>NW_028327172.1:210871227-211183312 GCF_987537825.1 Furipterus horrens
AAATTGCACAGGGGTTACAAAGGTTACATCCAGTCTGCATAAAATCGAATTCCACTACTGACCAGATCACAAAAATGGCTGCACTCTCTAATCTAAAACTAATTTGCATATAATACACATGTAGGACAATTTTTTAAACTTGAAGTCACAATAATGCATGCAAGTTTGCTTTTTTTAAACAAATTTTTATCATTTGTTCATGCTAACTAGATTCAAGAGAGCGTTTTTGAACATTTGCAATACCTCATCTCTTGTTAGTTAAAAGTTCTAGTGCATGCATATGGTGTACACAGGTAAGTAAACATGCATTTTTTTTCACATTCTAAAACTATGGCAGTTTAGGCCATATTGTGCTGCCTGCATTCCATCTGCAATGCAGTGTGTCTCTAACGTTTTCAATCCCGTATTAATAGGTGGCATTTACACATAACACCTATCTAGCAGCAAAGCTAATACAGCTTGTGATTAAAAATGTTTAAAAATAGCTAATAAATCAGATTATCTTGAGGTATTATTTCTTGCAAGTCAAAATGGAGAGCAAAAAAATCAACCCTAATTTTAGTTTATGTATACACTGAAAATAGCAACAATAAAAATAAGCATTTGTAGCAGACATATTCCATCTTCACTATTATTTTGCTACCTTTGGTAAATTACTGGGGCAGATCTTGAAGTTAAAAACCCACATTTAGAAATAAGTGCACGCTTCACCCACTATATAGCAGCAGACTGTTTGCCCCTACGCAAAAACATTCTCATATCTAATTTTAACTTTACATATAAAAATAACTTGGAGAAAATACAAAAAAACATTTTATTTTAACATGAAAATATCACAAAAATCAGTAAGCCTGAGATGTAGGGTTTTGGTGAAAAACAAGAGGCTTGTAGTGTTCTGGCTGCTGATAAAGACGCGTGTATGGACAGCCGGGGTGAGAGCAGAAGAACGCACTTATTCCTTCTGCATGTCAGTATCTTTCAGACATGGGAAGCCACATGCAGCCTTTCCTTCCTTGTTGAACGGGGGCAGGTTTGCTATTCTTAGTTCCAGCGGAAGTGGATCTGACGGGGGCGATCAGCACCTTCCTTTACCAACGGCTTATGGAACTCGCGTCCTGCACGAGAGTGGATATTTGCCCAGCAGAACTCACAGTAATACTGCAGGCAAGTGACATTGGCACAAAAAAAGGGAGCAAATTTTCCACCACAGCGTGCGCCCTGGCACTCATCACACATCTGGTCATCCAGCACATATGGCTTTACCTCTACCTAGAAAAAGAGAGAAAAAGGTCTCATTAAGTCTGCTTCAGAAATCATTGCAGTAATAATTTAAACTGTGTTCTAGCTGGAAAAAAACCCCAACGGTATTAAATGTTGAGAAAGTAGGCAGTATCCCAGGGAAGTACTTTACCATAGAGGTTAGAAAAATCATTTTGTTCTTGCACTATCATCTTTTTACATGACGTTCCATGTTCATAATTGACCGTGCGATTAAATGAGCACTTAATTTGGTAATTTTTCTGTATTTTTGGTAATGTAATCTTCAGAAGACTATAAACTGAATGGTATTTACTGTACTTTCCAACGACAGAAAACGCTTTTCAAATCTATAAAAGTCTAATGCATTTGCAAAACATTCCACCCTTGCCTTTCTTGAAGTAACATCTTAAAAGCACCTGTGTGTTAATATTTTCAGAGGTGATTCTGAGTAAAAAACTAAAGGGATATCAAGTAGTCATGATTGTTTCATCTTTTTTCCCTTCTTTCCAATACCGCCTGGGAGACGACACGGCCCTGGCAGCCACCGACTGCGACGGTGCTTCTCCGCTGCAGGTGAGAGTTGTACCTTGCTTGTAAACAACTGCTTCAGAGCCAGAACTGCAGGTGATCTTATTAAGGGTTCGCCTTGACTTCTGTGGACTTATAAGATAGAAAGTCAAAGTCCCACTGTGAAGGCCGAAGACAACCGTCAGCCTGAAGTAAGGTCTGATTGCTAAATCTCTTAGCCTCCTCTGTTAAATGAGGATAAAGGAACCTGCCTAATAGAATGAAGATTAGATTATGCAAGTAAAGCATTTGAGACAGCACTCAGCACACAGTAAATACTCTGTAAGTCAGCGTTAGCCTCTATTAGCTGAGATAGCCTTGTTTTCTTGCTTGTAATAACTTCATAGATGGAAGTTACTACCTTTGTCTGACTAAAGAGTGGCAGGCAGCCTAAAATCTCAGCCTTTCCTGAGGATAGCAGAGAAAAGTGAGTATGTGAAGAGCTTGGTTTTAGATAAAGTAGTGCTTGCCTACAGTAAAAAAAGTGACCCAGCAGTTTCTACTATGTGGTCTACTGAAATACTTGCATGTGTGCAGAGATTAAACATATAAGGGTGTTTTCTGTAGCATTATTTGTAATAACAACAATTACAACAACCTGGAAATCACCTACAAGTTGATAAGAACAGTAAAACAAAACTTTCATAGAAAGGTAATGGAATTAATTGTTGTTTATATTTGTATTTTATTAATCAGACTTAAGATAAAAATATTTTACATACATGTATTAACCATTTTTCTTTTCGGAATTGTATGTATCTTAGGTATATTTTCCTGCTGGAGTTAAAATTTATAAGTTCTCTTCACTAGTTAAGGATTTTTATCCCCCCCCCCATTCGCCTTTTATCTTTAAAATAATCTTTGACACAAATTCTAAGATTTTTTATATTCAATCTTTTTCATCTTTTCTCTTTATGAATTCTATCTTGATTGCCAGGCTGTTATTTCTTGATGCAGTACTTTAATTGTAACTATAATTAAGGAAGAACTTTACTATTACCAAAGAACATATTAAGGGAGCATGGGAATTACTGGATTTCATTTCATCCGACGATAAATCCCGTGAGCACAGGGGGTGTCCATTTGCCCAATACTCAGTACCTCGTACCCAGCAGAATATGTAGCACAAAGTAGAAACTCTAAATATTTGAATAGAAGTGGTACATTTGCATATGTTTTCTGGGTTTCTTTCTCATGGTTATTTCTTGCTATGGATTTTAAGCAAACTGAAGATAATTTCGGTGCTGTTTACTTTACTTCCATAACCCCTCATAAAATGTAAGAGAAAGTGTCAAGAATTAATGTCAAACTACTGAGTAAAATTTTACAAATACAATGATGTCAATTATTTCCATTTTTAAATTCTAGATATTATTTTATGAAGCTATTTAGCTCAAAATCATAGATTTCCAAGATAGAAAACTGGATTTAAAACTGATGATTTTAGAGTATAATCGATATCTATTTCTGATTAGTAATGATCTCTAACAATTAACTTTTGCATGTGTGAAATAGTTTCATCAATTCTTCACCTCTTATTTTCCATAATGCCTTAGTAGCATATATCTAAAAATAAATAAACTTCTCTTAGTGATTTCAATGCCTTTTTAAGATGGCTTGTGTTTCTCAATTCACTTGTTCTGCATCTGAGTTGCTATATAAGAATCAACACTCTGACCCAAACATTGGCCCTTCTCTCTTACTTTGGAGACAAAGAGGTATGCGGTACGACAATGTAACGATCTTTTCCTTCTGCTTCTGCGTATTAGACAACTAGAAAACACATACAATGCAAATCATTTCCTCTGCGACTGTATCCCCTCTCTGCAGAAGTAGGGGTTAGACTACAGCAGCGGCCTAAAGGGGGCGGCACACTCGGGTCGCCTGGGGGGCCCTGGCCGCATCCCAGCCTCCTTACAGCAGAACCTCTGGGTGGGACTCAGATGTCAAAGTGTTTCTAAAGCTCCTCGGTGATTTTAATGTGAAGCTGAGGCTGAAAACCACTGAATTAGAGAAACTCTAAGGTTCGAACCAGTTCAAAAACATTTTATATGCGTGTCAGAATAAAAGTAGAACCTCTTCTCTTCATTTTTTTCCACAGTATTTTAAGTAATTGCAAACAGAAAAGCCACTTTGCATGTATGAACTGAACCTCTGCTGTACTTCTTTTCTAAATGGTATGGTTTGGTACTTAAATTGATAACACTTTCAGAGTCCATGGTCTAGTCAATTAGCAGTAGTCAATCAGCTCCCCAGCCCCCCAAATAGTCTTTTATTGTGCAGCCTCCAAGAAGAAGCTTCGAGACACTGTTACACTGGGAAAATAAGAACCCACTCAAGTTACAGCTACTAATTTGTATATATAAAAGTTAATTTACCTAATAGTCTTAGTATATCTCATCTGTACTATAACCGTAAACATACTTTTTTTGCTTAGGTTTATATAGAAACAATTCACAGATTTTAGTATAAGTATTTACAGATGAACAACTGAGTTCTGTTCACTCCGTCCCCCTACTGCAGATAATAATCAGTACTAAGAAATACTCAGTAGGGTGGGTTTCGGTTAGCATTTATAGGACTTCCGAAAGGTTCTTATTGGGATGACCCAATAATGCTACTAAAGGGTGAGTGTTTTAAAGTTTAGGACAATTACTTTGCATATTTAGTTTATTTGCTTATGTTTATCTTTAGAGAAATATGCACAATATATCTTTATCTTAGATTTTATAACAAAGAAAAAATAACACTTAAATAGCACTTAGAACCAAGTTCTCTTCTCAGTGCTGCTACGTAAGTGAATTAATTTAATCCTCAAAATAATTGTGAGGGAGATACTGTTACCGTTTTCCATTCTGTGAGTGAGGGAAAAGAGGCACAAAGAGGGTTAATTTGCCCAGGATTATAGAGCAAATGGTGGAAATGGGACCATAGGCTGTCCAGCTCCAGAGAACAAGCTTTAAAACAAGCTCTGCCTCCATAGTTAGAAGGATATTCAGACCCTACTGGCTAATACAAATCTTTGACATGCCTTAAAATGCCACTTATGTATTTTTATATTATACCTAAAGTTTAAAGTACATTGAAAAAATTTATATTTCAGAGTTAAAGGAGTATAAAAATATTCAGTGTTTGAATTACATTAACTCATTATTTTCCTTATTATCATCAACACCTTATTTCAGGACGTAAGTGATTTCCCAATACGCAACTTACACGTTTATCAATATCACCATGCTGAAGCTGGACAAACCGTGCACTGATGGCAGCAATGTAGCTCTGTTGATTGGAGAAAGCAACTCGACCAGCACCTTTTGGGTATTTTAGCTCAGGATCTGTATCAATCCCTGCATAACAAACTCCGCCATACAGCCGATCCATGATCATGGCAAGTTCCACTTCAAGAGAAAAGAAGTTCACACCAAACGTGAGAGAACACAGTAAATCAACTTTTAAAAGTGTTTTTTTTTTAAAGTAAGTCGATTGGAAATACAGTTTCATGCTCTTCTCTACATCCAATCCTATCCCTTGTACACTAGATACCAATCGTTCTCATTACAGAAGAATTATTTGGTTGGCCAAAAAGTCCATCTTGTTTTTTCTGTAATGCGAGACACATTTTTTATTTTCACCAATAACTTTATTGATTTGGATATTTTGAGTATGTTGGTTATTTCCTATGTGGTATAACATTGATTGTTCTCAATTACTGTCTCGATTTGATCGCCATCAACTTTTAACTGGTCTGCCTGATTATGGAGCATCATCGAGCGAGAAATCTCCAGCGTAAAACTTTGCAAACCACTTTCGACACATTTGATCAGCGGCAGCACCTTCTCCATACACTGCACAGATCTTTTTGTGTGTTTCAGCTGCATTTTTACCTTTCTTGAAATAATAAAGCCGAAAATGTTGCATAATTTCTTCCATCTTCAGTATCAAAATGGCTACACAAAAAGTCACCGATTTTGATTTTTTTTTTAAACACATGTTGATAGGACTGACAGCTGCCACGATACAATCTAATAAAATTATTTCAAATGAAATTAAAGACAACTAAGTGCTACTAGAGCCATAAACAAATGAATCTTTTGGCCAACCCATACTTCGGCAATTCTTCCCTTAACTTCCTGTATCATCAGTTTCTCTCTCTGTACTGGACCATTCCCAATATGCTGGAATTTGTCCCACCTTACAAACTCTTAACTCTGTTTCTTCTTCTTCATGATTGCTTCATTCCTCTGCTCCCCTAACTGCTAATTTTTTTTCTATACTCCCCAATCCCTCTCTTCTCGTTCTTTGTTCAACCCTTCATAATTAGACTTTAACCCCATTAATTACACTGCAATCACTCATGTCAAGGTCACCTTCCCCACTGTCAAGTTTAATAGTCAATCTACCTATAAGCAGCACTGAACATAGTTCATCTCTTCTTTCCCCTTAAAATATTTTCTCCATCGAGCTTCCAGGATACATTATTCTCCTACCTCATTACGATTCCTTCCTGGTCTTCCTTATTAGTTCTTCCTCAACTCCTTGGCTTTTCAATGTCAGAATACCCCAGGTTTCAGTCCTTGGATTTCTCCCTACACTCATGGCTTTGGTGACTTGATCCTATGTCATGGCTTTAATTACCACCTATCTATCATCAGTTCCTACATTCTTCCAGGCTGGGCCTCTCCCCTGGACTCCAGACTCGTCTATGCAACTGTCTACTGGATGACTCATATTGATATTCCACAGACACTGCAACACTCAGTGTATTCACAATGGCAGTCCTGATCTCCCACCATCCCATTAAACCTGCCCCAATGATTGTTTTTTTGCTGATTCAGTTAGTAAGCAATGGAAAAGAGGAAGCTGCGAAGTCAGGACCCTTGGCTTCATCTTTTCTCTCCACCTGCATGTGGAATCCTGTGAACTTGACTTTCAAGACATATCTAGAATCTAATCACCTCATCTTCATTACTAACATCCCGTTCCAACTTTCATCTGGATCATGGCAATGATCTTATCTCTTTGCTTCTCATCCCTCCCCCCACCAAATTTATTTGCAAAAGAGCAGCAAGTGTAGTTCTCTTTAAATGGCAGGTTTCCCTCGCTATCTGAAAGTAGAGGATCCCCTACAAAAACTTTTGTAAATATTAGGAAAATTTAAAAGCAAAAATCCTTGTTGTATTTTTTGGTTAGCTAAAACAGGCCCTAATGTAGGAGTCTTATTAAAGTGAAGTAGAATAAAGTAAATCAAGCTTTTGAAAGTCAGAGGTACCTCTATTAGACACCAATGGCTTAACTGAAATTTCTACTTGGGAGCTCAGACATGTGTCACAGCTTTCAGAACCAATACCCAAACCTTCCCTCCAACTTGCTCCTTCTCCAGTGTTCCTTAAATTAGTAAAAGGTTCCACTATCTACCTAGTGGCTTAACACTGAAAGCTGAAATTCAGCCTTTGCATTCACCTAATGACATCTGTACCCTTGGCTCTTTCTCCACGACCACCACTCATCCAAGCCACCATACCTGTCTCCTGGACCACAGTAATAGGCACCTAAATTGGTCTACCAGTATCTACTCCCATGAGTCATTAGCTAAAGTGATCTTTCAAAAATGCAAATGCGATTCTGTCTCCTATTAAAAACTCTTCATTGGTCTCCCTGTGCTCTGAGCAAAAGGACCAAATTAGCCTATTAGGTCTGTATGTCCAGACTGCTGCTTATTTTTTCAATGTCTCTCTGTGTCTCTCCACCCACTCCTTATACCACTAGGCAGCACTTTGGGTTTCTTCCAGTCCCTCTAGGATACAGCGGTCCCTCTCTATATTGCGGTTCACTTACCGCCGCCTCACTGTATCGCGGGAGTTTTAAAAATATAATATTTAATTATTTATCGCGGATTTTTCGCTATATCGTGGGATTTTGCGGTCCTGTATACGTATGTTGTTAAAGTTACGTAGGTTTAAGAGTAGAATATGTTTAAGAACATAAGTAGTGTTTATAAAAGTGCGGGAAAGGTTAATAAGGGACTGGGAACAGTTTATAAATGTGAGGGAGGGTTTATAAAGCCTTAAAATATATATAAATGCTAAAATAAATGTAAGGTTCCTGCTTCACGGATTTTCACCTGTCACGAGGGGTCTAGAATGTAATATCCGCGATAAGTGAGGGAATACTGTATTCTGCTTCTCTCCTCTGAAGGCCTTTGAATATGCTGCTCCCTTTACCTGAAAACTCCTTATAACCCTCCCGACCACCCCTCAACCTACTACTTCTGTTGGATCCTTAGACGTCAGTTCAAATACAAGTATATTTAAAATAACAGTATATCACCTTCCCGCGCCACATGCTCTTCTATCCTCTCTAGTCTTTCTTCATAGCAGTTATATTCTATTAGTACTTGCATGTGTGAATAGTTCTCAAACCTGCATCTCCCATGCTGGAAGAGGATGTTCTCGGTAATGGGAGGGGCTACTACACTTCACAGGATACACGGGGTCCTGAAACTTGCTTGTACAGTTGCCATTTACATCTGTAATTCTGTCCCTCTAGGACATCTTCCAGTAAATGTCTGGTACTTGGTTACTGACAACATGAGTTTATCACTCACTTATCTAAAAGTGCTATTTTTTTTAAATCCCATATTTCTTCTTCAGATATCAGAATCAACCCACTCAAAATAAACAGACCCCAACTCTCGTATCTTAGCGAGTAACACTTAAGAGGTCAGAAGTATGAGTGGGTTTTTCTTATAGCGTCTGCTTGGAGTTAGCTATTAGTATCGACAGATGAGTGTCTAATTCTCCAGTTACTTGATGGTTTCAAAAAAAGTTCTCAGAATCTGTCTCAGAATTCTAGAGCTAGCATCTGCTGGAGCATAAAGAATCTGCCTCTTACCTATCCAATAGTGCCATGAACACAGTAGCTACCAAATGTTTACTGAAATCATTAATTCATGTTTAAATGATTAAAAAACAAAAACACGTAATTTGTTAGCATTCTACTTACCAGCCCTTAGTGGCCTGGGAACACCTCCAACAAAAATTGTTTTTCGGGGATCCAGAGGCTGAGAACCATCCATCACAAAATCACTATCACTTAAATTCCAAGGACGGATCTGAACCTATGATGATAAAGACATTACTTTATCAGGTCTAATTCCCTTTATAGCTTATGATGTTTTGTGCCAGTTAACAGTGGTTTTTTTTCATTTTTGGATAGCTGGATTTGGAAACAAATTATTATTATTTTTATCTAGGAAATAGAAATTATCCAAATTTTTAAAAACTGAGCTCTTAACATGGCGATTCAATTGTTTTCCACTAACAATTATTTCAAAACAGTTTTTGAAGAACTTGTGTTTGTAGCTTAGAGCGCATGTAGAGTTTACTTACTGGTTTGTCTTTGATGGTTGGGCTAGAAACACAGAGATAGAGTTTCCCATCTTCTTCAATACAAGCATCAATTAGTGCCTGAACTGAGCTTTCTTCTTGAAATAGTAGGAATGCATAGCCTGTGATATCCAAGAAAAATGAGGCAATGTCAAAGTAAGTGATTACACCCCAAATTCCATTACTGTTTAGAAAACAAAAGTTCTTTTTTTTTTAAAGGAAAAAGAAAACTATCAAATAAGGCTAGAATCATTGTACTTTTTATAGGAGAACACGACATCCTATGGAATAAACACAAAAACATACTCAGTAAATTAATCTGGTACTGTATGTACTGAAGTATCACGTGGTTAATTATTTACTTGAAGTCAGTCACAAAAGCAAGTAATTGGCTGAATAAATTAAAATGCAGGTCAGTCCCACCTCCCACAATTTGGAAGGATTGATCAGTTGAGCATATTAGGACCTGAAGTTTCCTGTAAGCGCCTTCAGGGTAAGAAGATCCAGAGCGTGTGCTACAGCACACTTAGAAAGGCCCAGGAGTTTCCATAAGTAGAGGGCAAATTCCAGAGTCAACTTGACAACTTCCAAATGATACTAAGAAAACTATCTTAGGGAGGCTGCAACGAACAGGTAGTTGCCTTTAGGATGGGTGAAAACTTGTAAATCAAGTCTCAACTTGGATGTACAATTTTTTCAGTCTAGAGACTATTTAGGCTTGTAAAATAAATCCAAGCTCTTGCTTAAATTCCTGTATCATTGGGAAATATGTACTTCCTCCTTTCCTTGTAACAACCAATTGTCAATCTTTAATCAATTATGCATCTAGCAGGCAGAGCAGACTTCATTATAAAGCATCAAAACCCACACTCCAAGTAGACTATTATGTGATTATTCCCAGCAGTTGATAACTATAAATAACCTAAAAATATCCCTTTCCTTGACAAGATTTTTGCGTAAACACGGAACACTGTAATCTAGTCCTAATATGAAGCCATCAAGCAGTCCATGCACATCTGTCCCATTGAACAATGGGAAGTACGAGGTTATACTTTACATAGACTCAAAAAAACACGGCTTGTTGCCAACAATGGCTTTTATTGCCACAAAGGTGTGATGTGACACAGAAGTACTTCATTTTAATAAAGTCACATTATTTGGTGGCATAAATAACACATCAGACCAACCTACACAAATAGAAACTTCCAAAGGTACATATGCAAGATTAAGAAACATATTTTAGAAATTTCAGTTGCTAGAAAATTTTTAAATATGCTTGAAAAACTTAAAAAATGAAGACTGGTTTTCTTTAAGTGAAGGCTTTGATTCTGATACAAAAGCCGAGCATTTGAAAGCTAGAACTGTTTTGTAATGATAGAAAGGATATCATTACAAAACAGTTAATTTACTACAGTAGTATTTTAAAGTCAATATTTGTAATGCTGCTTAATTTTTGTAATTTTTTGATATAATTTTCATAATAATTTAAAACATTTTATATTCTATATTTTTGATATTACTTATTTTTGTGATTATTAGGAAAGTAATGTTTACACCACAAAAATTAATTAAGCAACATGGCAGGTAAGCTATGAGCTTGCGAAGGAAAGCCATTAAATATTACATTTACCAACACAAACCACACCATCTAGAGTTCTCTAGAACTTGTTAGAGCAATCAAGTAATATTCACATGGGGCGAACCTCACTCACTGCAACGGAAATGTACATACATGTGTGGCCTGGTATCCGAGGGCTTAAGTCCCTGCCTTAATTACAAGGTAGCATTACCAACTGGATGAATTAAAGCAATGACAAAAATGCTTGAAAGAACAAGGTTTGTGAATATCGATCTTCGGCAATGGCTACAATTAACTATAACTGTACCCAAAAAACTACGATTTGCCAAAGTCAGACCACTTAATAGATCTATTGGAGTCTTTTCTAGGCTTGAAAATTCACTCAGCCATGAGGATAATAATTTTTTTCTTTTCAAAAATTGTATTTCAGTAATACTTAAAGTCTTAGTTCTTCAAACTCCCCCCGCCCCCCTTTCACTTCAGAGAATCTGCCATTAGGAATCTGACTGGAGCAACGTTCAGCTCTTTCTCTCCACCTTCCCTCATCATTGTGGCCAGGGAACCCTTCCTCCCCCATTGACGGTGGTCTTCTTTGCTCAGATGCATGTTAGTGTGGTTTGTGATTTGTAGTCTGGTGATCAGCCGCAGCAGTACCCCCGAAATCAGTGACTAACACAACCAGGTCTTTTCTTCACATTTTATCTCGATATAATTTGGTGTTCATTGCCCAGATACTTTCTCCTCTTTGTGAGCTCACCAACAGAGTCTATACTGCTCTCTTGTGATCTGTGTTATCTGGAACACTTAATTAAAGCTTGCAATATTTAAACTACTCATAGGTTCATAATTTAGCATCGCTTCACACAGATCTTAATTTCACTGAGTCGAGAGGCATTTTTTATATGTCTGTACTCAAGTTCCTTGAAATGACACTTTAGACTGAAAAGTACTGAAACACGAGTCTTTAAAATCATCAAATCATTGCAGAGGAAGCACAGCAGGTCTAGACTAGCTCTCTGGACCATTCTACCTCACTCGATACGTATTACCAGACTCTACAAATTACACTATTAATTTTTATATAAAGAAGTAGTCATGCTCAATTTAAAAAAATGAAGTAATTGATACTGTCTCTTTTGCTCATATATAATTGATTATCTAGCAAATACTAATAATAAAAACCCTTACCTTTTGGTGGAAAATAGGACTTGCTTTCTGCTTTATGAGGCCAATCTACTACCAAAGGTCCAAATCTTCTGAAGCTAGCAGTTATTTCATCTTAAGAAAGAATAATAATATGCTATTAGGAATTAGTTTTAATGATTCGTTCTAAAAACATATTTATAAATTACTTTAAAGATCTAATATTTAAAAGTATCAAATAGCCTAAGTTACAATATAAACACTGAAAACGTATTTAATATCATTAAAATTATATATAGAAATAGCTATTTTGTCCAAATAAATTCATTTTTAAGTAGCACATTCGCTTATAATGAATTCAGTGTGACTTTTAAAATTTTACATAAAATTGTATGGATAATAATGAATTTATAGTACACCAAACCTTAAATATCATTGGTTTGAAAAACATGCTAACATTATGTTAAATTAAATAACGGAATCCATTACTGCTTGATAAGTTAAGATCTTGTAGAAAAACAAAAGAATGCTGAAACAACACATGACAATCTATAATAGTCACAAAATCATACTAGTGTCTGACACATGCCAGGTAGTTTCACTGAAACACATATCAAATCCAATATGCATTCTAGGTAATTTCATCCCATGGGAACCTTATTATACTGATTAATATGCAGAATAATCGATCAGTTTATAGAACCATTGAACCATCTATTAGTTGAGAAAGAGAATAGCAGATTTCCCACAAATAATATGTTCTATACTTAAAAATATAAGTGGGATATCACCTAGAGTATGAATATCTTATTAAAAAATGATCATAGTAGCAATATGCATTATAACATACTGTAAAGAAATCCACTTTAAAAAAGTTATTTATTCAACTAGCTCCACATTTCAGCAGGTGACAAAACAGAGCCAGATATCTATTCTAACTGGAAATCTCTAGAGGTAAAAAATTCCATACCCCATTCACATTATATTTTAGGTTTTTTTTTTTTTTTAAGCCCACATCATCAACTTACCTTCATCAATATCTGGAGGAAGACCACCAACAAAAACTTTCCGAGAGAAGCGTTCTATTCGTTCTCCATTTTGATGCGCTGAGTAACATGTGGGAGAATTTAAAACCCCAACTTGATCGTTATGACCATCATCCAGCAAGCCATCATCGATTGGAAAGAGGGAGGAACGACCTAAAATATAAGAACAAATATGACCTGAATCTCAGATCTTAAAACATGATGAATTAAAGCATAAACAGAGTAATGACAAATTCACGTGCTTAAAAAAATGAAGGTGATGTGTGCATAAGAGAAAGTAGAATAAATAAATTTATTTAAGAAATAGGGTAGTCAGGCTAGAAATGCACTTTGAGGTTAATCAAGAGTACTCAGCCTTGAATGCCAGGCTGAAGGAGACCTTTTATTTAGTAAGTGAAGAAAATAACAATACAGAGGGTTCAAGCAAGACAATAACTTTTTTCTTGTGCTTTAGGAAGACTTATCTTAGCATGTATGGTTAAAGTAGGTGGAAATGAGCAGATCAGAAGTCCTTCAGAAAACCCAGGGAGGACAGATGGCAGGCGTAACTACAGCAGGAAAAAACAGTTGTATATGGGAAATGAAACGGAGAAAAAAGAACGGAGGGAAGGAACCAAAAGGAGACTTCAGAACATGAACAGTAATGATCATTAATTAAATGTGAGGACAGTAAAGACCAGAAACTGGTATAAGAGGTGAAATGTTTTAGGTATGTGAAGTTTCAGAAGCTGATAGGATATTCAAAAGGAAATACATGAAGGCTGCAAATGAAGTGGAGAAAGGAAATCAGTCCTATATGAGGGGGGAGTCCCAAAACCCCTGGAATTTATTCGTGAAAAATCGAGTATTTATTCTTACATGTTTAAACTTTAGTCACCTTCAAGTGCTCTCCATTTGATGCAATACACCTACGGAGACATTCTTTCCTCTGCTCAAAACCATTTCTGAACTCATTGATTTTGATGCCTTTTAGTGTTTCTGCCATTTTTTGTTTCACCTCTTCCACACTGGCATAATGTTTCCCTTTGAGGACTTTTTTCATCCAGAGAAACAAACAAAAAAAAACTTGCTTGGGGCGAGATCAGGTGAATAGGGAGGGTGGGGCTCAGGAGTCATGACATTTTTTTGGTCAAAAACTGCCGAACACTCAGCACAGTATGGGCAGGTGCACTTGTAAATCACCCGTCATGAAATGGGCAAACACGTCGAGTCTTCAGAAAAATTCACTGGAGCGGAACGCAGCCTCTCACAGCAACGCCAGCTGGCACACTGATACAGGTGGGTTCCTAAACCCTCACCTTGCGGGTGACATCTGTACTACAAGGGGTCTGCTGTCCTCCAAAAGATAATCCCGATATTTCGGGGGCGCTCCACCCCTAAAGGGAGCCAACTCAACAGAGGTGATTGTTTAAGGTTCTTCGTGATATCACAGATAAAAAACTCCAGAGAAAAACAATGAGAATAGTTTGTTGGGAAACTTACAAAAAAAGAAATAGAACATTCAAAGAGACAGAGAAAGGAGTGGTAAGAAAAGTAAGAGGAGAGCCAAAATATTGTTTTGACAGAGTGCAAATGAAAAATAATGCAATAAAATAAAAAAAAGAGCAACGAAGTAACAATGTGAGGTGTTAAGATAACAATTTTTTAAAATGACAACTGTGTTTGAGAACATGCATGACCTTTGAAAGTATCAGTTTTAATAAACTTGGGTGGCAGTCACAATGCATGTAGAGCTTTCTAAGGTACAGATATCAAAAGATGTTTCTTTAGAAGTTTATTAAAAAAGGAAAAAAATAAGAATGTAGACAGGTTGTTTTTCCTACGAGACGGAATGAAGTATTTTGTTTTTGAATGAGGAGACAATGTATATGATAAATATATGGCATGTGCCTTAATATATACAAAGTAATAAATATCCAACATAAATGTCATTATCATCTTGAAAAATATGACATATAATGATGCAAGTGATCTAAGCAAAGGAAGTCTGAAATGTGTCACCTGCAGAGAACTGGGGTTGGGGTGACAGAGAGGGGGACACATGTTTGTGAACTATAGCTAGCTAGATGTTGAAAATAATAATTTGAGGCTTGTAAGACATAAAACAAGAAAAGAATTCATACCGAGTATAAGAAACAAGAATTATTCCAGATTCAAACTTAATTTCAATAAGTTATTCTGAAAGATATTCATGTTTACTGAGTAGCTTTGTGAATATTAATTTAACTCTCCCAATTCCTTTGCTATCAGAAATAAGCACTAATAAAAAACAAATGGCAATACTCTTTGTGACCAATGGAAAGAAAACCCTTCAAAATAAAACTATTTTACTTAACAAAATGAACCTCATCAAGATCTATTAAAAACAATATTAATTGTGAATAAGTGGTTCACAATGAATAATTCTATATTTATAAAAGAAATAATATGAGGTAGAAAAGCAACATACACACTAATTTTTGATTAAAAAATGATAATCAAATTTTACAGTTATTTCAGATATGCAATACTTTGGAAAAATTTTCACTTTAAAGTGTACTAACACACACAAATTTAGCAGTTCCCACAAATACAATAAAGTCTAACAGATTTTATCACAAGAAAAAATGCAGATATAAATATTCAGGGTCCATGAATGCAGTGACTAAGGAAACCGCTATATATATAAGCAGATACACAGGTGACTCAAAATGGCAAACTTTTTTTGTTAACTATAATATTGTAAGTAAAATTATAAGTACAGTGACAATTCTTCATTATTACTAACTATAACAATGTTCTAACTATAATAAATAAAATATTAGTAAAGTAGCAAATATCTGTAATATATTAATCAAAGTTCAGCTGAACAGACCTAATAAAAAGGTTAAGAACATATCACACACAAGCCATACTAACAAGAATCTTCATTGCTAAAAGATAATGATCACTTTCTTTTTAGAAGCTATACAAACTATAATTATTTAAAAGAAGTTAACTGAGTAAATGCCACCAACAAAAATATTACTTTTTACAGTGCCAATTATCCTTTCCTATACTCCAAATTAAGTTGATTATAAAAGGGGAACCATTAAATAACTATGTTTTCCATGTACAGTATATTTTAAACATACTTCCTAAGAATTATACATGTATATATTTAGTGTATGAAAATGACTGGCAATAAAGGTAAAATCATATGTACTGAGAGAAGTAGAATTTGATTAAAATCTGATTTGAATTAGAATATTTACAAGTTTTCAACCAAAATTAATTATCTTTCTTATTTTTTGCTCTGAAAGTAGGATATATTTTCAGGTTCTTATACCCCAAAAGAGTGAAACTGAATGATAATAAAAACACAAAATAGAATTTGTGGGATATAGAAAAAGCCACCTACTTAGAGGAAAATGTATATACTTAGAGAAAAATATATAGTTTTAAATGTATATTAGACAAGAAATGTTTCAAATAAATAATTCTAGCTTATGCCATAAAAAGACAGAAAAAAGAATAACAAATTAAAAACATGAAGCAGGATAAAGTAAAAAGTACAATGACATAAAAAACAGACTAACTGAAAGATAATAAAGCCAAAATTGATATATTTCATCAATTCATCAGGAAGGAAAGAAAACTCAAATGACCAATACTAGGTATGAAAAGGGGGACCTCAATCAACGCAGAATCAAACATGAGCATTAAATGGCTAAAGATGGGAATATTTTAACAACTTTATGCTAATAAATTAAACAACTAGAGGAAATAACCTTTAAACAACCTTTAAAAACTGGTTTAAGAACACACACACACACACACACACACACACACGATATACAGAACTAAATAGATATATAACTGAATAAATAAACATAGAACTGAATAGTTCTGTAAAACTGCTGTTCTTTGTTCTTTACTGCTTCATTCACCAGTAAAGCCATCTAGGCCTAAAGATTTCTTTGTGGAAAGTTTGTTTTTAAGTCATGGATTTTTAATCTTTAATAAATGTAGAACTATTTACACATGCATGTGTGTAAACATACCTAATATACACACAAAAGGCAAATCAAAGTTTTGCAGTAAGAAAAGGTACAAATAGAAAATGTAAGAATTAATATAATGTAACAAGATTAGTTATAATTAAAATTTCAATGAGATCCTAATCTACGGTGGTTATGGTAATACGCCTAAATAGCCTTGACTTTGCATATTTTAACCTTATTCTGGAAGCCCAGAATAAAGACATTTCCCAGCATATCAACTGGGAGAAGCAGGAGAGAAAAAGAAAACATGTGCACAAATTAGTCAATTTATAGTTTGAAACTAAGCACTGTTCTCTGATCCCAGTGTATTATCCTATTCTTTATTTACTGAAAGTTGTTCTAAACATAAAGACACAAATTACATTAATCAAACATAATTAGGAATATTCTTCTCATCTTATAAGATCCAGCAGTCCTTCAATTAGGGTAAAGAACCTACAGTGTGACTTTTATTTAATGCAAGGATAAAAAAAACTACCAAAGCAAAAAAGGTAGGTCCAGGACTGATCTCTCTTGATCATCTCCTGTTTAATGAGACAGAATCACTACTCATGCACGTTTCTTCAAATAACGTAGAATCAAACTATAAGGCACATTTGTCACTTTAAAATATTGTGCCCTAATAACAGGTTTATCCTTTTCTCATAGAGGATGATTAAGGTATGGAAACAATATAGAAAGGGGGAAAATGAGTAAAAAGTAGTAAGAGAACCAGTTTACTTCTAGACCTTTCTGTGTTATTGGTTTGGTACGTTCTTCAAAAATGTTTTATTACTTTCAAATTCAAATTCAATCTCTCAGTATCTATTTCTAATGGCTATGCTTTTCATTTGACCACATCAAAATGAAAAATTTAAAAGCAGACTCCTACTATTCACAGAGTATTAACTAAAAAAATTAGCAATGCCATATAATGGGAGAGGAAAATTCAGCTAAGTAAGTGTGACAGCTGTTAGTTCTATCCCAACGAAGGTCTACTTTAAAGCCATGTGTCTTCTTTCTTCCAATGCGGGGAGGCAGCCCTGACGCAGAGGAAATCTTTATGGCTCCCAGAGGATAGAGAAAGAGAGGAACAGTAGCAAGTTCCTATTTAGTATTACAATCATATTCTACAATTATAGAACTGAGATGAAAGAAGATAAATAATGTGACTTTCTGTTAACCTCCTCCTACGAATTTCCTAGATTATGATGTACACTGGAGTATATGAAATTAAACATAAATTGCTAATATTAATAGATGAAAAGTGTATAAGAAAAATCCTTATTTGCTCTGTAGTTTCAGAAATACCTTAAAATCACAAGTTGGTATGTGTTTTTTTTTTCGCCCAAGAGAGCATTGAAGTTCCACATTAAAACAGCACAGTGAAATGAGATGGTCCATAGATCTGAAAATAGACCCTAAAATTCTAAATTTTCCCTCTCCTTTTTCAGTTGCTAATAACAATCTTAGGAAAGTTTTTAAGTTTCTGTAGCTCTAATTTTTTACTTAGAAAACAAAACAAAACAAAAAATCAAGAAATTCAGCTAAGCATTTCAGATGCTGTAAAATATAAAACTGGAAATACTACTTAAGAACACAAACTACCAGTTTCTGCCTTCAGTGGCGGCCAGTGCTTTTGTGTGTTTTCAGAGTACACGCAGTCATGACTAGACAAAAAGCTGAAGCACCAGAGCACACATGTAACATTTATCAAAAGTCACTGTTATTACTGTCTATCCTCCATGGCTCAGGGGAGATTTTAGGGGTCAAGGAGAATACTTTCTATTGAGTTTGGCACTTATAGTAACTATAGGAGTATCGTGACTATCGCTCATTTAAGAACAATCTAGTAGTATGAAGTTACTTTGGCTTCTTCGCATACCACTGACTTTTCTTCATCTCAAATTTTGCACATGAAAAAAAAGAGAAAGTTGAAGTCGCAGAAAATGTCAGCTGCTTTCCTAGAAAGTTTAATAGTTGAGCACCACACAGTCCTAGCTTTTTTCTTAAGATAAGAAGAACCCTAAGGGGAAGACTATTGTGGGGAAGAGAGAAATCGCGTGCGTGTGTGTGTGTGTGTGTGTGTGTGTGTGTGTGTGTATTGGTGGTGGTGGGGGGGGGTGTCGGGGGGGAAAGGATTATATTCTTAGAAAACAGAAATATTAGCAACATGATTTCTATATATCAGTGTTAATTTGTTATTTTCAACTGGGTCAAACATAAAACGAATGAACTACATAAATTACATACCATAGATAAGACAATCAATTATAGATTTAGAGTAGGAAAATCATATTGCATGTCACCTTCATTAATATTTATTAAACATATTTCTTAAGCAAACTGTAAATGACAGTTCCATTTTAAAAATAGTTAAAATCTGGACAGTTAAGAAGGATAATTTTATTAAATAGCCGTATTAGTATGAAATGTTCTTTAAGAATTAAGATTTAGGATTCAAAACTTTGACAACAAGTGCTCAAATCAAAATACAATTCTGTGAGTTTTTAGACATTTCATAAGCAATCTTTGATAATTAATATAACATTGATCAGCAAAACCCAATTAGAAATAATTATACCATAGCAAACAGAAATGAATTACCTCGTCTTCTCCCATAACTCCTTGCTGCATGTAAACAAAGGACAAATTGTAAAATGTCAGAACTAAAAATAAGCCCACATATACAAATATTTGTGATATGAAAAGCTATGTGGGCATCTGGAAATCAGAGCTACTTTGTTTTCAGAGCTATAATAATGTCAATTAAAACATCTGCATGGTGTTTTACCATTTACAGAGCACTTTTATTACAAATCTCATTTCAACAGTATAAAAACTGTGAAATTAACAGGAAATATGTAATTTATTCTCATTCATGTTAAAGTTCAGGAATAAATAATTTCTTTCATCAGATCACGATAGGAATCTGTAATACTTTATCCTTAAATAACGTCACAAATAATTTTTCCAATGAATGGGAACAATTTGAATTAAATCCTTATTTTCTACTTATTATAAAGAGTGACATAGCATATATAGTCCAAATAGTAGTTATTCAGATCCAATTCACATTGTACTAAACCTTGCATGGAAAAAGTACTGGAAGACACAGTAAAGAAATCAATCCACATTCAAACTTGCTTAGTTGAAGAAACTATTAATGATAATACTATAGCTAATAATGCTTTCTATTCTTTTAATACACTTTGTAACAGGTATCTAAAGTGTTTATGTCTCTATTTTGGGGGTAAAAGGGATTCAGATACAAATGATTATTAGCATCATCCTAGAATAGTAGGTATGTTAAATACTGTAAAAGTATAAAGTAGTAAGGTATTTTAATCTGTTACTAGTTTATATAATGCCTTATGAAGAAAAGATACTGCAACTTATTTTTCATGAAGAAATTACCAGTTTGATAAAACTCACAACTTGTTTTTAAAGAACTCTGTCCCCCACATTTTAGTACACAATGAATACTTGTACCCTGGAATTAATATAGAAAACCAACGCAGTAAACCAAAAATGATTGTTAAATTTCACATCTTATTTCATGTTCATAGTGTTTTAACTGAATAAATCGCAAATCAAAATATATATTACAAGTTGTCAGAAACACCTCCCCAAAAGTATGAAACTTAAGGACCAAAAGAAAACATTTCATTTCATTAAATATATTCTATTATTGAAGTTTTCAAAAATATATTTTAAATTTTACACTAAGGCTTTAATAATAAATGTCTACAAGTTGAGAATATAGCATTAGTTCCTCTATTAATAAAAAAGGAGATAAACTAGTCAACTCTCTTAGTCATTTACAGTTCAGGAAGTAAAAAACTACAAGGCTTTCATCAGTCTTTTATAGAAACCAACATCATTTGCATATCTGCCAATCTGCCCCTCTACTCTTTATTTAGCTACATAATCTACAGCAGACTTAATCTGACCATGGGCACTAATTACCTCACAGCTCTACAGACTTACCTGACCTATGCAGCTTGCCTGTATGTATACACATACAGGGTTTATGTGTCTATATATAATTACACATATACGATTACATATGTGTGCATGTACAGGGTGGGGCAAACGGAGGTTTACAGTTGAACACATGAAACTCAATTTATTCTTGTATTATTATTTATTAATTATTCTATTATTTTCCACACAAACAACTATAAACCTGCTTTTGCCCCACTCTCTGGATTTAATTTACATAGAGCTTACCCACCTATATTGTTATTTTTGGGTGAGTGTAGAGGTGGAAGTGTCATTTAGAATTGTTATCTAAGTCTTCTGAGACTTATTAAGGCCTTAAAAGAACAAGGTCTCAAAGAGATGGGACATCAACTGTGGAATATCAGACCAATAAAATAGGGATTTTAATAGAGCTATCAAAAACAGGCTATAAAGGAGTGAATTCCTGTAAGTCTTTAGTGCTGTATTAGCCTGGAAATGATCAATAGGCCCCGAAGCACTTCACGGCACGATCTCAGGAGCTGGGCCTCCTACTTATGCCTAGGCATGGTCTCATCATAGGAATCCAGTATAAATTTGCTTTGGGGCATCTCATTCATGGCTGCAGAGGGTCAAACATTTATAAAGCAAATAAAACTATTCTCATCAACTTTAAAGTCAAATTACGAATTAAAATGAACTCATAATGTGGCACATAATTCTTAACCTGAGAAAATTAATGACACCATAACCAGTTTATGTTCTCAGCGGTTATGTTCTTGGCTGAGGCTACTCAATACTAAGTAGTGAAAATATATGTTCACAGCATCTTAGATTTCCATCTCATTCCTGGGCTTGAACACAATTATTTAGAAAATTTCTCCAACTATCTCATACCTGAGGAATTTTAGAATCTTCTAAAGAGCTATTCCACTTATTTTTGGGACAACTCTCAGATTCCAAGTTTCTACATTACCAAAAATAGAACTGACTGCAGATGGAGCTAAACCATGTGAAACATTTCCTATTCTCTGTCATGGAAATAACCAATCTGTTGCCATTGTGCCAAACAATGATGGGCGTACTCACTTTCCTACAAATGTTTCTATGTGAATTTCTGGGGTATGTTCTGCTATAACTTTATCAGTAACCATTAAATTATTATTCATTATGTTTTTTAAAAGTCTCCTTTAAACAATATGCTCCCCCAGACTCATTCAAAATATGATTTAGAAAGAAAAGTGAATAATTTTTGTGTTAAAAACTGTATTTGGAACATAAAATTTCAGGTATATATATTTTATAAAGCATTATATAAATACCTCATACAAAAGTCAGGAGTTGGCTATTTAGCATATATGGGTAAATATATTTATATTCTGTTCTTTAATGAAGATAGTAAGAAGGCTGTGACAGGTAGGTGCCTGAAGACCTTTTCTATACAAGTGGCTTTACAACTTGGTCCCGGGTTGCCAATAATATTATCAGGTTCTAACACATAGCTACAAAGAAAAATAACTAATATTTTCTTTAGGGTCTTTTTACCCATATGTATTTGCTCTTTGCTCAGCTCAGGTACCTGAATTACTGCAGCTGGAGGAAGTGACAGATAAACATACCAAATCAGCTGGAAATACTTAAAGGTTAAAGTTATCCTGGTGTGAAACTGAAGAAATTCTTATTTCTTACTCTAAAAACTTGAGCCAAAACCCAGGAGAGAAATATGCCATCCCTCCCACCCCCAACTCCCATCATAATCCTTTCCAAGATCCAAAATAAATCTGTTGTCTACTCCACTCACTCCCATCAGCATAAAAAAAGAACTGACTGCATCCTCAAGTCTCTTGTGAGTGACTTAATATAGCATATGCAGAGTTTCTGCCTTCAGAAATAGAATTTCATTTTTGAGTAAATTTTAATTAAAAGATACAAATAAGTTCTTTCCTTCCAAAGGCACACCAAGCTCTTGATTGCAAACATGGCCATATGTGGTTAATAAGTGCAAATTTAAATTTCAAACTAGGTTGCCAATACCATCCTCCCATACTCTGCTCTATCCATTCTCCTTCTGAAAACCATAGGTACTAATAAAAATACTCTTTTCCTTGAGAGAGGGGTGAAGGGGAAAACATAATCCCAATAGAGACAAATATTTGAATGATACAGCCTTTTGCATTGTTCCATACTACTGTAAAAAGGAGAGTATTTGTTTTGTTTTATAATTTTTTACTATTGAAAATAAAATGTTTAAGATTTATAGACATAGAAATATAAACATTCAAGGTGTCATTCCAACTCCACATAGTAATTAACCTTTGATTTTTAGATAATCTACTCATTCCTATATAATGTGATTTTTCTAAAATGCCTCAGGATCTTAAAGTTGGACTCCTTTACAATATTTGAATTCCCCAATAATGGCGGTCTCCACCAGTCGATCAACTTGATTTCCGCATGATTTGAGGAACATGACGACATAGTCTATCTATTCAGAAGTAGGAGCTGCTTGCAGTTATTTATATTTCTTTGGCATTTTTCATTGTGAGAATTTTTAAAAAATCTATACAATTTCATGAGACACATCGGTATGGGATTATACTTCTTTTTCTAGATCTGAGTTAACAGAGGCTCAGAGTTAAAGATTTGCTAGCGTACTTCATAGTCTTATCTGATTTGACTGACTTCCTGATCTTTATCTCACACGCTCTTCCCATCCCTTAGTTCAAGGAATATTTAAAAGTTTAACCATAATGCTAATTAACTAGAAAGACAGGATCATAAAAACTTTACAATATTTGCCTATTTGCATAACAATTATACTGTTTACATTTTATTAAACAAACACAAGCCTACTACCACTGTAATATGACAGATTTCTGCCAGTTCTGTATTTTCTATAGAATGACCTTAAGTTGTAATAGTCATGCATTTATTTTAATATGTATGCGTGTACCATCAAAAGTCGTTTTGGGTAACAGGGGCAAGCACACCATACTTTAGGAAATTGCGTGACAGAGTGAGTCATTTTGCTTTTATTGACCCGAAATTTGTCCCTATATAGCTTCTTCCAAATAGTTCTGGCTTGGTTTTCTGCAGTAACACAAAACAAGCCTTCCTGGTTCACTATATGTAACACCCACATAGCTGAAAATGTCAGTTATGTCTTCTCTAATTTCACATTATCCAAAGTAAACAGACCCAACGCCTTTATTTATTCACACGACGTAATTTTTTTTTACTCTCTCAAAGTGATTTTTGTCACTGTCCATCACCACCCTCTGCCACAGCTTTTACTTCCAGATTCATACTTTACACGAATGAATGCACCCACTTCTCACAATCCCCCTAGGGGAGCAGCAAGCTCTCTTAGATTTAAAGAAGCTGCCCAAGGTCACACAGCTAGAAATAGAAAACCTGAATCTGACTCCAGGGTCTGTGGTACCAACCAGTCCAAACTATTGTTAGTCACCACCAAAAATACTAGCGTATTATCAAATATTGATTTTCAAAGTCAATAATATTAGCTATGCTTATTGGTTAAATAATACAACTTTCTTTAATCAATTGCCTAACAGTGAGTTAAATCTGTGACATACTAAAAGTGTAATAATTTAAGAAGCAGGTCTGTGTACGAAGATGGTACAATTTCTTTATCCTTAATAATTTACTGTAAGTACAGAGGCTTGTTATTAACATCACTTAATTTCCATATTTCTCAGGGAGACAATATGCTAAGAATATAGTTGAGTTGCAAGCAGCTAAAAAGTAGTTCAAAAAATTTCCCCTTACTTTAGTGCCCTTTGCCTATTTCTCTCTTCAATAAACTTTAATATCTATAAAATTATTTAAATCTTTAATACTCAAATACTTCTTTATCCTATAAATATACCCAATTTTCTGATTCTTGCTTCCCCTCTTAACCAATAATCTCAAATGAGCACAAGAAATGTTTTCTCTTTAGATCAAATGGTGTCTACTGGCATAAACACATTTTAATGTCTTAGTTTTATAGACTTTTATCTCCCCAGTCCCTTACTGGAAAAAGTTCAGAATTTCCAGGATGGCTTACTGTACTGAGTATGTACTGTAGCCCTAAAAGTGGCAGATTATGAGGACCGCTCACATGATAAAAAAGCTGATTTGTCCACATGATGCAACTCTTTCTGGAAATGAAATATGCTTGTGCCCACTATGTGATGAAACATGTTCAACCTAATATCTAGATTATTTACAAGGGATTTAAACAACTGATGAAATAATTAGTTTAGTTATGTTTGGTGTAACCAAAAGTGTAAGTTGTAAAAAAAACTATTAGTTTGGCAACTAAGTTCTGTGCTCACACATAACTGACATATTCTAATGTGATTACAGTATACTTCTAAACTATCCTAGTTTATTATGCATTTAGCAATTTAAGAATATCTGTGAATGATCTAACAGATTATCTTAGATGGATTTTTTCCTTCAGATAAATTTTAAAAGAACATGTGCAACATTTAAAAATTCAAAAATTTCAACTGAATTGCTATTTTTTAGAAGTTAAAATATGTGTGAATAATCTTTATCAAAAGAAAGTATTTAAAGAAGTATGGATCAATAAATAATTTATTGTAACCTAAACCTATCATCATTTTATAATTCAAGCCAGAAGAATAAGAAAAATTATTATCTATTTTCACTTTCGCAAACTCACTCTGAACAATATAATTTTTTAGCCATAGATTTACAGGTCAGAGACCAGCTACTCAAGTAACATGCTTTTTAAAAAAGTTTTGTGGTAGGAAAACAGTTGATAAAGTCCTGGAATGTAATCTCTAGTACCCTCTGGTCAAAGTCTGTGTCAACACCAGGATTCACCGGACTCATACACATGGCCTGCTGGGCTGTCGTGAGGTCTGGCAAGGACACAGCTTCAGCCCAGAGAGCAGGTCTGGCCCCCGTGTTAGCATGCTGACAATTCTACCTCTGTCCTTGAAGGCCTTCTCCGACAGATAACTCGGTGTTTCGACTAGGCAAGCATGTGGTGGGCAAATCAAGACATAATGGTCATAATACTGAAGGAATAAATCACCTCACCTAACGCTTCAATGGTTCTATCCACCTTGGCAACTTCCCAGGCAGCCAGGACTTCATTCCCATCCTTCTGTTACTAAGAGCATACTTTACTTAATATCAGTTCCCATAGTCTAGCTTTATATTGGCCTTTTTTGAGTGTTTGCCCCCAACTTCACTGTCATCTTTTTTCAACAAGACTTTAGTTGAAATCGAAGAGCCAAGCTATTCTAATAGTATAATTATGTATTTTAAAGTAACTATTTGTTATTACTACTTCCTACTTCCTGCGCATCACCCACCTTCTGATTTAAAAATACCTTGTGAAGGATATCTTAATCCTTCATGTCTACTATAGCCATGATGTGTTAAGTACTGTAACTCTCTGAATACAACGTTTATCCAACAGAGAGAAAACAAACTGTAATGAATGTTTATTTATTCTTTTTCTAACTCTGGTGAACTTCACATTGTCAACTTCCTAGTAAGAATAAATTCAGTTACTGTGACCGCCATATTTACAGAATCACCAGTTTACTACTTAGTTGAACATAAACCCAAGTGCTACATTAACTAATAACAAATTCTATCCACTTGGCAAACATTCTCTCATTTAATTCTCCTAATAAACCTTGAGATTTTATTCCCATTTTACAGATAAGAAACTAAATAAAGCTCACAGAGGTTATACAACCAAGGTCACAGCCATAAAGTAGAAAGCAGATATTCAAACTCGGGACTGACTGCAAAGTCTGTAATCATTGAATTAAACCATACTGTCACAAACACACGTCAATGACTGCTTCGCCAGCCAGAATATACTCGGACTCCCATTTCTGCTTTCTGTACAGGAAGAGCTGCAGCGTTATTTTTGTACTTATAAGAAGACTAACGTATGCAAAAAGAACTGTTTAGAGAAAGGTATCCAAGTATCTTTATGTAAATCAATTGGAAAAATAAAAATGTTTTTATACAACTTACCATTTAACATCAACAGATTGTCAGTTCCTGGATGTGGATAGTTCAATCGACCTTTAAAAAGACAGGACACAAAGGTTTGAAGATTACCGAGCTATTTACAAATTGAAAAAAGGGAAGGGGCTTAAGAAGGAAATTATTGAGCATAGCATAACTCTTAAGAACTGAAGAGGTAATGTTTATCTCAACGTATATACACTAAAATTATCTTTGAAAGTTGAAAACAACACCAGTTAACCCGAGTTGCTAGATCACAAGAGCACAATGAGATTGGGGAACAATTCCTATCAAATAAAGACTATTTATTTTTGAAATGCAAAAACAATGCGGGTATCCCTAGTCTTTCAAACTTAATAGAGAATGTGTGAATTTCTTAATATCACCATGTTTGTAATTTTGTTTCCAAAAATAAAATTTGAAGAAAAGTAATTTCTAGTCCTAAAAACACTGAAACATTAAAATAACAAGCAGTAAAAATTCACGACAACTTGCCATTTAATTAAATATCATTTTATACAGTTGTATTTAAAGAAGCTTAATGAAAACATCTTAAATGTATCATTACAAATGTTATGGGAAATCTAACTGGTTCAAAGTTTACAAATGACATAAAAATATAAAAAACGAAAATATGAAAACTTCAGAGCATAGTAGCATAGTATTTCCCTTGAGTCGTTCTTCACTTGAGTGTTGCGTTGACTAAATGCAGAAGCGACAGCAGTACCACACACTGTTGCGGAAAAGGAAGAAGTATGCCTGACATGAGCTTACTTGGTTTACCAGCATTTTTACATTCTAACTCTTGTTTGATGAAATGCCAACAGCGAGGATGGTCACTGTGTTTAGTCCACAAAACTTCACAGGACTTGGCTCTAACGCCTGCATCTCTGATAGACTATTTGAAAGGTCCATTAAAATCCATTTAGAAATACGCTAAAAATTAAATGTCTGTGAGGTTGCGTTTCAGCAACTTCCAGCACAGTCCCTCAAAAAGACATTAGAATAGCAAATAACGTGTTGCCACTAGAAAGAAGGGTGACTAATAAATAGCTGAACGGATCTGACATGATTAGGAAGAAGTGCAGATTAACTGCATCACCTTTGCCGCCTCTGCAAGCACTCTGCATTTCTCGGGTCATTTCTTCTATCCAAATATTCCATACAAGACAGGTTAACTCTGGCTTTTGATTTTTATGAAGTTAAAAAATTTGCTTATCCACCAATGTGGGAGAGAGGCAATTCTGACACTAAATACATCTATATTAAATAGACATATAGATATATAAAACGTACCTACACACAAACACACTTCATGGGAGCTCTAATTTTACTAAGGCACATTTTGTTTTCAGACTCAACATAAACAAAATAAATGTTACTGCCCTTCAAAGGACAATTTACCAGTTCCTATTACTCCTCAGTTTCATGCAGCATGACATTAGTTAACGAAAAGATCTCTTAAATAAAGTTGTCATATTCTAGCAACATAGAAACACGTTTTATTGTTTTGATACCTTAGTATGTACAGAAAGTGCAAGACACCAAGAGTTAGGAAGCAGCGTTTTCCTAAACAGGATTTCAACAGCACGGACCCCCACTTTGTCTGAACTCACAGCTTATTGGGGAAATATTACTACTTCTAAACATCTTGTTGCAGATGAGCAAATTTAGAGAACCTAAGGCCATGAAAAAGTTCCTGTAATTTCTGACTTGAAACTGAAAATTGAAACTCTGAAGGGAGCAACGTGTTGGTGCTTTGCTGTTCAGCGTAACAATTCATTAAACCTCGCATACTAGTGTGCAGGAGGCTGAGAATACAAACTTAAGTAAGATCCGGGGTCTGCCTATGATGTAGTAGTGGGGAAAGACACAAATACACAATTTCCGTGAGATCTGCCAAGTGTGAAAAGGACGATGTACGTACGGCATGCTGTAACAGAACAAAACAACAAACAAAAACGTAAAGGAATATTCAACCAAGTCCAGGGATTCAGGCAAGACTTCCTAGAAAAAGTAAACTGAGCAAAGCCTTAAGACTCATTCTACTTCCAAAAACAAAAAGCAAAAAAACAAAAAAATACCACCACTCAAATTTCAATTGCCACATAATTATCCTCGAACAGATTCATTGTTTATTTTATTTATCCCAAGACAGAGGTAACAAGATATTTTCATTGTTAATAGTCTTGACTTCTTGGCTCTGAAGGGACTTAAAAGTTACACCATGTGTGGAAAGTTCAAAAGATAGGAACCTATTTATAAACGGATCCATATTTGTATATATATTCTCAAATACATACCTCCAAAGAGGAAAATCTGTACTTCAGTGAAACTATTAGCACATTGTGACAGATTAACTTTTACAGTTATATTTTACTTGGTATAGTATTAAAACTACTTAAAGAACCTGCCTATCTGATTTTACTGAGGGAACCATGAGCTCAGTCAAAAGCACAGTACCTAAGTATGTTATACATGGGGCACAGGAAGGGCATTCTCTACGTAAATAAAAATATTACAGAACAAGTTCTTATCAATTTATAAATATGAGAAGGAGGAGAAAGACAAGTCCTGCTCTTCATTCTTTGCCAAGATAAATTTTCTCCCTCTCTGTAACTATTTCCTTTCCTTTAAGAATACGAAAAGTTCTCTCTAAAGCCCTGAAATTCATTGTTACCAATGCCAAGTCATTCCTCATTAGTGATGAGAAAATGCTAGAGAACAATGCCACACATTCTCCTAACTCCTTTTAAAAATACATGTATTGGGGTGACACTGGTTAGGAAGATTATACAGGTTTCAAGTGCACAATTCTATGACCTGTCATCTGCATATTATATTGCATGCCCGCCATCCAAAGACAAATCATCCTCTGCCATCATGTATCTGACCCCCCTCACCCATTAATACTCCCCACCTTCCTACCCTCTGGTAACTACCACACTGCTGTGCCAAACTACCATTTAGGATCATAAAGAGACTGGGTTAGAATTAAGACCAATTGATAAGGTAGGTAGTATGGTACGATGGTTAAAACTTCAAACTCTATAGCTACTGTTTCACCATTTACAAGCACTGAAACTGGGCGATTATTATTAATAAGCTGCATAGTCACCTAGCTGTAAATTAAGAGTAAATATCTACCTCTCAGTTGTGAGAATTAAATAAATTAATACATATATGTAGAGTCCTCAGAAGAGTGCTTGGCATACACACACACACACACACACACACACACACACACACATCAAGTGCTCAATAGATGGTATGTGTATGTTATATATATTGTGTTATATATATATATGTTTATATATCTGTATGTATATATAACAGATATATCGTCGTCGGCAGCCGTCCGTCTCGAGAGACGATGGTGTAGCTTCTTAAGAGTCTATCTGCACCGCCGAGAATTGAATCGACATCATGCGATGACGCTGAAGCTACAGAGCCTGGGCAGGGTAATATGGAGGGTCTGCTGTTGCCCATGCAGCAGACCCCCCCTCTCTTCGCAGCTGAAGGGTCCAAGGGAAAGACGGAGTCGATACAGCTTGGGTTCAGGTGCGCCGCAGGAGTTGCCGGTGTTGACTACAACGTCAAACCGCCTTAGGGACTCCGGCTCCGGATTTTCTGTCGGGGTTTACTCCCTTAGCCTTTCCCCTGAAGAGGTATGCCGCAAGGCAGCGGAGGTTTTTTGGAGTCAGAGTTTTCCTTCTCTGATGTACCCTGACTGGAAGATCGAACCAGCGACACTTAGCTCGCAGGCCGACGCTCAATCCACTGAGCTAAACCAGCCAGGGCCAAAAAGCAGAAATAACCCAGCAATAAAGTACCCTCCAGATCTTAACAGGATACACGAGCCATTACTCACTGATTTCGCTTGTGAGGCAGTATTCCAGAAGTATATTCCAGGGCAAAACCCATCCAGCCCAAATCTGGGCTTGGCCAAATGTACTGGAAAATCTAGATAGATCAAAGGCTTTGAAATGCAGTCCTCAGGTCTCGGGGGTTCTGTAAAAAGGTGGTGGTGGGGGGGGTGGACCCTTCTTGCTACAACTGCAGTTCCATAGTATCTGTTGCCCATACTGGAGCCGTATGTAGTTTCTTTTGAAAACATACTAGAAAAGTTGGAAAACTATCAGTAAGTCTGAAATGGTAGTCATGAAGGATCTATACCAGCAGTTCTCAACCTGTATATATAACAGATATATACACAGTCTTAAATGAAAAGATCTACTACTTCCTGCTTGTGTGCTTTAAATAATGCATTGCTCCCACTGGTTTGGTAGACTTTTCTAATATTTTTTCATAGTTACATTTCACCTTTATTTCCAAATCCAATTAGAAATTAAAAAAACAAAAACAAAACTGGTTCATAGACAGTCTGGTAAAATCCACTTAGATGTGGTCATTACCAACCTTGAAAACTCCAATCTCTGCTCAGATCCAAGGGACAGGACAGTCATTCCTGACCTCACTCCCAAATCTCAATGAATGCCTCATAAAAGCCTAAGAATAAGATCATACAAACGTAGAAAAGACCCTTAGATCCAAAGTACCAGAAATCTCAAGAGAGCAACAGAATCATTCCTCACCTATAGCTAATAAAAGCCATCAATCTACTTTATTTTCCAGGAAAATTAATCTGGTTAACTCACTCTTAAATCAGGATCCCATCATAATTTTTTCACCTAATACTTATTTACAACTTTTAAAACTTTAATCTATACTAGAAAAATACCAAGAAACATCAAGGAACATAGAATATCAAAAAGTTTGTTTCATGTAAAATATAATAATAGAAGAAAGGCAATAACAAAAGACCAAATTGAAGTCATTAATCATCTAGGAAGATAATGTATTATTTAAAAAATGGTATTAATTAAGATATATGCAATTAATACTAAAATAAAGTTGAAATAATGGTTACAAAACTTTATATTCTAAAAGGGTTTTAAATGAAAATCATATTAATACCAAATGGGCAATCAAATTTGCCAGTGGCAGTGTAAACTGGCATGAAACAAAAATAACTTGGTAGTATATGCCTAGAGTTTTAAAAAAGTTGTAGTAAGCCTACTTTATGAAGATAAAAACAAGAAAGCTCACTAAATTTTATTTAAAAATTTGAAATATCTAAATGTCCAACTGTAGGAGAATGGTTATACATACTATTTTACATGCATGTAAATAATTTTCAGATGTTCTAAATAAATATTACTGAAAACTATGAATAATTTTGGAAAACATTTAATTATTCAACCAGTAATATATTAAGCCCTTCCTACTTGCTTGACACTTTGATCAAGATAAAGCCAAAGCAAAAGTTGTCATTGGTCCCACAACATAATATCCTGTGAAAGATATACATAACATTGAACAAAAATCCAAACTACTGAATCCCCCCCAAAAATAAGAACGCTTCTCTCATTAAAAAGGACTACATGATTCTTTTCCATCCTTTAAACAAAGCAATCTGCTATTGACCAAGGCTTTCAGGGAGGCCTCACTAAGGAGGTAAGGAGACTAGAGATTATACAATAGAAACTTCTACTTGGAAGTGGAGGATCAAGTACATGTGTTCATCACTGTTGCTTTTTGAAACTCCAAAAATGGCAGAACAGGAGTTTTAAGGAGGCATAACCCCATCAGGACAAAGAGAATCGGATAGAATCACAGAAGAAACATGTCAACACATTTTTGGAGGCTATGACCATGTACAGTTGAGTGGTGACTGACTTGTAGACCAGAAATCACTGAAAACCCTGAAACGTAAAATGGTGTGTGAAGGGGAAGGTTATCAAGAAACAAAACTCACTGACTGCAGCAGGTACCTGGACAAGTTCAGAAATCAGAGGCGCTGGTTCTCACTGAGAATAGATGTGGGGTGGAACTGAAAACAGAAAGGCTGAGGACTACTAGCTAGTTTGTACATGAATCAGAGACACACACCACCTCTTCTTTGGCCCTTTTAAGAGTGCTGGCAGCCACGCCTACAGCTCACAGGCAGAATGGAAAACACACTTCTAGGTCCATTTTCCAGACCAGAAGAAAAGGCCAAGAGATGCAGATATGGGAGAGTTCCATCTCACTGGCTTACAGCAATGTTCACTAGTAAGCCCCAGCTGTATACAGTGAGCTTCCAATCACCATTTTTGTCTTTTCTTTAAAAATGGATAGCAAACGACAGTATGATATCTGATGAAAGCCTCCAGCATGAGCAAAAAACAAAACAAACAAACAGAAAAGAGGAACTTAAAAGAAGCATAAACAATACCAGGAACTGCAAAAATAATCTTCAAATACTATAATATGGTGTTTAAAGATAGACACTCCAGTGACATAAGATCAAAGAAGAATTAATAGGAAAGTCCTGAGATTTTTAAAGAGGATCTTTAAAGTTCTTCAGAGAAAAATTTTTAACAAAAAAAAACAATGGATAGAAGGGTTGAAAAATAAGATATGAGGAATTTGCTCCAAAAGCAAAACAACAAACGATAAAGCAATAGAAAACAGAAAAGCTGATGTTGAGAATTTAATATTTGAAAGACAGGAATTCTAGAAAGACGTAATATAAATAGAAGAAGTTATCACAGAAATACCAAATGCCCAAGAACTGAAGGAAATTAATGTCTGAATTAAAAGGGACCACTGAATGTGCAGCAGAGGAAATAAAACATAGAAATGGAAGACAGGCAGGCAGGCAGGCAGAGTCCTTCCCTCTCTCACACACACTGGAAGACCCATATATTTCATTTATATAAAATTTCAGAACCACAGACATGACAATATCCTAAAAGCTTCTAGACAAAAAGCTGAAAAACACAAAACAACTAATCAATCATACAAGTGAGCAGGTTTCAGATGGTATTACAGTAACCCTGGATATAATGAAGCAATGCTTTCAATACAGCGGTCCCTTTCTATATCGTGGTTCACTTATCACGGCCTCACTGTATCGCGGGATTTTTAAAAATATTATGTTTAATTATTTATCGCGGATTATTCGCTCTATCGCGGCATTTTGCGGTACTGTATACGTATGTTGTTAAAGTTACGCAGGTTTAAGAGTGTAGAATAAATGTAAGGTTCCCACTTCACGGGGTGTGTGTGTGTGTGTCTGGAACGTAATACCCGCGATAAGTGAGGGAATACTGTATTATAAATTACTAATGTATAATTCCATACCAACCCATAATCTTAGGTAGAATAAACACGTTTTCAGTGGGATAGGGTCAGAATTTATGTCCCACCTGAAGTAAGGTACTGTAAAACAGGTCCAATAAAACAAAGACCTAAACCATTAAGAAAGAATATGGAATCAGGGCATGGATTCCATAAGAAAAAGGAATTCCCAGGATCGGGGCAGCCCCAAAATGACAGTTATGTACGGTTACAAAAAGTATGCCTTCGATGGCAGCAAAAAAACCAATCTAGATACTTGATAGTTTCTCATATTTAGAGAGAAGTTTTATAGAGTTCTATTAATACATTTTGGGATGAATTAGCGACAAACAGTTAAAAAGAGACCATAATTAATTCTACAAAAGTTACATGAAAAAAAAATGTTATAGTAATGATTTTCAACCTTTCTCATTTCATGAAACACATAAACTAATTACTAAAAATCGGCAGCACACCAAGAATATATTTTTTGCTGATCTGGCAAAAGAAAAAACAAAAAACCACGTATAATTTTGATTCATTCACAACGGATGGTTATCGTTGTGTTGGCTGCTGTCATTTTTTTATTTGACAGTCTAAGGGAAAAGAGGTCAGTGCTCCTGACTAAAAGTCAGGTGTTGCATGTTTTAAACATTCTTGGGGCACACCGGTTGCAAACCAACGTGTTATAGTATAAAGAATATATGAATATTCTACGAATATTATTGAGGTACTTGCATTATCATAGTAACATACTACCTAATTTAAACAAAAATGGTCCTATAGTCATTTTAAGAGGATAAATCAGGGAAAGTGTTAGGGGCTAGTTAACTGAAAACAGACAGTTAACAAATAATACCTAATATGTAGGAAACATAAAGTTTAAGCATATTACTTGCAAATAATAACATGAAGAATCAGTTAAAAAACAAGTTGAAAGTGGCTACCTCTAATGAACAGGAATAAGAAGGAAAGAAGACTTCTTTTGATATACTTATAAGCCATAGGGCACTATTTGACTTTTTAACCTATGTATGCCGGTTTTTAAAAATTCTTTTTTTAAGTTAACCAGGTTAGAGGGAAGGTAAAGATTTGAATCCCACCAATAACTTGTTCCTATATACTGAAAAAGAAAATATTAGAAAAATTGTATACCAGAATATCAAACATGGTTCTTTTACTTTGTGGAACTGTGGAATTATTAATCATTTGAAAACTTTTCTTCTACTTTTTTCTAATTTCATTTAATTAATATATAATACTTTTTTAAAGTATATTTTATTGATAATATTGTTACAATAGTTCCGATTTTTTAATATATACCACTTTTTGTAATAATAAAACAAACATTTTTAAAAATAAAAACAAAGTCCTATATCCTGGAGGAAAAAAATCCTTATTAGAGATTCTCAGATACTCTTTAAGGACTATAAACAGCTAAAATTCATAGGCCTAATTATCTCATGTACTTGCTTTTATCACTTCAAATTCTATATAAAAAATATTATTTTTATTGTTTTATTTTCAATTTAAAAATAAGTTGTAAGCTGGCAGGGTGGAGGTTGGGTGGAGGTGGGCAAAGGATGGGGATAAATGGGGACATCTGTAAAAAAATAAACAAGTTATAAGCCCAAGATGCTTTGTGGCAAATAACAGACTTTTAATAAACACATATAAGTTCTAAATAAATAAATATGAGTTGAAGAAAATCTGTTGTGATTTCTGCCTGATGTGTTTCAGTATTTTTTTTAAACTGTAGTCTGTTGTAACTCAAAGTGTTAAGTTAAATATTCAACAAAGCTTGGAAGAAATAACTACATTCTCAAATTTAATAATATCACTGCTAATTAAGACAATTACTAAAAATAAATAAAAGTAAATAAAACTTAAAAGCCATATCCATGATACCATATTTTAAATAAGTTTTCTAAAACAAGAACTTCTCCAACCACATTTTCATAAAATCCTTTTCAATCTGCAGATATTCTCACTGGTGACAAAAGTTAAACTCTTATAAACTGTACTTTTCTTAAGATGAACTAAAGTCTGACAATCAGGCAGTAAAATATAAAGGTAACAGGTACATCACAACAGCGATCATTTCTTAAAGTTAGAATACAGTTAATAAAATGTATATGGCTTCTACATCAATATAATTTATTCTCAAGTTAATAATGATTTTTTCTTTTTATGAAGGGCCAGTGGTCTACAGGAAAAAGGGAAAAAATGATCAATGAACTAAAGCAAAAAGAATATGTAAATTCTTACTCCTTTTAAAAATAAATCATTTTATATAAAAACTGAAGGCCCACACAGCAATTCCTCCTTCATTTATCTTTTTGTAGACATTCTAATATACATGATTTTCATCGATATTTTGGGAGGGGGGGTGGCTTGTGAAAATTCTGACTTCAGGAAACATAAGTGACTAAAACGTAAAATTAGCTCTGAGAAGCGCAGTCCCCTCTGTCAGAGAGAGTGAGGGAGGGCAGAGTAAGAGGAGGGTTGTAACTGCTCTGATATGTCCATTACTGGTGGTAGTTTTATTCTGCATTTCACTGTATTTTAACAAATGCCCTATAATTTTACATTTTTTCATGGATCTCTTTGATTTTGTCCTCCTTTACCAGAGTTTCTCCAACAACAGGCATTGCACAACCTCTAGGAAGGGGGCCCTGAAATCTGCATGACAAGCACGCTCTTAAAAAGTTTGTAGGTCTAAAGTGTAAGTTCTCACACCAGAGACTTTCAGCAGTTCATACAAGTTATTTTGTGACTGTGCACTTCAATTTCATGTTAAGTTCAGGTGAAGAGACTCACGGGAAAACAAAGGTGGACGGGAAGAGGCAGGGCTATTTGGTACTACCACAACTCAGCACCTTACGGAAGTAATTCCTTATTTTCTCAGAGGCTATTTTTGTTTAAAAAAAGAAAAAGCAGAAATTCTTACTTCGGAAGCCTTACAAAATACGCTTTTAGCAGTGAAGTAATAAAAAGGAAGCTGGATATCCAAAAAGACAGAATCAATAAAAAATGTTTTAAAGGCATCCGCTTCTGAACATTTGTTGGCATAAAATCATGCTCTGAATCCTTCTCCTGAATTCCCTCTAACTGTTCAGGGAACATTGGCAACGGCGTTGTGACCTGCTGAGACACATCCTCCCAGCAACTGTTAGATAAGCTGCATTTCTTCCTACAATGTTCATATCAACTTTTATGAGCTGAAATTAAAGTTTTTTTGTTTGCCCTTATACTTTGGGCAAGGGGTAAGCAATTTTTGGTAAAAATGCTTACACAGTAAGACCTTTTTTGCAAATTGCTGAGGCAGGGAGAGAAAAGAGCTTAACAATTATCACTGTCTTGTTCTTTTGTTTAAAGTAGAATGAACTGACCCACACATACATAAAAAGGGCTCAGATTATTTCATATAGGTATGCAAAACAACATCTGCAAAACCACAAAACTGCACTTGGCAAAGCAGTTTTATTTTATTTTAACCATTTGTTTCTTTGGAAAGGAAAATATTTGTCAAGAATCAAAACAGTCATCAGAAAATGGGATTTAATGATGAGAAATCCCTGCACAATAAACAAAACAGATAGTCAGTGCCACTCATACGAAGGAGCCAGCGAAGCAGTGTGTTAGTGCTCTGGATCCAGAGCAGAAGACGGCACACCGTCCAGAGGGCGGGCTGAGCAGGGCGACACCCTCAGCATCAGGCTCCCGGAAAGGAGCTACGCCAGGACTAGCCTGCTTCCAGTTCTTCAAGTGGAAAACTCTTCCCGACATCTGGGCCCTTCCTCAAGTGAACACTTTCTGCCAATACGTACTTCTTCCTCTTTGTGCTGCTTAAGGTTTCAGGTCTCAGCTTTCTTTACTCCACATCTAAATTAGGTAGCCCCTTCTCCCACTTAATATCTCCCTAAGCAGCTGCACCTTATAATCCTCCCTTCATAGTATTTGACATTCTGTAGTTATATGTATATAGTATATTCACACATTAGTATATTATATGCTTATATATATATAATGTTATATTAATATATTATACATATAACTATAAGCTCTCTCTTTCCCCAACAGCTATATGTTCCAAAAGCACAGAAACCATGTCTGTCTCCTGCAATGCATGTGGCCAGAGTCTTGGACAGTGCCTGGCAGAACAGTAGGCACACTTAGCAGAACAAAGTGTCCTCAAGAGTTCAGTCTCTGGCTGCCATCGCTTCTCATCTATAGAGCTCCAACAAGACATGACCCTACCCACCTGATGTGCTAAACCACGAAAACCTGAACAGCAAACAATGAAGGCTCGCTACTGACCTGTAAAAAGCAGTGGGGAGGGGGAAGCAGAAGCAAGCTGTAGTGAAGTATTTTAGGCATAAGGAGGAACGGGAGGCTCCTTCTGTTAGTACAATCAGTTTTCAGCCAGGCCAGTAATCTGACAGAGACATACTTTGGATTCCAGAGATCTGCTTGATTGCTGTTCTTTCTACTGACACTGACTCTCACCTTGAGTGGTTCCTCTTTTCCTTCAGAAACGCAGAAGTGAATGCACCCTTACAGTTCCTGCCTTCCAGCTCGGTGGAAGCCAGCCTCCATGACAGCCTCCATGGAGCCCTGCCTCCTAGTGCACAGCCTTCCCAGGCGAGCAGGGCTGACTCAGGTGGCTAGCAGGGTGTCGTGGGATGATGGTGTGAGACTTCTCAGGCTAGGTCAGAGACATCGGGGTACTCCCTATGAGTTTTACCGTTCTCTCTGGGGGCATCCAGCACCTACACCATGAGGACACTTCAGGGTCCTGTGGGAAGCCCACAGGGTGATTCACAGAGCTCTCCTGCCAACAGCCTCCTGAGTGAGCCACCTTGGAAAGGGATCCTGCAGCCCCCCTCAGCCTGTCAGAAGACTATATATAGCCTCAGCCAGAACCAACCAGCGAAAGTGCTCCTGATTCTAACCCACAGAAGTTGTGTGAGATAAATATTTATTCTTGTTTTAAGCTGCTAAATTTAGGGCTAATTTGTTATGCAGCAAAAAATAACTAATAGCTCTCATCACTCAAGTTCATAAAGAAATAGCTGAAGAAACTTTCACCATGAATATAAAGGGAAACAAGTAATTCATTAAAAAAAGCTTACCCTACCACTCCCTCCTCCTCCTTTTTATTTATTTATTTTTACTAGATTCCATAAGGAAGACAAAAGTAACTGGTTGTCTGAAAACACTGAAAAAGGATAAAATTAGATTCATCCTATTTTTTGGAAAAAAAGAATCTCTTTGTATCAAACAGAAGACAGGATTTTCTGAATGGGATTAACAGAGGAGACAGAAGAGATAAGGTAGCCCTAAGGTGCTGTCCTGAAGATCAGGAACGGGAAGAAGGGAAAACAAACCAGTTAGAAACTGGTTCTTCCATTAGTCACAGCCTTGCTTTAGCAAATTCTCCTAAGGTCCAGCCCCCACCCCCACCCCCCTAAAAACCACAAAATGATCAGAGTGTAGGAAGAAGACAGACAATATGACACCAGAGGCGAGTAGAGTCTGCGCTCGTGAGGGAAGCAAGAAAAAACTTCACATGGCAGCACTTGGGTATCAAGATAATGTTAAACAGGTAGATGGCAGCTATTCGTGGAAGTACTAGCCTTACTTCTTTCTTCTATGTACAGGTTTCTCAAATGCTTTTTTTTTTCCTTTTTATTCCCTGCCACAATAAATGTGGAATATAAAATGCTCCAATTAGAAAAGATCTGTCACTGTGATTGCTAAGGGTGGTGGTGAGCATGCTTTGCCCTTTCTCATCATGGCCGAAGATAATTTTTCTAATAAAAAATTTTGAATTCACTTGATTTTTTTAAAATTAATTAATTCCTCTTAGCCTTGTGCTGCTTCCAATTTCTTTTTCAAAGTCTTTCTAAGGTTTCTTTCCACTTTCATTGTAACACAGGCCAGAGAAAAAGAAAGACAGATAATTAACAGAGAATGTTTTCTCTCAACATCTTCAAAGGGCCTTTTTAAAGAAGACTGGGAGAAGCAACATGAAAAACTTTTCATTGTCTGTCAGTAATAGTTAATGTTGGCTTTATTTTGTATTAAAATTTCTAAGAGTTTTCTTTTCGGATAGTCAAGGAAATAGAAATTCTTCATAATCAGAAGCTACTGGATTCTATTCTTAAAAAGTGGATCCAAGACAAATGCTACTGGAACTGTCAACATAAAAGTGAAAAAGAACAAGAGCCCAATATCATACAAATATTTTAAAAAAATAGACTAGATTCTGGTTAGAAACAAGAAATATTTACCCAAAATAAAGTACTCTGTCTTCATTAGCTTATGAGAATTACCTTTGCCACATGTTGTCAATAATCACTAATGATTCCTTGATCTTCTCAAGCTCCTTACAAATTAAGAAAGTAGGAAAACCAGAAATTTCTTCACCAGCAAAATGCAGACATGAGACAAAAATGTTTACGTATCTGATCAGTACTGCCAAGTCAGCCCGGAGTCACCCCCTTGCTGCCAACACTGAAGTTCTAGAGTTTGTAGGTTCAAGTTTGTAAGGGAGTTCTTACTTGGCTTGACAGAATTAAAAACGTAGGAAGATTACAAAGTAACTCATGGTTTTGGTTCAATGAGCCAAACCAACCAGTTAAGCTGCTCCTGAATTCATGACTCACAGAAACTGCATGAGGTAATAAATGCTGATTGTTGTTTTAAGCTGCTAAATTCTGGCACACTTTATTATGCAGCAATAGATAACTAATATTTCTCATCACTGTCTCACAGTTTGCAAGATTTTCACCATTAATATAAAAGGCTATGTGATACATTTAAAAAGAAATCTAAAGTAATTACTAGAGACAAATGAAAAAGATAATGTTAATAAAATTTCTTCAGATAGTTAGTCAACAATAAGGTTGATACTGTAAGATCAGTGAGGCTGATTCTTTTTCATAATTTGCCCCAACTTTTTGAAGAGCTGTTTTCTACCTCAGGGAGACTACCATAAATACCGCCTTTCAAAACTCGTATGATATGAAGAAGAAAAATAAGAAAGGAAGTTAACCAATGACAATTCTAGGTTGGAATCACTGCAAATTGTGAATGAAAGTACTCTCAAGAATTTTTTTTTTTTTTTAAATTTCTGTACTGGATAGAATTTTAGAAAAATGATTATACTATATACTTTTAGATCCATTCCTTACCCTCTGGTGAACTGCAGAGTGTCTCTATAAAGAGTGGCTCTTTCTTAAAAAATAAACCCAGAGAGATGGGTTTCCATTTCTCTCTGTATAAATCGGCATAAATGGAAATAGGTTACAAAAGAAAAAGTATGACATTTCACCAAGGTTCTCATTAACAGTTGTAGCAGAATTTTATAGGTGGCATGGGTGGTACTTAGTGCTACTCAAGCTGAGCTTCTTTCATATGAAAAATGGTAAGACAAGCAGACAAAGTGGTGGGCAATAGGATATTTTTAAAGTCACCTACCCTTAAGAGGATCATGCTCCGCCCTCATAATATCAATAAGGGAATTTTCCAAAGAGTGCATATTCAAACTGTCGTACATTCTATTTCGGTCCTAAAAGAGAAGAGAGAAAAAAGACTCAATATAATCTATGTAATTTTTTAAAAAAGTGATGATGAATATACTATCTTAATCTTTTTACATAAAACAGAACATTCGATTAATATTACTAATCAGTTTACATTCCAAGACAATACCAGTAACTAAGAATCTTGTAAACTACACCTCGCATAGTGAAGAATACTATACTTAATTTATGTCCAAAATCACATATCAAAAGTAATCTTATTTCATTGACAGTATTAATGCAATACAGTAAAACAATTTCTATTGCTATCAGTCTCAGATTATAAAGATTCTAAAATGTGATACACGCAGAAAACATTTTTAGTTGTTATTTAACAACTAAACTTTTATCATGTTTCTACGAAGACTGGCATTTGAACTTTTTTGGGGAAAGGAGTTAATTCAATTGCACCATACCTTAAACATCTATCAAACATTGTATGTTATTTGACTTAGAATTTAACAATAATGAATGTATAAACATTACATGTAAAAGATCAAAAGCATGAAGAACCAATTTCAAAACAAAGACTAACACCTAGAATACCTCTATCCAAGTCCTGCTCTCTAAAGTCCTCACATATTGTTCTCTGCATTTGTAACTTTCCTCCCATCCGCCTCCTTTGCAAAAAGGTAGGTAGGGGAGCAACAGAATTCTCCTTTCATGAAGCTTCCTAGGTCATCAAGTCTCAGAACAAAGTCTTCTGTGTCATTAGAAGCCTCGTTTGCTGAATATTCAATCTCTCTAGTAGGTTCTTTTACATTCATGAATTTTATACAGTACTCTGCTCAATATACAATCAATGTACGTGAACCAATGCATATGGGGAACTACCACAGCAAGCTCTAGCCCATGCCTCCCAAATCACCAGGGAGATTTTTACCAAAATATATCAGCACTAATCCCCATCCATTTATGTGCATGTGTGTGTGTGTGTGTGTGTATGTGTTTGTGCAAGCGCATGAATATGAGGGGGAGGCAGGCAGGCCATTTTTAACTCAAAAAATGATTAACACAGGAAAAAAGAAAAAAGAAGAAAACGACAAGTGGAAAAAAAGCCTCCACATAAATCAGACTTTGGCACTTCTTAACCAGGGTCCATGAGCTTCAAGAAGGATCATGAAATCTCTGAAGTTATATACAACCCTCTGTACGTGCATGTACACATCATTTTTTTCCTGAAGAAAGGTTTATGGGTTTCATCAGTTTTCCAAAGAGTGTACAATCCAGAGAACATTCAGAACCAGTTTTTAGAAAGCTGAAGAAAAACATAAGAAGCTTTCCTGAGAATACGCTGATATATTTACTCTACTTTGACATTTAAATTGGGGTTGTGAGCTTTTTTTAAAGCTAGGGAACCGGAGTCAGTACTATAAACAAGTTGCTGTCGAAGAATTTAACTGTGAAAAGTAACACTGAATGACGAAAAGAATACCAGACTAGAGGATCTTATTCCAACTTTATCGCCTATTAACTATAGTTTAACTCCTTATTTTAACTTAGATTCCTTAGGTAAATCACAGGTTCACTAGGACAGAGACCTTGATTGGTGAGGGAGACCTTGAGAATAACTGAGCTATATAACAGAGGTTCGCAACCTTGAGCACGCTTCAGAATCATCTGGAAGGCTTGTTAAACACGGATTGCTGGGACCCATCTACAGAGTCTGTTTCAATAGGTTGTATTAGTGACCACTATACAATCAATGCCAAATGTTATATTACAAAAATGTTGTATGTACAATATTATTCATAGCTTCAGCTTTAATGCCTACATCCAACTGAAATAGTGAGAGGCCTACTTACAAGGTCCCCAAACAAGTCTTTCATCATGAAACAAAGTCCTACTTTAGCAAAGAAAACAGCAAAGCTACTTTAAAACTATTAGCTTAGTTTTACTTTGTTACTCATCAGCTGCATCCCACATGATTTTTAAAGCACCAAATAAAAAATAGCCTTGAGCGGGCAAAGAGCTCATGACATCCCAACACTGCTCTTTGAATTTAATGAGACCTATAGTTATGTGATCAAAAATACATATAATTTCATTAAATAAAATGTGAGGAATCAAGATAATGACATTAAAAAAAAAACCCAGAAACAAATGTGATTATAAAACAAACACTCATCCATCCTTCTGAAATACAATTATTAGAAAAGTCTATGCTCACAAAATAGGCATTGGTTTAAAAACTAAACTGGAATCCTGAAACCATTTTAAAGTAACCATAAACACACCAATATGGATTAGCATAAATGGAAAAATCACAACAATGTAACTTACATTTATTACTACATGACTTTAAAGACGGCCAAGACATTTCACATAAGAATCTCTACAAAGTTTACTCCAATCTATTTAAATATAAAAACCATCTGGCAAAGAATCAACTAAATGGGCTTTGAGATACAGAGATTACAGAATCCCACAACAATGAGCAGGCAAAAATTAGAATGCATTAGTGGAAAAACTATACTATCTTATATTGTAATATTTTATCAGTTTTTGTAAACCCAGACGTTTGCCACAAAGACATACAGAAGTGACAATCAAATCCTAAAAAACTGAAAAACACCAAAAACACAAAGTAACCCTAATCTTAAAAAGGATGGCCTATGAAGAGATTACACACACTGAAAAATAAGGAAGTCAATGACATTACAATTAGTACAAGAGAAATTTCAATTAAAAAGGAACTTTTCAGTGGGATGTCATATTTTTGCTTTGATAGATTCAAAATCCTGTTCTTCAAAAAAAAAAGGAAGTGGTCAAGTAGAAACTTTCCCTCTTGACAATGAAGTATTCTCCCAAAGAAAAAGAAGACAGGTTATAGAAAAGCCTATATCCTCATAGGTAAAGATATACCAGAGGCTTGCGCATGTATTCTTCTAACCAGAAAGAATTCATTGTATTTTGGGGTTTAGTTCTCAAGTTTTAAAATAAAGGCGAAGTTGTGTTAATATTACCTCAATTTTAATACTGATTACCCACTCCTGATCACACACTGCTATTGCACGGCACTCATTAGCAGCGTGTGCTGTGCTCCTCTGCCTTACTATACAACCGGCACTCAATCTCCTATTCTCTCCTATTCTCTAGTTGTTCCATGGCAGATACCCCCTCTTTATCCCACTGGGCTTCCACCTGTTTAATGGTAAAGAATAGTATTTCCCCTCATTTATCTCAAGGATAATTAAAACACTACCACATACGTAGTAAACATTCACTTCTTAAGCCTCCTTTATTATCCTGATCTTCAACAAAGAGCTATAACAGTGATTCTGAATTTTTAAAAACAATTTAAAGGGCCCAAATGGCCAAAGGTATTCTAATACCCACAAGAGTTAAAGAAAATGGAGAGGCAAGTAGAAAATATTGGTTTAAGAATATATCTAGTACAATTAAAGAAGTGAACACAGGATAGGAAACATAAAAAGAAATTCAATTTTATTTAAATAAATTATAAAATAAAATATTTATTTATTTTTAGAGAGAGGGGAAGAAAAGGAAAAAGAGAGGGAGAGAAACATTGATCAGTTGCTTCTTGCACACCCCCAACTGAGGGCCGGGGTCCCAATTCAGGCATGTGCCCTGACGGGGAATCGAACTGGTGACCTTTCAGTTTTGGGGATGATGCCCAACACACTGAGCCACACCAGTGAGGGCAGGAAATTCAATTTTAAGGTAATTTAGAATTCACATTTTTTAATATGATTTCTTGCAAGGGTAACTAGCCAACAGAGTTTTAAATAAAAGTAATTCTTAGCCTTAAAGATATTAAGAGATACCTAATATTCATTTTAAAGTTAGAAATGTGCATAAAACTTATATTTGTTTTTTAAGTTTAAAATTTTAGTATCTTCCATAAAAATGGATTATTTAAAATAATAACATGCCAGCCCCCCAAATTTTACATATACCTTAAATAAAACCAACCTATAAAACTATTTCTTTCCCATTTACTGATGAATTACAGGTAAGGCCTGAAGTATCCAATTATAAGAATTAATATTTCTAGAATTTAGTATTTTTTAGGCCTAATCAATTTGAGATTAAAGGAAATGCAACCTTAAATGTTTTAAAATAATGTATTTGTTAACTAAAATTTATTAATATTAAAATGTTGTATATGATACAAAATAATTAAAGAATAACATAATCTCTCCAGATATTCATGTACATAAGTATTGTATATAATTTTAACTTTATAAAACAGTGAGGAACTACCCAATGGGTTAAAATACCAACTGCAGTTTGTAGCTGCTGCTGTATTTTTAAGAACCCCAACTTCAAATATGTACCTCAACCTTTCACGGAGAAACACAGAACAAATTTTGTATAAGTACCCTCAGGGTACTCAAAGGAGACCACAACATTGTTTTCAAGACCAGCTAAGAGGTCATACACGGCCCTCCCCCTGCCCCAAGCCCTACTGCTTGGAATCAATATCCATCCTTTCCCCCCAATAAACCAAGACCCTTGGTGTCTAAAAATAAGGGGCAAGGGTGGGTAGTAAGGGGCAGGGAGCAGAAAGGAGAAAAAGAAATGACCAAAAGAGATCAGAGAAAGTATAAGAGCTAAAAAGCCCTGTATGACCTAGCTGAAGGCCTCCTTTTATAATGAAACTATGACCCAGCAGACGAAGGCTCACAAACTGTGTCATACGTCATAAAAACTGTGAGAAGTGGAATATGATCTGGGTTTCAAAGAACTGTTCCTTCCAGTTTAGTTCACTTTTACTATCTTATTTTTTCATCACTGTCTTCAACTTATCATATCACACCTCTTGCTCAACGCGTCCACAGGGAATGCCAATATCTCAGCAATTTACAAAAGGAAACAAAACAAAAACTTTAATCACCAAAATGAATTTACATAAAATTCTAGATTATAAAATAGGTAAAGCAGAGTAGCCTTGGTTGAAGTTTAAGTGGGATGGCCAGGGGCCCTCACCCAGGGGCAGCCCCAGGGGCACCTCTGCAGAGCCCAGTTTGCTCACTTTCCTCTCCTTATCACCTCTGTCCTCTAACACTTCACCAACTGCCACCATCTCAATAACCTATTTTCTCAACATATGCCTCTGCCAACCTATGGACCTTTATATGGCAGCTCATTTGTCTTTTTTCTTCTGTGGAGATACCAATCTCTCTTTATGTGTATCGTATTCTCTTGGACTAATTTTGTCTCTTCTGTTCTAAAAATACGTTCCTTGCCACCTTCAGAATAATTATCACATCTTTTCTCTTGTAACGTACCATTTCCTAGGCATTTATATATTCAATTTGAACAACATAAAAAGGACACTAATATGGCTTAACAGAACCAGGGTGAAAGAGTGGAAATAGATGAATAGATAACTTACATTAACAAGACAATAAATTACAATTTACATGAGATAACTACTTATTTCTAAATGGAGATCCTAGCAGGACTACTTTGGTAAATAGGTAGCACTTGTCTAAAACAAGTGTTAAGGGGCTGATTATTGAAGTTACTGCCAACCCTGAAGATCAGAATGCTATTTGCAAAGGAATTATTTATTTATATAATCCTTGCAAAATCATCTCATGTTGACAAATCAACTAAGGGTTACATAGCTCCATTCAGTAGACTCCCGTAATGTCAACTCCGAGCTCATTCAAACTTGGGTTTTGTAGAAAGAACCCTCATATGTAAGGACTGGGTTTTCTATCTATCCTGGAATAATTCTCATCACTTAGTAACCCCGTACACACTCAAATTCAGTCCACAGGAAGAGAGAGCATTTTGTAACCACGAAGGGCTTGACAATAATTTAAGACTGACTCCCAGTTTTCTTACTCAGGGTTTTTCCTTAGGAAACTGATTACTAGGAATATAGTATATAAGAGTAGTAACAAAATTTAGAAAAAAAACACTCTATCATAGTTTTTTATCAAGTTGAAACAAATGATGTAAAATAGGGTTTTCTAAGAAATGTATCTCAAGACCAATGTAGCAGATTTCATGAAAAAATTTACTAAAGAATTCTGGAAAACACAGATGAAATGTACAGTTGGAGATTAGGTAAACATACGATTTTTTATCTAATTGCAAATAATTCTGGAAAGAAATGAAAATCTGTTCCATTTGACTGATGTTTAAAGCCAGGTGCTCTTGGGTATATAATTCCTTTTCCCACAAATTTATTATGTTTTGGAAATATGAAAATGATTATAAATCACTTTTCAATATAAAAATAAAGCATTTTATATTACTTTGTCAACTGATGCTATAAATTGCTTTTATGTTTTCTGACATATGCTTAAATAGGTATAATTGGAAAGTAAATTAGAAATCCTCCTCATAATATAAATGCTAAAGTCCTAGCCAAAATCCTGAAAAATATACACTGTGCAGCCTACCTGGTCTATTCTGGATGTTCCGGCTGCAGTGCACCAACTATCTTGGAGTGAATCTGAGCCCCAAGCTGGCAACTGCAAACTAGATCTCACCTTCAATAGCATAGAAGTTTTCATCAGAAATAAGCAGTTCTTTCCCCATACCCATCCACAAACAAACAGAAAAAAAAAAGGAAGAAAACAAAGAACAAAGTTCTTTCTATTTTTATTCTGTCTTCTAAAGGTTTTAGAGAGAAAAAGTGTCTCATTTTAAATAGCCATAAGGAAGTTTCATTAACCTGAAAAGGTCTGAAAAAAATGTCAATCATCATAACTATTAGGCCATTCTAGAAAAAAATAGTCATCGAACCAGTGAAGACACATTTCAATTCGATGTAAAAAGCCCTAATATTATTCTTCCATAATCACAGCTGTACTAAGCGTATTCTAATATACATACAGCCGATCAGATCATAGTCGAATCTATGCATGATTACAAACATTTTAGTTTAGCTATACTGTAGGAGACCCTCATTTGGGTGGCCCATTAAAGATTAATTAATTAAAGATTAATAAATTAAGGCATTCTTAAGGAGTTGCCAATTAAAAGCTTAATATGCATTTAATAAATACAGCAGGTTTTTCTACATTTTATGAAGCTTGTTTTCTATCACATGCTTAAAGAATTTTTATAGTGTCAATATTCTTCTTATAGGTATTTTATCCTTTGATAATAAAATTATATATGCTTAAAAACTAAAACTTCCTCTTTTTTAATCTGTTAATTTTACTACCCCCCCACCACCACCCAATTTCCAATTTTGAAAGGTTAACATCAGAAATAAGGCCATTGACATGCCATTCTTACCTGTAAGGGCAAGAGTGTATTACTATTGTTGTCTGTTCTGAACACATTATCTTCAATCCAAGATTTTGGCGTCAGTGACGGAGTAGAGCGAGTAAATTTCGGTGGTGCTATGACATTACCAGAAAACGGCTTTTTCAGCGGAGATATCTGATTCATAGTTCCTGGAATTCCCACGTTTCCAGTTCTACGATGATCTCTGCCATGCATCGCTCCCCAGGACATATTTCCAGTGCCCCAGCCACTGCTTTGATGGTTGCTCCAAGGAGATTGTTTCAGAAGAGGCTGGGAAAAACATATCTTTTTAAATTATAGGCATTTAAAGAGTTTATAATTAAAATTCAAATTTTAGACCTGAACTAAGAGTTTATATGATCTTTAAATAATGAAATACATAATATACAAGAATATATCCTTAACTAGTTTACAAAAAATTCTAGGCTAGAGACCTTGCTATATCAAGTCATTGAATATGAGGCGAGTCTGCATCCTCTTGTTTTTTATAAGTTATAATGAATCAAGAAGGTATTTCATAACAATTACTAAAATATAAGCACGCAGTTACTTCTTTTCCCATCAGAGAGAACAATGCACATGATAAACATGAAGAAAAAAATATATTTAAATTGAAATTAACTTTGAAGATACTTAAAGACATACCCTACATTATGATCTCAAAGCAATCACATTCTGGTAGGCACACAAGTAAAAAGATTTTTTTTTAAATCAAAATACACCAACCATATGGGTGAAATATTTAGACTTTAAGTTTTCAAAATAAGTTGTATCACTGCAAAAGTGAACAATAAGATTTGGTATTATTCTGTTGTACAAATTTATAAAAGCCTTTTGGAAATAGGGGCATTGTAAGAAAGGTATTATTTTCAGCACTGTTTACTAAACTCTTAAGCTCTTTTATTACAGTGTTTGTAGTTTCTTGTGAAGACTTTTTGTTTCTTTCACTTAATTATCCATGAACTGTCAAGCAATTATCTAATATTACCCATAGGTGGATCCACTGAGATATATAAAAATAAACAACTATATGCTTTGGTTATTCCGGTAAAGATTTTAATACAAGCCTCCATTAACTTCATTCATTTTGAAAAGTAAATGATATTCAAAACTAGAACTTGTGGCAAAAAAGTTATGTCACCAAAGAATGGAAAATCCACCAGAAGCCGCCTAGAGGCGTAGGCTTTTACACTGTATTAATGATTAGCAATTATATCATGAAAACCTTACACTTGGATAATTCTGTGCTAACCTGGAGCCCCAAAGGGCCCTACAGCTACCCTAAGTCAGTAAAAACAGCACCCTCCAAATAAACCTGCGTCGTCAAAGAAAAAAATAAAAAATTTTAAAAGCACCCTGGTAGGGAGTAGGCATCTGAAGCCCGTTTACACGCGGATACAGTCACGCACACACCGCCGGGGTTCGCCCCCCACGCGGGCCCAGCGCGCGCTGCCCGCCTCTCCCAGCGCGACCCGACACCCGATGTCCCGCGACGACATTGTGACCTCTCGCGCCCCCGCCCCGCCCTCCCTCTGTTCACGAAAAAGCAGCACTTCGCTCCACGGCGACAGCGATCCGCGGCCTTGGGACGCTCCGCGCTGTGTCTTCAGGCACTGAAGGACACCTACCATTTTCTGCGGCACGTTCGGAGTTAAAGAACGAGACCTCGACCCTCACGGGCGGTGGCCCAGATCGTGATCACGGCCGGGGGCATGGGGCTCCCGAACGCCGCGGCCCCCGCTGCGGGGCAGGCCAGGGACCCGGCGGCAGCTGCGCGCCTCTCTCCACCCCGCGGGCAGGAGCTGCCAACCGCCCCCCGGGGCAGCGCGGACAGTGCCCCCCCCCCCACCAAAGGCGCCCCGCTGCCCACGTGACCCGGCCGGGAAGTTCCGGCCGGCGGCGGGCACCGGTTCGGTCCAGTCCGCGGGCCTCTGCCCCCGCCGTCACGGGCATGGCCGTGAGCAGGGCGATCGCTGCAATAAACGCCGGTCGGCTCAGAAGGAACACAACGCGCCTGCGGTGTCCCCTCCGCGGCCCGGGCTCCCGCCGCCGTTCCCGTTCCCGGAGGCCTCCCCGGCCCCACGCCCACCCAGGGCTCCGAGGAGCTCTTGACCCCGCGAAGTGCGACCCCAGCGCTAACAGCGCAGGACCTGACAGCGCCGGGCGCAGCTAATTGGGGACCCGGGGGCCGCTCGTCCCCCCCGCCCCCCACACACTCCGACGCCGCCTCCCCCGCGATGCCCCTCGCTGGCCAGCGAGGAACGAAACACCCCCGAGGGAAGACGCCTTCCCGCGGGTCCCCTCGCCGGACGGCCCGCGCCGTCCCCGGGAACCATCGCCCTCCTCCCCCAGTTCGCTTCCCACGGCCGCGCCTCCGAGGCCGCCGCCCGAGCGCGCGCGACTCTGGGGCCCCGGACGCCCGGGCACCAGGACAGCGGCTCCGAGCCGGGGCACGTCGCGGGGCAGAGACCGCGCGCCCGGCTTGGAGCGCGCACCCGCCTCCGGGGCCGCCCGGCCGGCCGGGGACTAGCGTCCCGAGCCCCGTCGCTTTCCGCCCTGCCGGTCCCCGCGTCCCTCGTCGCTCCTTCCCGGGCCCCCGGGGGCCGCGCCCGGCGCCCCGCACCCCTCCCGGCCCCGCCGCCCGCCGCACCTGGTGGTGGTTGTAGGAGTTCCGCTGCTGCAGGAACGCGGCGGCCGCCTGGTGCTGCTGCTGGAGCTGCGGGCTGACGGGCGACCTCCGGCTGGGCGGCGGCGGCGGCGGCGGCGCGGGCGGGGCGGGCTGCTGCGGAGGTAAGCTCATGGCGGGCGGCGGCGGCGCGGGCCCCGCGGGCGCCGAGAAGGGGCCGCCGAAGCCGCCGCCGCCGCCGCCGCCGCCGCCGCCGCAGCCGTGCGGGGCCACGGGCGAGAAGCCGGGGAAGAAGGCCGGGTTCATGGACGACGGCAGCCCCGGGTAGAAGCCGTTCTCCGAGTCGGGGCTGGGCGGCGGCAGGGCGCCGAGCGAGCCTCCGCCGCTGCCCCCCGGGGCGGCGGCCGCGGAGCCCGGCGGCGGCGGCTGCTGCTGCTGCTGCGGCGGCGGCGGCTGCTGGGGCGGCGGCGGCGGCGGCTGCTGCTGGGGCGGCGGCGGCGGCGGCGGCTGCGGCTGGGGCGGCGGCGACGCGGTCTGCACGGACCAGGGGGTGCCGAAGCCGGGCACCGGCGGCGGGGACGCGGGGCCGCCGCCGCCGCCACCTCCCGGGGGCCCCCCGCCGCCGCCGCCGCCGCCCGGGTGCGGCAGGTCCGGGCTCTGCAGGCTGCTGAAGGCGCCCGCGCCGAGCGCCCCGCCGGGCAGGAGGCTGCTGGGGCTGCTGAGCAGAGGGTGGTTGGGCGACTCCATGGGGTCCGGCGCGGGGTTCACCGGCGGCGTCGAGGGGGCCAAGCCCGCATCGGGGGGCTCGGCGGCGCTGCCCTCGCCCGCGCCTCCGTGGCGGCGCCGCGCGGCTGCGGGCGGCGAAGGCTGGAGCTGCGGGAGCGGGGGCAAGTCGGCCGGGCGCTGCCGCGGGGCGAGGTCCTGCGGCGGGAGGCGCTGCGGGTGCGGGAGGGCGAAGTGCTGCCGCTGCTGCTGCCGCTGCTGCTGCGGGCTCGGGGCGAGCGGCGGCGGCGTGCTGAACCGGCCCGGGCGCTGGGGCGGCGAGTCCGGAGGGCGGGGCGGGCTGAACTCTTTCCTCTTCTGGCCGCTCAGCTGCTGCCGCTGCCGCTTACTGAAGTCCTGCGGGGAGGCGGTGCGGCAGCCACAGCGGGCGGAGGCGGAGGCGGAGGCGGAGGCGGGGTGCTGCAGACTCGGTGTGAAGTCCTGGGAGGGGAGGAGGTGGGTCACACCCGCGCTCGGGCCGCCGCCGGGGCGGTGGCTGGGGAGTTTGTCCGCGGCCGCCGCGCGCTGTGTCAGCGCCGGCAGCAGCTCATCCTGCACGGTCTGCTGATGCGCCGGCCGCGGGGAGGAAGAGGAAGCGGCGGCCGGGCGGCCCGCGCCGCCACCGCCGCCGCCGAGGGGGACAGGGGAGGGGCAGGCGGCCTGCGAGAACCCGGTGACAGGCGGCGGCGGCGAGAGCGGGCCGAAGGGCGTGGCGGAGGGGAGCGGGGCGGCGGCTGCGGCGTAAGGACGGGACGCCCCGCCGCCGAATAGGGACCCGGGGCTGCCGCTGCTGCTGCTGCGGAGCGGGGCGGGCTGCAGCACCCCAAACCCGAAGTCCCTCATTTATCAGGCCGGCGGCATCGGGGGGGAGACGCGCCCCGTCCGCTGCCCGCCTGAGCCGCCACCAGATCTGGGGCGCCGCGGCCCCGGTGGAAGGAGGGGGACGCAGTGAGAGGGACACCGTGACTGAGGCTGGGGCACCAACTTCAGCCCCGCCACCCCTCGAGGCGGCCAGCGCCGCCTCCCGAGACCGGCTCGGGCAACGCCACTACCGCCTCCCTGGCCGCTTAAGAATCCCGGAACGTGCGTCAGCGCCACCTCACAGTCGCGCCGCCCCCCTGCGGTGCGTCGCGGCACGCGCTGGCGCGAGGCCGCGCCCCCGCCGCCCCGCCCCCGCCCCGCCCCTCATTAATATGCAGGTTCTGCCGGGGGCGCGCTTCTCTGGGAGGACTCAGAGCTCGGAGCCGGGAGCGGACCGCGTGTCGCGTTGCGCGCCCCTCCGGAGCCCAGGGAAAAGGAACAGCTGGTTGGGGCGGCGGGCGGCCCAGTGGGTTCTGAGCGCCGGTCGCGCGCACGGATGAGGGCGAGCAGGCACGGGGCGGCGCGGCCGATTCCGGGGGCAACGGCCCCTCCTGCTTCAGGTCCGACGCGCCCCCTGCCGCTTCTGTCCGGTTGCGCTCGCAGCAGCGCCTCCCGGTCACCTAGTCCCCACCCTTGGTCATGTGAGGCCTGGCCGCACTGACAGGGGCTTCCCAGGGGCAGGACCTTACCCAGATGGGGCTCGCCCACAGGGGAAACTGAGGCGAGGAGTCTGACTGCAAGCAGCCCCCAGTCCCGGCGGGGCAGGGACCCCGACCTCTCCGACCCTCCTGGCTCAGCACCGGGGTCGCCCCGCGGGCCGTGCCTGCCTTGCAGAGGGCCAAGCGGTTCGCCCACAGCCCCATCACGGCCCCGACTTGGATCGCTCCCGGTTGCCCTGGAAAGGGCCTTCCCGGGCTGGTGTCCGTTCTTAGCCTCTGTTGCCCCGCGCGCTGTGGCCGACCTTCCTGCAGCCACGAGAAGGTGTCTTCTGTAAAAGGGTCAACAGGAAGCCTCCGCCGTATAACAAACATTTTCACTCCGGGACCCCAACACAGTTGCCTGTGGTTTTATACACACACATGTATGCACATAATGGGTTCCGCGGCGAGCTCCATGGCAACCCTGGGCCAGCTCCAAGTCTTCCTATTTCATGGAAGCACTTAATGCGCTGTCATCAGGACTGCTGTGCGGGGGGGGGGGGGGGGGGGGGGGATGGGGGGGGGGCTTCAGCCCGCCGCCGTCCCCACCCCCGGGCCCTAGGGAGACTGGAAACACCGCGAAGCTTTATGAATTCGAGGGAGAAAGAGTTCTCCCATCAGGGAGAAAAAGGAGGTTCTGACTCAGCACCAGCCTTGTCGAGGCTTGCAGCGCGGAGGGGGTCAGAGCTTTCCACGGGCAGGGCTCTCGTCGGGAGCAAAGGAAGAGGAACTAATCTTGTGTATTTCCTTTCGGAAGGATAAACTTTACATACAGAAAAAAATCCTATGAGGGCCTCGATAATGAATAGCAAAGTGATTCCTACTACATAAAAGATAAGGATATTTTTTGTTTCCGTTTTGCAATTTTAACGTGTTCTGGGCACTTAGATAAGTGAAACTACTGAATGAATCCTAGAGTATAGAGTACTCCCAAAGAGAGAGAAAATAGATTCACACTGTACTTGATTTTGTTTTTAAAACTGGGCTAAGATAAATAGTGCTGTAAATTAGCATGCACTCACGGGTGTAGGCAGAGTATACATTTTTATGAGTCCTCATTCTCTTAGTTAAATTTCATTTCCACTTTTGTTACTCCAGTGCTTCAAATTTAAATAAATCAGAATAAATACAGCAGAAAGAGAACAACATTGCAAGGGGAAGATATGTTTTATGTATAATGTCTATATCTGACATTGCCTTTTACAATAAGAAAAAAGTACTTAAAAACTCATAAATGATTCAGAAATAAGTCAGGTGCATAGAAAATTAGTTCGAATTAATAATCTTAAAACCATTTTTTAACAATCAGGCAAAATATAGAACTGGAGAAGTACTTTTATTATTCTAAATTACATTGCCTAGAAAATAAACTGAGCTCATTAGAATTAAAACTATAAATGGCCATTTTCACACAAGCTATTGACACATTCTTAACTATTATTCATTAATGTATTTTACAGGAAAAAAACTAAGCAATCGAGGGATGTAAAGTCTTAAAAATGAACAGATTTTTTTGTCTAAGCACAGTTCTATTTGGAACCAGCTGCAGATCCAACAACACATCTTGAAAGAGGAAATATCAGCATAAACCTTAGCTCAACCACCCAGGAAAATTGCAGGGAGCATACATTTGAAAGCTAACTGGTGCCATTCTGGGCTTACGTTTGAAGGAGGAAGAGACTTCTTGGTGTTCTGATACTGGTTTTGTTTTAGAGGCTTTAGAGCTCTTCAAAGTTGAAGGAAGCCATTAAGTTTGCTGTTACATAATAAGGTCAAACTTCACACTGAGTACACTACGTTCCAAAGTCCAAGTGCCAGACCCTCCACTCACTGCTTTCACTTCTATGAGTGTTAACGAAGGCCCCATTTTTGAATAAAATGAAAATTACATTCTGAAACCTAAAACTTTTAGTCTGGTGGCATCCCATCATTGACAATATGCAGACAGAAAGGTTTCCTATAGTGGGAGCGGTATAGCACCTAGGAACTATGTATCGTGTGCCTTCTATGGGCCAGACACCGTGCCAGGAGCTAGGGACACAACTACTAACAAGACAGGAGACACACATTATTCTTTGCATAATCAGAGGGACTGGAAATAATTGTTTGCTGTCGGTTCTAGTTATGATAAATCCCAGCCCCAATTGTCTAGACAGAGTCATAAATAGTGAGATTCCAGGCTGAAACTGACCTACTAAATTGGAGTCCTACGTGCTCCAACAAAGCTTGGCTGGGCCGGTTATGGGCGGAGCTCCAAGATGACTAGGGAATATTGAGGTAAGGCGAATTCAGCAGGAAGGCAGAAGAAATTACACACTGAATCATTGTAATTCTAGCTTGAAACGAGATTTCCATTTATTATCTCCTTTACTTGTTACAATATACTTTGTGAATCGAGACCGAAAACAAGATTCCTATTTATAGTTCGAAAACCAAAGCCTAGAAACAAAGCAATTTACCTACACAGTGTGTACAGGCTGGGCTTAATATCCCTGTCTCCCCATTTCTCACTCCCCTGCTCCATAAGTTATCTCTCAGGCTATCTATCACCAGAGATGTGCAACATAGCTGAAGAAAACGGGGCCACCGTGACAGGCCCTCAAAACAATGGCTGCTAGTTCTATCAGAGGATAAGGGATAGGAAGTATAATCCTTGAAGCATTCTCAGTAATACCTAACTAAATGAATAACAATGGACTGTAGTGATCTCAGAGGGAAACCATCTTATTTTCAAAATACATAGCCCACAAGAATTCAGAAAAAAATCCTCAAATGTACTTACTCATTTTTCTCCTATTAGAAGAATGAGGCCTGGTGGTATAGATCAGATATACTGCATTTAATCCTTTTATTTTACACTTTAGAAAGCTAACTCCTTCAACTGATAATCTATACAAAGAAAAGTGAAAATGCCTTTTGACTAAATACAAAATATTTAGGTAAAGAATATTGCATCTATCAAATTTGTCTTAATATTTTCAGAATCATAGAAAGAAGATTAAAAGTTGTAGATGTGTATTTTGAAGACTATGAATGTTCAGTTAAAAAAAAATCAGGAAGTTTATTTGATAGCAGGCGTTATCACTGGCCTTTTTACAAGGATTGACTGAGGGTGAAGGTGAGTACATATCTGATTTTAGGCCAGGAAAGTGCACCATCCTCCCTGCTATCAATTCCCTTTTATTCACTCTCTACTGTGGGCATGGTGCTTGAAATAGGACTATGGGAATTTATGTCTTCTTGACATCCAAAATTCATTTATCGGTGCAAGTCACTGCACTAAGTCTGCAGAACTGAATGGGGAATGAACATAATCCATAATAAAATATTTTATTATGGCTGAATGGGGAATGAGTGCTGGGCAGGAACGTTGCTACTAGGGGACTGACGTGCTTAGGAAGCTCCTGCAATAGTCAAGATGAATGCAGGAAATGGGGATAGATGATGAGGAGCGGAGCATGATGTTTCTCTGACAGAACTGTCATGGTTTGCTCAATGATCAGGTTGAGGGATTGGATGAAGGGAGTATAGGTTCAGGATGGGGGAAGGGAGGAAACTACACGGAGATATCCTGCAGCGAGAGCGGAGTTCTGGGCTGTGAATTTTAGCTCTGCTGGTGCACAGTGATAGCTGAAGCCATCCATGAAAGGAAATGAGATTACAGGGAAATTTATCTAGGGAGAGCAGGGAAGCAGTAAGGGCAGAAGGACAGAGCAGGGGATTAAGAATGAATCCTGCCTTCCCACATTTTATCTCTAGAATAACACTTGTTTACCTGAGTGTCCACCCTTCGGGAGTCTGTGAGACCCCCAAAAGTGGGCAGTAGATCTTACCTATTCTTCGGCATCCTCACAGCTCACATATAATTAAGTGGTAGCCACTTTAAAAGAAAAGAAAACCTCACTGGATCGTATCCTAAGTTTTATGGAATGTTTTCCAGGGCCTAGTCATTTTCCTAAGGACCATAGTACCATACAGCTATCCTTTTGTTTTATATTCTACACATGAGGAAATGGAAGCACGAACTTGTTCAAAGTCACATCTGGTGAATGGGATCCCGGATTTTAACTCAGACCGTCTACACCAGAGGCTGCTGGCACCTAACTGCCGTACGATGGAATGAGCAGTCAGAGTGACATCTGTTTGGCAATTTACAGTTTAGAATTACCTTCTTAGACAATTCTAATGTCTTCAAAGTGATTCTGTGTGAGGGAGGCATGGGGCAGTATTATTATTGAATAAATGGAAGCTAAAGTTAAGTGAATTCATGAAACCCAGCTCATAAGAGGCAAAAGCAAGTAAAATTCCCATCTTCTGAGTTACAACCCTGTGCTCTGTTTCAGCCTTGCTTCCTGTGAGTCCAACTGTCTGCTCTACTGCTCAGGAAGATGGACTGCCTCATCAGGTGGCTGGGGGAGGAGGAATCTGGCCAAGGAGGCCATGGCAAAGCAAGAGAACTTTCCGACTAGCAGGATGTACTCCTTGAAGAACTGAGGAACTCTGTTCTGGTAAGACTGTAAGACGTCTGTGGGTCGAACTCAACTTGTGAATGCTAATGCAGGCTCTTTTATTAATAATCATGAATGCTCAAAATTTAAGCACAACCCATGTGTAAAAAGGGTTGGTTATTAATGAACGATAACCTAAGGACTTAGTATTTATTCACCATTGTGGCGGACATAACCTGGAACCCGTCTTTAGACATAATGTTTGGGCTTCCTCTTTAGTCTAAAGGCCCCAGCCTCTTTAGAGCTCACTGTAGTTCATGGACTAAGGAGGGTAAGACTGGCAGACTGGCCCTCTTAATAGTAGAACGGAAAAGAACGATGGATACTAGAATTTCAATGGCACCTGTGTGACCTAATCTCCTATCACACACAGATTCTTCCTGACGGCCGGGCTCCTTAGTTGGGAGAGACTCACTAAAGTGTTCAAAGGAACTTAAAATGAGATTGGTAATAAGCTTTATACTTGTGTCCATCTTATTCCAGTTTAGAAAGTAAAAGTGTTTTGGTGCATCTGACAGAAACTGCCTTATTTGGATTTTAATGAATCGTATGCCAGGCTGTCTTGCCTTTTTACTGCCATTGTACAAAATTGGTCATCTTAACAAGTTTCACCATTGCTATATAGACTCAGAAGTGACAAATACTGCAGGATTTGTAGATGGAAAATCTCATTTTGTGTTTAAGTGTAGACTTGTTTATTTATACAGAAGGTGAATGTATATCCTCAATATGGCCAATGTATTTCATCTAAAATAAGCAATTTTATGTTAATTAAAACAGAGGCACCTACATTCTTCCTGTTTAAGTAAAGATGGAATGAAGGGAAGGAAGTCAATAGTTTTTGTCTATAATATTAACACATAATATTACTAATTTATAATATCAAATATTAACATGGATTTAGTACTCTATTCATGTAAGGAACCATCCCAAACACTTACTGTACTTTACAACTCCATCATAAGGACTATTACTGTCCTCATATCACAGGCGAGCAAACCAAGGACAGAGTGTTGAGCAGCTTGCTAACAGCACAGAGCTAATAGTAGAGTCAGAATCCTGGAGCTTCTGTACTTAATCTGTTGTGCTCCAATTATTGTGAGTCTTAGGAATTTGTCTCTGCTAAACTTGGAAAGACTTCCAAGAAGTGGTGGAACTTTAGAGCATCTTTCAAAGATGGGAGTAAATTTAGAAAAATGGAAAGCGAGGGAAATTGTAGTGTTCATGAGTGAACTCTAGGGTACAGATTCGAGGGATTCTTTTTCTGCTGTCCCATTGAAAACTGGACAGGGTCTCTCTGTGCGGCAACAGCATGACGGTGTCTTAGGTGGATGAGAAGCTGATGGCTCTGTGCTAGGATGGTTTTCCTGTTGGTCTCCCTGAAACCGGGGGCCATACATGCCCACTGATGGCGCCTCTCCTCTCGGTCAAGCAGCATAGAGATGGATGACGGGATGCCATTTCTTCTTTCTTCCTTCCCTCCCCTCTTTCCAATGTCTGAGTCAATGAAATTAAACTATTCAGGCTCTGTGCCAGGTGCTAGTCCTTAAATACACACACATGTAAATAAATAAGACAAGGGTACTGGCCTTTAAGAAAACTCAAACATGAGTTTAAAAATGGCCATCTGGTCACAGGATAAACAAATATAAAAAAGGGAATCATTCCATGAAGCATCGGGAAAAGCTTCATAAAAGAGGTTCGTAGTGGAACTGAGTCTTAAAAGATATATCGGTTGCGGACAGGATAGTCAGAGCAAGAGGAGAAGAGCGTTCCGGGAAGAGGCATCGGCAAGAGCAGCCAAGACTCAGGGGAGAAGATGGTAGAACAGGTGGGGGGAAGTGCAGAGAAAGTTGTACAGATGGACGGGGGAGATGTGTGAAGCTAGGCCATTAGAACAAAGCTAGAGAAGGTGACAAGGGCCCGACCAGGTGAGACAAAGAGAGGACCCATCACTGAAAATGTACCCCCAGGACCTAAACCCAACATGACATCTATAGATGGTGATCATATTTAAAAAATTCTCATATCATACCTGAGCTTCAGGGTTTCAGGAATACTGGACACTTTAACATATTTCGTGGTATCTTACACAGGTCCTGGCGAGATTAACACGCCATCTTCCTTGTAAGAGACAGCTAGTTTGAACTGAGGATCAGTTCGGTCTTTGATAGATGGTCTAAAGAATGTTTTTTGTTTTTAATAATCACCCCAGAACTTTTGTACTGCACCTATTTTTCAGTACTAATTTAACGCAAAAGCACGTCACTGAAATTCAATATTAACAGCATTATTTCATTCTGAATATTTCCATATTAATATTTTTAAACAGACATAGTGCTTCCTGTGTACCAGGCATTGTTCTAAGCATTTTCCAAATACTAAATCATGCAATGCTCTGACCACGCAGTGAGAGGTAGGCACCATCACGATCCCCATTGCACACATGAGGGAACAGCGGTTGAGTAACTGGACTGAAATTACAAAGCTAGAAGCGGTGGAGCTGGGAATTGAGTGCAGGCTTCTTATTTGAGATGCTAGACCATTTTTTGTTGTTGTTCCTAACTGTTACTTATTTACTCTTCTAATTTACTTTTTCCCCAAACTAAATTACTAGACAGATTGTGAGAGATTTTTGACTACTTGTTTAATTGGTATCACACTATATCATACAGATATAACTCAATACAAATATTTCATTCTTATATTTTATACACAGTAATTTATTATAGCTTGGTAGTTCTCAACCCTTGCTACACATTAGAGTCCCCTAGGGAGCTTTTTAAAAGATTGTTGTTGTCCCGAGTCCTACCTACAGACATTCTGATTTAATTGGCTTGGATGAAGCCTGGAGATCAGTATTTTAAAAACTCCCCAGGTGATTATAATATTCATCCAGGATTGAGAACCTCTGATATTGATCGATCATTTATTGATTGCTTAAGGCACTGTGTACATATTTTACACATATTATTGTCATTTCTTATGACAAACTGATTAGGTAGGTGTTATGATTATCTGTGTTCTACAGATGAGGAAATTGAGGAACTGAGAGGCTATATAATTTGCCCAAATTACACAGCTAGTAAATAATAGAAACAGGATGTGTGAGGTGAAACCACATTTTCTTAACCATAACCACTGTGCCTCCCACAGCATAAAAATTAATTAATATGCTGTGTCATATATGGATCAGCATTCTAGAATGTGTTTATTTTAAATGTAGGTGCTGAAACTCTATAAATCTGAATAATTTAACTACCTTGACATTCAGTTTTTTAAAGTACTTTTTAAACTAAATTATGCACAGATATACACTTTTTCTGCTATATACATATATTTTATAAATGCCACGGGTTTATGTTTGTAGACTTTTCTCTTTATTCTTTTGTATTTCTACATATGAATATGCAAATATTCTAAATAAGTCTCCAAATCATGACTAGCGTATTAAGACTACTAGATGCATTCCTATTAAGAAACAAATTACAGAAGTGCAATCTGTCTTTATGGAGAAGATTTGCGTTACACTGTGCAAAGAATGTCCTAACCAGAAGCAGCATCCAGTAGCTAATATTTTTAAGGACGTGTTTGCTACGTGCCAAGTGAAGCGTCTACTACTTCCCATGCATTATTTCAAGCAATATATTTAATACGTTAATTCATCTCACCCATCACTATATTAAAAACTCCCGCACTTACATAGCTAGCTCAGAACTCTCTTTGACATACAAACTTGTTTGTCTAACAGCCGCTGCAGTGGCTCCCCTTGAATGTTTTATAGCTATCTCAGCCGTAACATGTCTAAAATGAAACATCAATATTTTTTCCATTTTTAAAAATTCTCTGTCTCCCCTATCTCAGTAAATGGCTCTGCCATCTATCCTGTTGCTTTAGGCCCGAAAGCTGGGACTCATCCTTGATTCTTTTTGCTCTCCTTCAAAATGGTCTTGTTGGATTCATCCACAAAGTGTATCTCAAATCCGTCCACTTCTCAACAGCGCCATTGCCACCATGACAGTCCCACTCATCAAAATATCTTGAAAGGACCATTACCATAGCCTCCTAACGGGCCTTCTTGCTTCTTCTGCTCTCTTGTGATCCATTTTCTATGCTGCACCCTGCAGCGAGTGTTGCATTCAGCATCCTCATTCACTTGCTTAAAATCTTCCAATGGCTTCCTTGCCTTGGCCTGTAAGGTCCTGCATGGACTACTATTGACCCGTCCCACTCTCCCCCTTACTCGCTATGCACAGTGACACTAGTCTTTCAGTTCTCCACTCCCTCCAGGGCTCTTTCTTAGCCCAGCACACCCTTCTCCAAGCTGCATGGCTGGCTTCACATCTTTCAAGTCCCATCTCAAATGTTATTTCCTCATAGAGCCTGTATGAACTCTCCGCTCCAAAGGACCTACTTTCTCAGACCAGCCTTTATTAGATGATGGTTGAAAGTTTTCTGTACTATGCAGAAGCATTTGGATTTGATCCTATAGGGAATGAACAACTCTATAGGAAAATTACATGGCTCAATTTGCATTTAAAAATTATCATTCTGTGGCCAATGTAGCAAATGGCTTGGAGGCAAATGAGACACAAATCAGGCAATGCAGTTAGAAGGTTGTTATAACTTATGAGCAAGATGTTGGCTCAGGCTTGAACTAAGGCAATGACACCGAGGAATATGGGAAAGGAGCAGGTCTTTGCTATTAGCTATTCCTGTTTGCACTTTTGGCTTGTATCATCTACCTAAGGGCTTTAGAATGAATCTTCATGTTATTTATCTGTTGACCTTATAGCTACCTTTTTTGATGAATATATATATTTTTAAAAATGACTTAACTATTGAGCCTTCATTGTGGGGATTAAAGTAATAAATGGATATGAAAGCATTTTGCAACATACTACACAAATGGAAACTATTTTTATTACCAGTAAGTCAATTTAGTTTGCAAAGAGAAAAATCACTTTCCCGCATGTAAGCTCCCATAAGCAAACTCCCCAGGCAGAATGAATCACTCTTATAACTACAGCACTTTTTCGTACTTCTATCATAACACCTCCATTAATTATAAATTGTTTATGCGCTGGCTTTTCTTTGAAGCATATAAATCCTTTAGAGGCAGAGAGAGCGCCTTATGAATCTTTGCAACCTGGTTTGTGGGAGACAGTAAGTGCTCAGTAAATGTTAATTGCATGCATGAATGAATGATTAGTTTGCAGGAAAAGATAAAGGCAGGTAGTAGGGAGCTGAGAGAGACTTCAAAGTTGAAATAAAGAATAGAGTAAACATGTTAAAGTGAAAAGATTCAGAGTGATTGATGATTTTATATTTTATTTTGGTCTAGAAGATATAGATTTACTATACTTTCAAAATATTCTATCAACTTGATCTTAGTAAAGCTAAATGTTTTGTAACACTGGTATTTAAAAAATCCTTTTGTAGTGTTGTATTAATTTATGCATTCATTTAGCAGATCTGTCTTCAATGGCTGATACGTACAGAGCATTGTACTATGAATTTTAAATAGCCACGCTCCTTCCCTCAGGAAGTTTGCTATCCAGTGGGGGCTGGAGAATGCGGGGGTTGTGGTCTGCTCCATGCCAAACGGTGTCCTAGGAATTTTACATATTTTATAATAATAATTAGCATTTACTATCTTCCATATTCATAACAACCTTGTAGTAAGCATTATCATGCCCATTTTGCAAATAAGAGGATTTCATTAATTTAACTGAGCTCATAAAGCTAGGAAGGGTCTGAGGCCGGTGGATTGATCACAATGAAGAACATCAAGGGTTATTTTTTATTTTAGAATTTAGAGTCCCTTGCAGTCATTGAAGTTAAGTCAATGAATATTAATGGCATACCAACAAAGGCGGATGTATAAAATTATAATGGATTATAATGATATAGTTTCCACCCTCATGGCGTTTTGGTTTGGTGGGAAGATTTAGAAAAATGGCCACAATCATAAGGTGGGATTTTAAGTAAAGACTGACAGACCTTTTGGGGGAAATGGCTCTCAGGAGCTGGGGAGCACCGTGGTGTGGTGTGAAAAGTGTCCTGGGCCAGGGGGTCAGAGGACCGCCATTTAAGACTTCATCCCAATTCTCCTATTTGGGGAGCCAGGGGACAGACACTCAAATTTTGAGACCTCACTGCCCTCATTTGTGAAATATGAGCAATAACAGGTGATATGTCTACCTTATTTTAAGAATTAGTGGTTTGAGATAAGGGAAAGCAGTTTCTAAAATGCAATACAGATTTATGATAAAGAAATCCAATTTCCTAGAAACATCTTTCTGGTATAAGAGCCATCAAATAAAAGAAAGTATAGAGAAGTGATTTATAAATTCTTATCCCTAGTACATAACATGGTGCCTGTCATACAGTAAGTGCTTAATAAATACTTACTGAGCTTAGTTCCTGAGTGGCTGGAACCAATTCCTCGCTCCTCTAGCTAATGGGGAAGACACATTGCACATGACTTCTTGTGACCTTTTCAACACATTGAGCCATTGTCAATAAATGTATTACTTATAACTGCAAGTGCCTTTTAAATTGGGTATTTTTGTTCATTTGTTTGTCAGTGACGTATGTGTGTCTAAAAGGACATATTTGGAGGACATGGTGAACTGTCCTCATATCTATTTGGTTCTGTGAAGTATGGTTGCACCTCTTTACTAGTGAGTGTTCGTAGCATGCAGCACTATTGGGGTCTAGACTAGGAGCACATATTCTCCATGGACATTTCCATTTCAACCGGTATTATAGACACAAGCTAAGGAGATAAAGCTTAAGCCTGGTAATGCTATGCACATCAGGGAGAGGATTTATTTGGGGAAGGCTGGCTTACTTAGCACCATCAAAACGCACGCCCAAGGCAGTTATCTATCTGCCTACCAAGAGAGCCTTTAGCTTGCATCACTGGCTAGATATGTCCATGCCTTTGCTATGGATATGGACAAATAAATACCACCTGCAAATCTTCGTCTTGTGGGTGATTACAATGTTAATATTAGTAAAAATTATAAGAACTCTTTTTCTAGTTTTAACATTTTATTTAATGTCACTCAATTTTTTTTTTTTTTTAACAATAAAGTGTTAATAAAAATGAATGTTCACCTGGCTGCTGTGGCTCAGTGGATTGAGAATTGGCCTGCGAGCCAAGTGTCACTGGTTCGATTCCCAGTCAGGGCACACAACTGGGTTGCACGTCAGGTCCCCAGTTGGGGGCGTGAGTGAGAGGCAACCACACAGTTATGTTTCTCTCCCTCTCTTTCTCCTTTCCCCTCTCTCTAAATATAAAATAAACCAACAAACAAACAAATAAAAAAGAAAAAGAATATTTCTCCTTTAGAAAAAAAAAAGAATGTTCAAAACTTTTGCTTCCATGAAGATGGAATGGATGATTTTTTCCTATTCATCCCACTAAGTATGTACAGTTGTATAAAACAAACATAGAATATCTGAAAGGTGGAGACAAGAAAGCAAACTGTGCAGGGACCTTGGGACTGGAGGAACAATCACATAGTGAGGTCCTTAGGTGTTCTTTTGGCTTATGTATTCTAAAATTGGATCTGGAGAAGCTGGAGCACTAAAAATGCCAAAGGGTTCAAATAAAAGTAAAAGAAAGGCCCCAACAGAAGCTTACTGCCTGAAGCCAAAAGACCAAGAAAAGGGTGATCTCGCATCACAGAAAACTTTCAGACAATAATGGCTCTATTCCAACCAAATACCCTGAGAAAATTGTGGCTTCACTTCCATTCATATCAGCAAAGACAAGTGGGTAGCCTAGAGCCTCACTCTGGCCAGGATGTAACAAGGGTGGTGTCAGAGAAGGCTGAGGAAGGTGCCAGGACTTTCATTTCTGCTGAGTAATCATAGAGCTCCCCATTCCACCCACAATGTCAATGGGGACCACGTGTAAAACCAGGACCTCCACCTGTACCCTGCAGTAATGAGGTTTCCCTGCCTCTCCCCACCAGGCCATGTCAAAGGAGACCTAGAAGAGAGTCAAGACTTTTACCAGTATGCAGTGGCAAGGAGGGCATACAACCCCTGTGGTAACAGTGGAGGACCTGTGGGCACTGGGAATGGACCCTTGTTCTCCTGCAATTCAGGGGGTACCAGAGGAGGCCTAGAGGGAAGCCTGCTCTCCCACTTCTTTCCGGTAGCGCTGTGGAGACCCCTGCCCTCCTCCGGTGTGAGCAGAGGCCAAGTGAGGAACCTGGGCTTCTCTCTCCACCTGGCTAGAATGAAGCGGCATGCCCTCTTCCCCCGACAGAGCCATAGCCTAGAAGGGCAGCCAAACTGTAACAACATCTGGAGTTTCTAAACAACACAAACAATGTCTAGGTTTCAGTTGAAAATGATTCACCACAGCAAGAACCAGGAAAATTTCAACATGAGTGAATAAAGACAATGCTAACATTGATAGGACAGAGATGTTAGAATTTGGGGAACCCTCAGATATGTTTTCTTTCCAGCTTTGCCTTCCTTTTTCTCTTCTTTTCATATTCTGGTAATACAGATGTTAGAACTTTTGCTATAGTTATGCTGGTCTCAAGCATCTGTCTCTTTCCAGCTTATTCTTTCTGTTGTTCAGATTGGGTAATTTTTATTGTTCTTTCAGTTCTCCAACTCTTTTCTCTGTCCTTCCATTCAGCTGGAAAAAGTTTAAAGCAGCCATCATAAAAATGCTTCAATATGCAATTACAAACATGCTTGAAACAAGTTGAAAAATAAAAGCCTCAGCAAAGAATTAGAAGCTATAGAGAAACTTACATTTTACTATGTTCAGAGCAGCATTATTTACAATAGCCAAGATCTGGAAACGGCCCAAGTGTCCATCAGTAAATGAATGGATAAAGAAGCTGTGGTACATTTACACAATGGAATACTACACAGCTGTAAAAAGAAGGAACTCTTACCCTTTGCCACAGCACAGATGGAACTGGAAAACATTAAGCTAAGTGAAATAAGCCAATCAGAGAAAGACCAATACCATATGATCTCACTCATATGTGGAATCTAATGAACAAAATAAACTGATAAACAAAATAAAACCAGAGGCATGGATACATGGAATAGACTGATAGATCTCAGAAAGGAGATCTGGGGGTCTGAGAGAGATGAGCCAAAAAACATATGTACATATATGCATAGCCTATGAACACAGACAACAATGTGGTGAAGGCCTGGGGACGGGGCTGGGTGGAAGGGGGCATATGGGGGGGATGATGAATATCTATAATACTTTCAACAATAATAAAAAAAACTTAAATTTTACAACTTCAAAATACAATAACCAGAATAAAAAATTCAATGGATGGACCCAACAACTGAATGGAGCATTCAGAGGAAAGACGCAGTAAACCAAAGGAAAGAACAATAGAAATTACCCTACCTTAAAAACAAGAAAACACAGGCTGAAGTAAAAATGATGAGCAACTTAGGAGCCTGCATGACTGTTGTGGAAACCAAGGCAGGCTCTTCTTGTCTGGCAATCAGAAGAATATGGGAGGCAAGGTTGGAATCTCTGACATTTTCTTTATTGCAGATATTACAGCATTCACGTGTGCCCGCCGCTGTTTGCGGCGCTAACCTCTTGTCACTCACTGCTTATATACTGTGCATGGACAAAGCCAGCTACTAGCCAAAATATGACATCAAGGCTTATATAACTGCAAGTGCGCTGGGCATGTGAATCTAATTATTATCTCTAAGCAGCCATGCCTGGACATCCTGGGTGAGGGAACCTGACAGACTCTATTGTCCTCACACTCCACCCCTTCAGGCTTGCTCATCTTATAATCTACCCGAGATCCATCTTCTGCGAGGCTCCCTTGGTGAGGAGGGCTGAGCCCTGTACCCACAAACCACAACAGCAATAAAGGCTACAACAACAAGTAAGTAATAAGCAGCAATGCCCCCTATTATAGCAAGGGTCAACCTCCAACTGGAGGTCAAGGATGCCCACCATTCCTGCAATGGATTGCCGGTCAGGCATTCAGCGGCATGCGCTTTGGAGACCAGAGCCTGCAAAGCTTGGCTAACATTTTGGTGAGCCTCGGGGACATATATACAACATTCGGCTCCTACCAGGGCACATACCACACTCTGGGAGGCAGTAAGCATGTCTAGGGCCCACTGTTACACCTGAGTCCCAGTGAAATGCGTTCCCCGATCACTTTTAATAATCAGGGGCTGCTTATACGCAGCACACAAACACTGTAGTGCAGCAAGCACTACCCAGCTGCTGTCACCCAGCACGGGGGCAGCAGCTTCACCAGGGGGTGCTCAGCGTGCCCCTGCAGAACGGCCTTAATGGCCTTCACTACCTACACTCATAGGTGGCACTCCCCCACAGTGGTCTATCGCTACAAGCTACAATTCTTGGGGCATAAGATATACTCAAGAGTGGGGGACACATAAACAGTATACCCAAGTGGGGGCAGGTGCCCAATGCCTAGTGAAAGCTGCACAGCCTTCATTTTCACGCTGCACCCCCCCCCCCACTATCTATATGGGCCTCGGGTCCTGGGAACTTCTCAGGGTTCCCATACAGGAGAGTGCATCCTACTCCCGCATCACTCCCTCTTCTCAGGAGCTGGCTAGCACAGCCATGTGGACTTCAATACACATAGAACAGGTCTACTGAGGCACAACCCCAGGCTGCTTCACTTTTTCTTCCTCTGGGGTCACTGGAAGCCCTGATCAGCCTACAGCTGCATTCAGCTTCCTATCAATCTTTCTGCCTTCTGCAGTGAACTATAGCCCCCTGGAAGATCCACCCACATCTGGGTGTGAGTTGCCCACATGGGTTCACTCTCTACCTCCTCCAACGCAGCCTGCAAAGGGCTAGTGGAGAGAGTGCTTCTTTGCGGCAGCTACGCCCCTACTTGGCAAGTGTGGGAGTCTGAGCTAACCTACTCTCAACGCTGCAAATGTTTCAGCAAAGCAGATGCAGCAGATTCTAAACCTGTAAGAAGGTTAAAAGTGAACATAACACTATTAACATAATAATAAGTTCCCAGCTTTTGCAATATCCGCTGTAACTCAGTTTACATTTCTTGGCTGGAAAGCGAAATGCCATCCACCCTTACACTCTAAAGGGGGGGGCCACCACCAGAGGCTCCCCAGGCTGCTGCTGATACTGCTTCCCCAAGTCTACTGTCTTGGCCTGCGTATGGGGGCCATGCATGGTGTGCCCCACCATCTGGGCAGGGCCTACCAGGTTCCTGCTCCGGGCGACGGACTGCAGCGATCTCATCATCTGCATTGCTACCGCGTGAGCTCGCAGGGGAACCGGCTCCTTTCCCCCCTCTTCCGAGTCCTCAGCTGTGATCGTTATAATTGGGGAGGAGGAGCTTCAGACTGTTGCTCGAGTGACGTCATCTTCAAGCATGTGAATTCAAGCCTCCAGAGCGTTGCTCTGTTCCCATGAACTCTGAAACGGGTTGTCTCCCAGGACCGCTGTCTCCAGGACCGCCATCTGGTCCTAGCTCCAGCTCTCAGGGCTGCAAGGGAAATCCAACTGATCAAAGTTGCCTCCACCCTCGGGCTTAACTTGGCCAGGCTCTCATCTACCTCCCAAAGGGCTTTCTCTACCGTTTCGGGAGCACAACTGACCTCAGTCCAATCCCGTGGGGGAGCCCAAGCTGCAAGGAGACCTGCTACTGAGTGCCAGGCACTGGCAGGTGCAAATTCTATACTGAATTACCAGGATCCCACTGCCTAGGCCAATTGTCCTGGAAACCAAGGCAGGCTCTTCTTGTCCAGCAATCATAAGAACAAGCGAGGCAAGGTTGGAATCTCTGACATTTCCTTTATTGCAGACATTACAGCATTCACACGTGCCCTCTGCCAGTCACTGCGCTAACCTCTCACCACTTGCTGCTTATATACTATGCATAGGCAAAGGCTGCTACTCGCCAAAATATGACATCAATGCTTATATAATTGTGAGTGCGCTGTGCATGTGAATCTAATTATTATCTCGAAGCGGCTCATGCCTGGGCATCTGGGGTGAGGGAGCCTGACAGACTCTATTGTCCTCACAATGGCCATGACAAAACACCTAACATTTGTGTCACTGGAGGACTGGGAGGAGAGAGTAAAGAGGTTGAGACTGAAGGAGTGTTTGAAGAAATAGTGGCTGGAAACTTTCCAAATTTGACTAAGGACACAAACCTATGGATTTAAGAAGCTAAGTGAATGTCAAACAAGATGAACTAAAAATATCCATGCCAAGACATTTTATAGCCATACATGTAAAAATTAAAGATGAAGAGAAATCTTGAAAGCAGTGAGAGAGAAATAACACATTGACTATACAGGAAAAAACTATTCACATGACAGCATACTGATTTCTCATCCAAAATCCCAGAGGCCAGAAAGAAGTGGCATAACATTTTTAAGTGATGAAAGAAGAGAACTAGTGACTCAAAATTCTAGATCTGTAAGAATATCCTCAAGGAATAAAGGAGGAATCCATGGAAAGACATAGGACCTAAGATTGCCGAAACACATGTGAAAAAGAATACTGAGGTCTGAGGAATCACTCTACCCAACTTAAAGACTTTTGTTTGTGTAGTAATCAAGACTCCATATTATTGGTGGAGGGAAGGAAACATAGATCAATGGATCAGACTGGAGAATGAATCCAGAAATAGATCACACAAAATTGCACAACTGGTTTTTGACAAAGATGAAAAAGCAATTCGCTGGAGGAATGATGATAACCTTTTGGGCAAATGGTGCTAAGACAATTATAATCTACAGGCAAATAAATGAACCTCAACCCAAACTGCACACATACAAAATTTAGTTTAAAATGAATCATAGATTTAAGTGTAAAACATAAAATCATTCATCTTTTAGAAGAGAACATAAGGGAGAACGTTTGTGAGTTAGGGTTGGGTGAAGAGTTCTTAGCTATAACACCAAAAGCATGATCCATAGAAGAAAAAGTGGATAAACTGCAATTCATCAAAACTGAAAACCTTTGCTGTGGGAATGATACTCTTAAGGAGATGCAAAGACACGATACAGACTGGAAGAAAATATTTGCAAACCACTTATCTGATAAAGGAGTAATATTTAGAATATATAAAGACTTCTCAAAAACTCAACAACAAAGAAACAGATAATCCCATTACAAAATGAGCAAAAGTCATGAACAGACATTTCACCAAGGAGGGTAAACAGATGGAAAACAAACTTATGAAAATCTGTTCAACATCATTTTCCATCACAGAAATGCAAATTAAAATCACAGTGAGATATCACTATGTAGCTATCACGGTAGCTCAAGTAAAAAACAGTGACAGTAGTGGTTGGGTGTCATTCTGCAAAGCTAAAGGTCACCAGTTTGATTCCTGGCCAGGACACATGCCTGGGTTGCGGGTTCTTCCTTTTCTTCCTCCCTCTATAAAAGTAAGTAAATAAAATCTTAAAAAAAATTTTTTTAATAGTGATAATACCAAATGCTGGTGAGAATGTGAAGAAACCTGATCTCACATATCTGTTGCTAGTGGGAATGTAAAATGCTACAGCCACTTTTGAAAGCAGTTTGGCAAATTATTTATAACCAAAACATGCAACTATCATATAATCTAGCAATTCCACTCCGGGACATTTGTCTCAAGGAAACGAAAATTTATGCTTATATAAATGTCTGTAGATGAATGTTCAAAGATGTTTACTTATAATAGGCAAAAGTAGAAACAGCCTAGATATCCTTCAATAGGTGAATGGTTAAACTTTGGTACATCCATATGTTTATTCGCCATCTGTTTGGTATCAGGACCCTACCAGGTACTTAAATACATTTGTAACTTAAACTTGGAAGGTAAATATTATTATCCTAATTTTGTAGATAAGAAACTCAAGGTTTAGCAAGATTAAACTCCTTATTCAAGGTTATTCATGGCAGAGGCTGGAATTTGCAACCAGGCTTTTTGATATTCCAAAGTTCATTGGCTTTCCTGTATAGAGGCTGCCATGGGTGTTAGGTGAGGAGACTATGTGTTTTTGTTATTCTCTGTGACCTGGAAGGATGTAGCTAAAGCTGGTATATCCTAAGGACTGGTTCTGTCAGCCAACCTCCAGTACAAAGCTGTTGCCTAAGAAGAGACTTTCCTTTTCTGTAGTCCATGTCCATTGCCTTTACCTGGGCCTCTGCAAAGTCATGTCATAATGTTTGATGAGTCTTACTTCTCCAAGCCCCTGGCTGGTTTGGCTCAGTGGATTGAGCGTCGGCCTGCGAGCTAAGTGTCGCTGGTTCGATCTTCCAGTCAGGGCACATCAGAGAAGGAAAACTCTGACTCCAAAAAACCTCCGCTGCCTTGCGGCATACCTCTTCAGGGGAAAGGCTAAGGGAGTAAACCCCGACAGAAAATCCGGAGCCGGAGTCCCTAAGGCGGTTTGACGTTGTAGTCAACACCGGCAACTCCTGCGGCGCACCTGAAGCCAAGCTGTATCGACTCCGTCTTTCCCTTGGACCCTTCAGCTGCGAAGAGAGGGGGGGTCTGCTGCATGGGCAACAGCAGACCCTCCATATCACCCTGCCCAGGCTCTGTAGCTTCAGCTTCACTGGAGAGGACACTCCAGCGTCATCGCAAGATGTCGATTCAACACGGGAGGAGACAGATACCGTGTCACTCCCGAGTCGGACTGCACAGCCATTCTCGGCGGTGCAGATAGACTCTTAAGAAGCTACACCATCGTCTCTCGAGACGGACGGCTGCCGACGACTTCTCCAAGAAAGAGGGTGGGCCTCCTCTGTTGACTCATTTCATCACATAAAAGAACTAATGCTTGTTCTTTGTCATACTTAAGTTTGCATCTGTGGAGCCTAGAACACTCAATTACTCAAATAACTGACTGAAATGACTTTGTTCTGCAGTGCGTATTCCTGTCCTTCAGAGTCAACTAAAACACAACCCTTGATATCCACAATTATCCAGCAGGCATGGCTGAAAAAGTTGACACATCATATTTTGGTAATAGAAGGAATCAGCATTTAATTAAAATAATCATTTCATAGAGAAGCAGAATGACTGATCCAAGTCACACGTGTCATTAAAATTACAGCACAATTGTTAGCTTTCTTATGAGGCTCAGATGAGTGGTACCAACACTTCTTTCTACACTGCTTTGAGCTCTACTGGCGACTGCTGTCTTGAGTTAGATGACTAATTCAAGCGACCTATCTGGCTCTTTGTCCTCAGCCATACCTCTTAATTTTGATTCCTCCAACAAACTCTTGCTTGGTGCCTGCTTTATACCTTGCACCTTGTTTCGTTCTGGAGATTCAAGGGTGATCAAAATAATAATGATGCCTGCCTCTGCCTAAGTCAGTTTTGGTGCATGGAAGAAATGAGATAGTAGATATGAACGTTCTTTGTGAAGTGTACACTTCTATAAAAATTAAACATAACCTAATACCATTTCCAATTGCAAGTATATATGATATCACAAATGGAGCTTTGAAGATAATGAAAACACCCTGAGCGTAAACAGAAGCTACATTTAAAATTTGAGATTGTGAAGCCTACAAATTGAAATTGGACAGGATGCTTAATAAACAAGTGCAATGTGCCAGTCACTTGCTTATTATCTGTGTGTTCTCTACTCAAATATAAATATATAAAACTTTTCTCACTTTTACTATTATTATTCCAGCTCTTAAAAGAGTGTGCGCACATAGTAAGCACCAAATATTTGTTGAGTAATTTAAAAATTTTATCTTTTTTGTGTACATATGTTAAATTTTAGGGTAAATAGCTAGAAGTAGAATTAGTGAACATAAGGTTATATACATTTAATCTTGATAGATATTGCTAAATATCCCTTCCAATTGGTTACACCAAGTTATCTTTTAATTATTTACTTAATTAAAAAGGATATTTCAGCCCTGGCTGGTATGCCTCAGTGGACTGAGCATCGGCCTGTGAACCAAATGGTCACTGGTTTGATTCCCAGTCAGGGCCCATGCCTGGGTTGTGGGCCGGGTCCCTGGTTGGGGGCATGCAAGATGCAACCACACATTGATGTTTCTCTCCCTCTCTTTCTCCTTCCCTTCTCCTTTCTTTAAAAATAAATGAAATATTTAAAAAAAGATATTTCATGCCTGTGTGTTTTGATCCATTTTATATATGGCTAGCATATTTTACTTCTAGGAATAACATTTCCTTCTTCTAGGAATTATGCCCTCTCTTATTCTTCTAGTGGAAGAAGCCAAAGAAATATGTCCTCATCTTCTGACAAAGTGTATTGGGACAGGAATGGTTCAAGACTACAGGAATTCTATCTCTCTGGTCATCAATTATTGGCCTAGACATGGCCATTGATTCTAACGAGGGCCAGTGAATCCTTCCTTAGGATTTTTGAACTTGGAGAACTTGAAGCTTGATCAGTCATTTTCTGTTAGTTGGAGCTATAAGACATAGAACTCAGAAATTTGCTGGTTGCCATGTTTTCCACCCAATGAAGAAAGCTGGTCAGCACCAAAAAAGAGAAATCTGAAGCCAATATGCAGAGCAGAGCAGAATATCCAGGCAGTTCTGGTGCCTGGTTCCCATCTTTGTGCAGTCAAACTACATAAGATTCAGGAACTATCCTAATCTCTTTATGATGATAATAGTAATTCTTTTCTTCTTTTCCTTAAACTTAAACTATGATAGCTTTCCCCCGTATTTGGAACCAAGTGTTATAAGGAGCGAAGCCCTACTACTCAGCAGATATTTTGACTCAGTACTCTCTCATGAAAGTGCCCGTTCCCCATTTATTTGCCTACAAAGGGTTTTATCAATATTTAATACTTTTTGTCAATATGGTGGGTTAAAACAATGTTATCAACTTATTTTTAAAATCCATGTTTATTAAAACTAGTGAGGCTAAAAAATGTTTTCAGGTCTTTAATACCTACTTGTAATTCTTCTGTGAATTGCATATATATATATATATATATATGGTCATTTTTCTTGGAGTTGCATTTTTTCTTATTAATTTGCAGGGATTCAGTAAATACTATGGCTATTAATCTTTGATGCATATACACATATTTATATGATATATATTTGCAACTATGTTTTTCCTCATCAGTTATATGCTTCTTAAAGAATTTTTTTGTGCTATATGTTATTATACAGAGGTTAATAATTTTTATGTATTTAAATCTATTATACTTTTTATTTATGATTTCTGAATTTTTTTCACATGTTTAAGAGGACTTGTCCTACACCCAAAATATTTTAAGAAATCTTTCTGTTTTGCATGTGTGTAAGTTTATTTTCTACATTTTATTTTACTTTGCTCCAATAGTTTTTACCTTTTGCATATGTAATTTAACACATACATTGCAAGATGTGTTATCCTTACTTTTCAGATTACGATGAGGAAAATGAGGTTGATGACCAGGTCATACCTGTGGCCAATACTGAGAATCCTGACAGAAGCTCACGCTCGTTCAACCCTGCCACACCATCGAGGCGGAATGTAGCTGAGAAAGAAGAGCCTTTGTAATTACTGGAATTTACTTTCTTTATCCTTTCATTCATTCCCAATGTGATCTGAGTTGGCTAATATTATGAATTAATATAAAATAAGAGATACTTATTGTATCACGGACCTGATGTTAGTACAAACTATAATCTAAGTGCACTCCGTCCTTCATATGTCCTTGATTAAGGATGGGTAGATGAATGAATGAATGACAGTATGGCTCAGGGATCGGGGTAGCAAGGATTGCACTGACCCCATCTGCACTGGGAGAGCCAAAGGTAAGCCAGAAGCCAAGGTCTGGAGTGAGATGAGGAAGAAGCTGACTGCCAGGTGTGAGCAGCTGCCCGTCAAGGCAGAGCTGGCTATCTGCAGGTCTTAGCTAATCACTGCAGTTCCCATAATAACTATTTGTGACGCACACCTCTGAATTCTGACGGTACCCGTACACGCACCTTACAGCTTCTCGTTGTCTTTGTCTGTTCACCCAGTCGTCTGTGTCCTCCCAGCCTTGGCACTCAGTCTTTGCGTCCTGTGTCCTTTGTGCCCTCCCAGTGCCAGGCACAGAACAGAGTTGCTGTCAACATCCAGATGAGCGCTGGCTTGGGCTGCCCAGCTTTATACTCTTATTTGTGATCTCATTTCAAGAGGAAAACTAGAGAGTTACCTTATTATTGATGTTTTTCAAAGAAGTCTGAATACTCTATTACAATTTTGGCGGCTAAAAAGCAATGCCAACTTTTCTAATGACATTCTTCTATTCAATAAAGTAGGTAATTTGAGTTCCAAGAATAGATATATTTTATGTGAAATCCAGTAAGGCTATTTTTGTTTTGAAGGAAAGAAATACGGCTTCTAAGTACATTCCCACATGCACGCATGCATATACACATATACATACTATTCCTGAATTTGCCTTCATGCAAAAGGTAGCTGCTCAACACTGGAGTCCATGCTTAGCAAAGGCCTAAATCAGAAAGGGTGCAAAGCATTAGCTCCCAGACACATGCAACCGGCAAGGCAATGACTTTCCTTATGGACGAGTCCCACCCGAGGGCCACCACTAGCTTCAGCTACCTCTTCCTGGCTGGTCCCCAAAGAATATTAAGGTGTGCAGTAACACCTAGTGTAGTGCCCACATCTCAGCAATTCCCTTCAAAAATGATAGCCTAACGAGGTGTACAGCGGACATTGCATCGTATTGCATTTCACCTGCGTAAGTGAAATCACAGGGCTGTGGCAGTCATGGCGGCAGGCATGCCACCCAGGTCTTCCTTCAAGAGAAACTAGTGTGGGGAGCTCCGCTGATGACAGCTGTTGGACTTTTGACATCTGAATGTGCCCGAGGCGGTGCTTCCCCTGGGCTCCTCCTAGTCGACATCGGAGTCTGGCAGGCACATGGGAACCAGGCCCTTTCCTGCCCGACGTGGGATTCCTCTTGCAGGCCGCGTCTGCTTGTGGACTACCCACTGGCTTGGCTGAGACTTTCTGAGAACTACACTGTGGTCCCAGCCAATCGTCCTTCCTTCTCTCCTTTCACAGGTCCCATCCCATGGTCCACATGCTCTCCTTGCCCACTCCTGTCCTTTATTCTACCGGTGTTTGCCCCAGTCCATCTCTCGTACAACTGTTCTTGGTGTCTGTTTGCAGTTCATCAAAAGGGACTGGGGGGCGGGGGGTGGGGGGTGGAGAAGGGTGACCACTACAGCAGGCATAGTTTTCAGTGGCTATTTAATGAGAACAGACTGAGTGAGCAGGAGACGCAGACCCGCTGTTCCCCCAGGCAGGTTCCATTTGTTTCTCTCAGTCCTCAGTTTTTTTGTAGCATAAATATATTCTGTAGCACTTACACCATGCCAGGCCTAGTTCTGAGCATTTTGCATACGCTGAATCATTTAGCCCTCACATCAGCCCTGTGGTGAGTTATTATTTCCATTTTGCAAATGAGAACACTGAGGTCCACAGAGATTAATGTAAATTTGTCCAACATCACGGAGCTATTAAGTGGCAGGACTGGAATTTACTGCCACTGCATTATGCTGCCTCTCATACCAGGCATTCTGTGCTGAGACTGCAGTATCTAAAGGGAAGTGTTTTTAAATAAAATATGTCCTCTAAACTTTAGTCAATTACCTTGCATGATAATCAGCTAGAGAAACAGAATTTTTTCTGATACCAGAAGAAAACTTGGCTGCACTGAATTTGCTAAGAAGGTCATCAGTGTGACCACTTCCTAAGGGAAAAGAATGTTCAACGCACACACACTAATTTTCTGACATTAGACCGTACCCCTAACCCCTCTCTCTCTTACCCTGCGACTTCACTGAAAAACCGGGCCAGGATGAAACAAATCTGTGAATTTCCTCTCTAAACAGCTGACTTCTCCAGACTGCTGGGAGATAATTATTGAGCAAATGCTAAACCCTGGATAACATACTAGGTAATGTGCATGCATCTAATAATTTAAACCTCACAACCACCTGTGAAATCACTACCCATTTTACAAAGAAGAAACCTGAACTCTATGTGTTAAATAACTTGCCCAGAGTCCAAGCTAGGAAGCAACTGAGTCAAATGAACCCCCAGTCTTACTGATTAGCCTATGGTTTTGTTTATTTGTTTTTGTCTTTTTAAACTTTGTCAGCTAACTAGAGTTATTTTTCTGAGCCCCAAAAACTTAAAGAAAAAATAGTCTTGCTTTGATGGAGCATGGCAACTAATATCTACTTTGCTTTTTCCTGCTGTCATAGGAACACGTTTATGGATCATAATTATTTTAATGCTAACACTTGTGAGGTTACTTACGATTCTAGATGAACACACTTGTTATTTATTTTTTAAATACAACATACGTTTGTAGAATACCTCCCGTGGTGGGCCCGAGATTTTCTACAGTGGGCCCGAGATTTTCTCCCCTGTGGTGTGCATGTTTTATATAATCTCCAGGACTGTGTATATGATGGATTTAGATTGAATTATGTTACTTGGCAAGTTGACCTTAAGATATGGAGATTATCCAGGTTGGCCCGATTGAATCACATGGCTCTTTGGAACACGGAGAGTTTTCTAGCTGGTTATAGAAGAGGAAGTCGGATATTCAAAGTACAAGGAGGATTTGACATGTCTTGCTGGCTTGAAGATAGATGGAACCACATGGTAAGGATGGGGGGCGGGCACTAGGAGCTGAGAATGGCCTCTGGCTGAGTCAGTGGGGAAACAGAGACCTCAATCTTATAGCCTCATGGGCTGGATTTTATTATCAACGAGCTTGAAGGAGCTTGGAAGCAGATTCTTCCCCAGAGCCTCCAGACAAGAACTCAGCCTCGATGACATCTAGATTTCAGTGCCGAGTGCCCTGGCCAGGTTGTAAAACCCAGCCAACCTGTGCCTGCATTTCTGACCTCGAGGACTGTGAGCGAATAATGAATGTTGATGGGACTCACTAGAGTGGTGGTAATTTGTTATGCGGCAGTAAAACCTGATGTACCCTCTATGTACCAGGCACAGGTCTTGGTGCTGGAAATATAATGGCCTCCACAATCGCAGAGTTCATATTCCGGAAGGAGGACGGGGCACGAAGCAGATGCCGTGAAGAAAAACAAATACAAAGCACACAGTGAAAGAGCAGATGGTAGTCAAGTGCCGTGGAGAGAATTATAACAGGGTTTGAACCAGAATGGCGGTGGGTGGGGGGGGTTCTTTTCGATCACTTACTTGGTCAAGGGGCGTCTCTCTGAGGCAGCCATATTTGAAAGGCTTTCATGACAGGAAGTTTCCAGCCAAGTTCAGTCTGGGGAAAAAGCTGTCCAGGCAAAGGAGGGGCCAAGGCAAAGGACTTCACATGGGAAAGAACATGCGATTGACCACGAGTCAGGAGGGCAGCATGGCCGGGACATGAATGGGTCAGAGCACCTGCTGACACAGGAGGTTGGAGAGGTGCTTAGAGGACCGATCAGGCAAATCTTTGCGGCTCACGGGAAGGAATTGAATTTGCTTTCAGATGTGTTGGGGAGACATTGGAGGACTTTAAACAGGTTGTTACGATGTACATTTTCAAGATATTGTGTGGTGTCAAGGCAATATAAACATTTCAATTAAAATCAGGAATACAGCAAGGCTTTTTCCCCCCTTTTTAATGAAATTAAAATATTTTACTAGCTATTTATGCATAGGACATGTTTAAATTTTTCATTCAGTCTTTGTCTTGGGACCTTTTACCTTTTTACTTATTTTGTTGCTCTTTATATTCCCTTCTCTGTGTTATTCTTTTGAGAAAATTAGAAAAAAGTTACAGAAAATAATATCCAAATATCTAATCAAGAATTGACATTATAATATATTGACATGTTCACTTATAGTTCTTGTTTTTTTTAATAATTTATTTGTTTGTTTATTTATTTACTTTTAGAGAGAGGGGAAAGGAGAAAGAGAGGGAGAGAAACATCCCTGTGTGATTGCCTCTCACTCGTGCCCCCAACTGGGGACCTGACGTGCAATCTAGTCATGTGCCCTGACTGGGAATCGAACCAGCGACACTTTGCTCACAGGCCGATGCTCAATCCACTGAGCCAGAGCAGCCAGGGCTACAGTTCTTGTTTTTAATAAAAGAAATACTATGTATGAAAATAAAGTTCATTTTGTTCTTCATTCCCCCCTATTTTCTTTCTATGAAGTTAAATGTATCATAGACTTTGTATGTATCCTTCTAGGCCTGTGTTGAATTTTGATTTTTTACACACATGTATTTTTATTCTTTGGTGATTTTTATATTAAAAATTCTATCTTTTATATATGCATGATTTTTATGTCCCTAAATTTAAATAAAAGTTATAATAAATGTGAAGGAAAAGATTGCCTAGGCTAATAGGTAACCAAGGCAACCAGTTGGGAGTTGACTGTGGACATTCAGATGAGCAAAGATGGTGGCTTGGCCAAAGCAAGTGGTGATGGAAGAAGAAAGAAGTAGACAGATTTGAGGCCTGTTTCAGAGGTAGTGTTGATAGGTTTTGCTCATGGATTGGATGTGAGAGAAGAGGGGGAAAAAAGACCCAAAATGATTTCTGTGGGTTTTCGGCTTCAGCAATTGAGTGAATGACATTGATTAAAAACAGAGAAGAATCAAGAGGTCTAGTCTGAGACACCTATTACACAGCAAGTGGGAATCCAAATTTCCAGTTGGGTTTACAAGTCTGGAGTTCAGAAAGGAGGCTAGGCCTAGAGATATAAACGTGAGAATAATGAGCACAACGAATCCTACCTAAAACTTTGGGATTACCTAGGGAAAGACTGTAGAGAAAAATAATGAGGACTAAACTCTAGGGTACTGCAACATGTAGAGATCAGAGCGTGAAACCAGGGTAGAGGGCTGAGCAGAAATAGCCAGTACATCAGAGGGAATCTGGGCCGTGTGGGGGCCGGGAAGCTAAAGGAGGAGGAAGGGCTAGTCGAGGTGTGAAATCAAGTCAGCAATGCCACGTAGCCCTTTTGCTTTTGATTCTCACACCGACCATGTGCAATAGGCAGCGACAGAATTATTTCCATTTTGGAGACAACGGTTGACGATTTCCAAGTGACTGGAATGAGGGCTCTTCAGAGTGTGTGGCTCCTGACCCCTGCCCCTGCCCCCTGAGGCAGAAGAAGCAGCTGCCCTGTCTTTTTCTATGGGTTATATTATAGTAATACCCGGGGACCTACAGTATATTTAACACTCTTTGCCTCTACAAAAAAAATTAATGGATGCTGGGGTTTTCTAGGCTTTGACCAGGTTTTGTGGTTTTCCTGCTTACCTTGAAGTTTGTTGTAAGGACGTCAGCTGTCACCTCTCCCTGTCCTAAACGCCCCTGCCTGGAACCATTTCTTATTTTTTAAATTTGTCGAACACTATGATTTACACCTGAATTCCAAATGGGTGACAGGTACCTGAAGTCTCCATAGATGATGCTAAGTATTTATTAGTAAAGCTCTTTAAACTTGACAGCATGTTTGTCTTTGTTTAATAATTGTTAGCACTGAGTCACATTAAGTGAAACAGAATTTTAACCTGAAGTTTTGGAATTCTTACAAAAGCATTTAGGACTTGGAGTGAATAATAGGACTGCATTTTCTCTATTCCTCCACGGCAAGTGAACTTTAGTATAAATAATCTCTTTATTGCTAGTTCTGGAAAAGTACTCTAGTTTAAATTTGGCTTTAATCTTTGGAAAGGCAGAGATCACTGGGATTAAATGACCTCAAATCCATTATTGAGAGTGTTCTCTTTTTTTGGTCTTTACTTGATTTAAAGAGCACTCAGCTACTGAGAAGCAATGCAGGAAAAAAAAAAAAAAACAATGAAAATCACATCGAGTAAGGCAGTAGGGAAAAAAGCACATTTGCAAGGTATGGAAGTTGAGTTTACACACACGATTTGGTTGATTTGGTAGTGTATAATGAAATTAAAAACATTTGTTCTAAGTGTAAACCTCAGCCAAGGTTCATAAGTAAACTCAGTGGACCGGGATTGCTTTTTAATGAAAAATTTCAAGATACTAATGTGGATGTTTAGTTCACAATAATTAATTCTTTCCAAAAGAAAAGTCCACTTCTTTATCAGCTTGTTACTTAAACATCTCCTTGGTTTTCTGCCTATTGTAGAAGGCTGCCAGATTATAATATTAAAGGGAAAGATATATTAAAATTGTAAAGTATTTAGAGGCCTACTTACTCCTTCTGTGGGGAAATATGTATTCCATTATAAGGAGAGCAAGGAAATTCACATATTTGGAGCCCTACTATGTGGCAGAAACCATATGAGGAGCTTCTATGTACATGACTTTAGTTTTTGACTTATGTATAATATATCATTTCTTAAGATGAAGAAACAGAGAAACATTAATCAACTGCCCCACATTGTACAGCTAGTTAACACTGGAGATCGTATATCAACAAGGTGAGCACACAATGCAATATACAGACCTTGTGTCAAAGACATGTACACTTGAAACCTAAATGATCCTACTAACCACTGTCACCCCAATAAATTTAATAAAATATTAAAAAACAAAGGAAAAATAAAGTACCAATTACAAAAAATAAACCAGGCAGTCTGTGTGAGTCTGTCAAATAGGACCTAGAAGGGAGGTATGTGGAGAGAAGGATGTTCTCATTCCTGGGGGTTGGGACTTCAACATATGAATTTGGGGGACACACAATTCAATCCATAACAGTCAGACATCTTTAGTTGATTAACTTATTAATTTTGTGGCTCCTCTCACCGGACCAGATAATGCCAGGAATGAAAGCATCAAGGTAATCCATCCCTCACTCTCTGTCAGGGAAGAGAGAGAGTAAACAAAACATCTCAATGAAACGTGAAGAGGGACGGGATTAGAGAACTACTCAGGGCTGTAAGGGGTGACTACAAGTCGACCAGAGGAGGAAACGCAGGGGACAGTGTTTTCAGACCTCTCCCCTGGACAAACCTCCAGGATAGAAGAGCTGGGCCATTCCTTTCATGGAGGTGTCACACTCTCTCTTTCAAATCGCATATGCATTTTCCACTCTATTCTGCATACATTCATGTTGGCTTAGGTACATAATTAATCTTTTAAACTCTTTGCCACCAGAAAAGCAGCCCGGCCAAAACGGTGCATCTCCTGATGCCATTTTACCCGAGCTGGGAAACACGGCTCTGAACAGTCTAGACTTTACCCTTGGGTTAACACAGGCGCTGGAGAATCACCGTGGTTTAGACTCAGTATCTCAGAGCGGCCTACATTAAACTTGTGTTGGTGTTGACAGATGTTTTAAAACTTGATGTTATGTATACTACAGGAATGATGTGGACAGTTCTATAATATTATTTAATGATCCTTTTATGAAGATCCCTGGGAAAAATATTTTCTCTGGGGGCTCTGAACCGGAAAGTGCTTTGCTCTTCCATAGTATACTTTAACTCTTTCAACTGACCATTTTTCTTTTCTTTCTTTCTTTCTTTTTTTTTTGCCTTGGCTGCTAGGAAGCTCAAAACTAAATTACCATTTTGTCTTTAATATTTATGACTTTTGCTGTTTGGAGTCTGTAGTAATTTTCCCATTGTTCTTATATTACCATTTTACCTTTATTATCCCTTCACCTTTATTTTTATATATAATATAATATCATGTATTGTTATACAGTATATATTATTTTATCTATCATAAAATAATAATATTATAATACTATTATATTATAGAATATTATGATACCATTATATTATATATGATGTCTGGTATCATTTTTTAATGCATCCTAAATTCAGTGGACATGACTGCTTATAACTCCTGTAACCATTTTTCCCTTCACCCTTTGTAAACTATCCCCATGATAACTTACTGATGCACCCCTTTGCCATCCCAGTTCAGGGAGGACGGCTCCATCCTCAGCCCCAGAGGTGGATGTGAACCATGCCTTCTGACAAACCCTTCAATACTGGCACAGCGCTTCAGGATCCAGGCCTGAGACAGTCAGCGCCTGGCAGGTCCCCGGACTCCAGGGCTGACCCATGAATGCGCAACATGACGCAGCTCAAGCCAGAGAGACAAGAGAGGAAGCTTCTTAGAGCTGTAAGTTCCATATTTTCTGTCTCCAAATAGGACACCGCTGGATGTTGGAGGGAAGGAAATACACAGAGGAAGAGATGATCACAAAACTGCAGAGAAACTCAGCTCGTCTCTGGGTTAATAAATTCTGCGATCTCACTGATCTCTAGTCTTCTCCTGACCCAAACCAAATGCATTTCCTTCTTATTTCAGCCACTCTGGACTGTTGTTCTCACTTACACAAACGACTTCAGATTCTTTTGAGAGCAAGGCAGAACATAAGTAAATAAAATAAGACTGAAAAGTGAAAGCACAGGTCAGCAAGAGGAGTCTTTCGTGGTTGGATCCCAGCCCACTTCTCCAACCTTTTCCCTTTTGTATGTGCTTCTCTCTCAGCTCTGCCCCAGCTCCAGAAGGACTGGCTGTTCTCTGGATGCATTGTGCCTTCCTGATCGTGCATCTGCTGGCCCCTGTCGCCACACTGTCTTGTTCCCAAACATTAACAGGAGTCAACGCTTCCGAAGGAAACCATACCTCAGCTTGATTTTTTTTCATGCTTCCTGGGCACCTTGAACATCATCTTTCTCCATCGCTGCAGCCATCCCATGGCTGTCTAGCTGCTTATGCGCCTCCTTTAAGCAGGAAGTTCCTCCAGGGCAGGCAGCGACCGGGTTTCTTCACCTTGATATCATTACTGGTTGGTATTGTGCCTGGCAAATAGCAATCACTCATTCTATTTGTATATAGTTTGTTGTTTTTCAAAGAAAACAACTGAAAATTGAAAAGCAAAGATGCACTGGATTCTTAGTGATAGAAGAGGTTTAATCCCTTGTGCTGAACTGTAAAAAGAAAAAAAAATTTTTTCAGAAAATCCAGGTAGGATTCTATCATTTGAGTTTTAGAACCAGGAGGTTTCTTAGTTTAACCTTCTCATTTTTCAAATAAGGAAGCTGATTCCCAGAATGATGAAGGTGACAAGCTCAAGGTTACATAGCTTTTCAGACTCAGGGTCAGGTGGAGAACCAGGTCTCCTTTCCAGACTGCTGCTGATCCAGCTACTTTCTGCCGTGCCGTGTGCTCTCAGCCCCTTCTGTGACCTTGATTTTAGTCACCGAAACCTTGCCAGGTCTTTGTTTTTCTATTGCCAGAATGGACTTCTTCTCACTGGATTACGAAGTAGACACAAATGATACAAATACTTGAAAACCCTTTGAGAAACATAAACGCACCATCAAAATATGAGATTTCCTCACAGGGTGCTTTTCAAACCCTGGGGATTATGCAGAAAATGTCAATCATTCCCTTCGACGACAGGAAATATTTTAGAATCCTGCAATTTGGCCAGTCTACAAAGAGTAAAATTTGAGACATTACAGAGGGCATCCTTTTTCCATTTGTCTCAACGAGCATTGTTTCATTTAATAATCTGTGACACAATGTCTGGCTAATAAGAAAAGCAGAATAAATGCAGGGGGTGAAAAGAAATACAGTCGTCCCTGCGGGCTTGTCCTGAGACACTCTGCCACCAACCCTTCTGCAAAGGGGGGACTCGGTAGGCTCCGATGGAATTTGCCAGCCTTGGAGATTTGTGAAAAGAGTTGGAGTCAAACCAGGTTGTTTGTTCAGTGCTGCCAATGCGCCTAGTTTATGAATTTAAAAAAAAAAAAAACTTGGTAAAAATAAATAAATAAAAGGCTGAACATGAACTATTTTGAGGCTTGTTCGGCTCTGAACATGAAATGAAAGGCATGCTAAACCAGTTGTTTTCTGTTCTTCCCATCACCTCATTTGCTTTTAAAAATATTTATTTAGAGAATTTAATCAGCTTTCATTTATGATCCAAAACTCTTGGGTACTAGATACTCTGCTAGGTGCTGGGGACACAGAGGAGAATTAGACCCACTGGATCCCTCCCACGAACAGCGATGGTCTCTGGTGGGGACGAGATGAACAGATAATGAGATGTTTCAGGTAAGTACAAGACCCCTGTAGGAGAAAACAGCGGGGCGCTTCATTTTTACAGTGGACTCAGTGGAATATAAAAGTGTACCTCTAGGCCAGTTTTTACGCCTCTTGAGTTTAATCTCAACTTACCATTTCTGAACTTTCAAGGTGCCTTACTTGTCTTACTCTTATCGCATGTAGAAATAATGATAACAAAATAGCTACCACGTAAGACATACCTGTGTGATAGGTTCTAACAGAGCACCTTACACAAATACTCATACTTAGTTTAATTGTTCCAATCACCTCAGTTTCAATCAGGAAACAATTCAATGTAAAGCCTTCAGAACTCCATAGCTGATTCTTCATACGGTTTTCCTTTCAGCTCATCTAAATGATTGCTGCCCATCTTTTGAGTCAGAGTTTTCTTATTATTGTATATTTGTGTAGATAGATGATGATGATGGTAGTTTGTGTTTATCTGGGGCTAACTGGTTTGCTAGATATAGTGCTAGACTCTTCATCAAGCATTGCCTCATTTAAACGACTCAGTACATTCTGAGGTAGGTCCAGTTATTCTCCCTGTGTGACCGATGAGGAAACAGGTCCAAAGAGGTTAAAGTTTTCTGATAGATGCCTATCTAGTTAGGGAGAGACAGGGAGGAAGTCTGTATTCATCCAGATCTGGAGCTTGAGAATTAAATGCTATGCTACTTCGATATCTTTTCTGGAGCAGGCAGAAGGTCTTATCCATGGGCAGATTGTTTTCTGGGTCTGCTAGGAGACTGTTGTGTAGCACTCTGCTCTATTTTCCTCCCTTGGCTACATCCATTGTTTCTTTAAAATTGACATTAGGCTTCTGGTTCCTTGTAACACAGTGTTGACACAGATTTATCTCTTCCACCTCTCCAAACCCTTGGACTGGTGACAGAAGAGTAAAGAGACTAATGTACAGGGACAAGAATAGCAGAAGAGGCAATAATGGATGGAGGGACACAGATGCAGGCGCGGCAAACAATGTAGCGCAGTGAAGAAAGTTCCCACTTAAACGCCTGCAGATGATTTGCCCTTGGAGCCTCTGAGAGGCTCTGCAGAAAAAAACACCAGGAACATTGGAAGTTTGAGGGGCGCAGGCTAAAGCTGGGTGACTGGCAGACCCCAAGGTCCCTTCCTAATCCTTTGCAACCAGAGGCTTTTTCCTTGTCTTTGGAGAATTAAACTAGCAAAATTCTGGTTTCAGGGACACAAGATCTTTGGAGAACAAGGTAGCGTGACATGGGGTTACAGTAGGGGAAAGGATAGGGTGCCCTTTTATTGTCCCAAGTAAAACCCAGTGGCCAGCCTCTGCCTGTGCTCACAGGGCTTCAGATAGAACCTTTGGTGCTTTACTCTTTAAAAAACAAATGGACAATCCAGGATAACTAGTTATTTGAAGAGGCGTTCCCCATGCAAGCGATGTGAAGCCAAAAAACCAACCAACCAGTGAAATAAACAAACCAACAGAAGACAACAATGGAAAGAAACTGCATGAAAGAGAGACCATGCTGGCAGCACAGAAGTTTACAAGAAATCTGCAACTAATATTTTCTGAATGATCATAAAATTCATTGCATCTGTGGAATACCAATAGGATGCTTGGGAAGAGGAAGCATCAGAACAGTAAAGAACGCTTGGGAGAAAAATAATGATTTTATTTTACTCCGCCTCAAAGACATTTAAAAGCACATACAAGTTTTGCAAAATAACTTTGTTTCCTAATAAAAGGGAAAGTGATGGATAAAAAGGAGGAAAAGGTAAAAAGAGTAGAAGCTCAATCCAGGGATTCCCACATCTATACATTAAGAGATTCAGGAAGAGAAGAGAGAAAATGGAAAGGGTGAAATTATCAAAGGGATCATGTAGGGATGTCTCCCCTAATGGACATAGGAAAACTACATTGACAGGCTCCCTGACTGATCAGCACACTGGAATGAACCCTACACCGAGGCATGTGACTATGAAATTTTAGAACACTCATAATAAAACAAGATGAGAGAGAGAGAGAATGAGAGAAGATTCAGATTCCACAGTGGCTTCCAATTTAACAGTAGTAATGCAATGCTGGATGCCAAAATAGAAGAACAACATCTTCAAAGTTCAGAGGGATAATTATATTCAACCTGGTCTTCTATATTCAGCCAAATTATCAGTCGCGGGCATAAGGTAGTATATAGACATCTCCTGACGTGAAAGGCTCAAACTTCTTACTCCTACACATCTTTTCTTAGGAAGTTACTAAAGGGTGTAGTTTATATAATGAGCTGGTCCAGAAAGGGGAAGAGGTGGGATTACAAACCTAGGGCATTCAATGCCTGGTGTAGAAGAAGGTGAAGAAAAAAAGGCTCAGGGTGAAAGCTGTATACATAGTAGTCCTAGAGATCATTGGGTCCAGAGAAGAGCCGGGGACTGAGGTCCAAGGGAGAGAGGCTGCGGGGTGAGTGGGAGGGGGAAGGGAGAGCATGAGGCAGAAAGGGACAGAGTATGGGAAATAGTGGGTGAATATTTGTACAAATTACTGAGAGATTTTGAAATATCTGTTGAGGTAGGTGGGAAAAAAATAATGATAAAGTAGTAATTTGTTCATTTAAAAAATGAACAAATGAAAGAGTTGATTAACAACCACAAGAAAAAACAGTAGTTTCTATGACAAAGTTTGTGTAATTATTGTATTGATTGCCATAGTGACATATAACATATGTAATGATGCCAGCACTGCTTATTATTATCATTATTTGATATATAATTTCACTAAGAGTTTTAGAATGGTGTAAGAAACTTACTTCTATAATAAAAGTCAATATATAAGGTCTTCAATGTATAAGACAAGACATAACAGTATAAGCAGCTTGTCTTGATGCCTTCCATGCAGTCTACATGACGTGCCTTCCCCCTCTTCTCCCATCCCAGTGCCCCCTACGCTATTTTGTGGTCATACAAATTGTATAATTTATTATGCTTGTTTTATTGATTCATTTATGGTCTAGTTTTTGCCACTAGATGATGAGCTCTTTGAGTAAAGGGACTACGTGAGAGATTCCCCCCAAATCCTTTGGTTCACAATGCCCTTATTGTCTAAGTAATTTCGTTATGGGGCCCCTTGTCTAAATACCTAACTTGTCTATTTATTGAACAATTAGGTCCAAACAACTGAAGACTATCCTTTATAAATATAAGTGTTTTGAGAGAGTGCCCGCACTGAGAGCTTACAGCACACATTTTTCATATTGGAGAGGCCCCAGTTTGTGTCCCTCAGAGTAGGAGCGGGAGCAACTTCCCCACAACAGGGCGTGTTTAATCAGCTAACACAATCATAACAGAAATTAAAAATTAAAAAAGAAAAAAAGACTATCCTAGAATTCTTCCAGTCAAAAAATCATGTTTTAACTCCTTTGTAACTAGTCCTTGTCCACATGCTGACATATTTTTGTATACTCTCAGTGAAGATGCGGTGTTGTGTTCTAATTTATTCACTCAATATTTTATCACACGCATTTTCCTTGCTGGTACATGGTTTTCATAATGGTCATTTTAAGCAGCCATGTATTTCATTGCATTGTATTTATTTAACCATACCCCAACAAATAAATATCGATTTAATTTTTCTTACTCTACAATGAACATCTTCCTACACATCTATTATTCTTTTTGACTGTTTACATGAAATAATTTACTAAAAGAGGTTAAAATGGGCATGCATTCTTAGAGTTTTAGAACTTAAAAACTGGAAGACAAGTTACTAGATCAAATCTCAAATTCAAGGCAGAGATACCTTCTGCAACAACATGTCTCTTCCTGACTCCTTCCAACAAACCCCACTTTCTTGCATGGAAGTTCATCCAGTTTGCTTAAAAATTAAAAAAAAGGAAATCCTTACTTTATGGAGCCTTAAGTGACACCATTTTCTCCTCTTTTTTGTCATTATTCTGCCCTCAGGAGCTGCCCACAACTGCTGAGTTCTCTCTTTCCACTTGGCAGCCCGTCAAATATTTGAGGATGATGATCATGGACAAGTGACCTTTCACAGTCTTTCAACTAAAATATTCCCTGTCCGTGACTATGAATCTTCCTAATCATTCACCTTTGCCATTTTCTGCCCCAGTTACCCAAACCTCTTCTCTGCCTGCCAGTCACCAACAGTTCCCCCACCCCCTTCATGGCTGCCTCTCAGGTCTGAGCCTCTGCATTCTGTTAAAGCAAAGGTGCCATCAATTTCAAGGTGTACTGTTACTCTTCTGTATCATAAGAAACAAAACCCACTGCCAGTCACACTGTGACATGACATCAATTATAAGGCACATTTCATTTTAAGAAGTGTTAAAATGTGACAAAATATGTGTGTCTTAGTATCAGTGAAATACAGCGAGGCCATTGTTTCTTCCTAGGTCAGCTTCAGACTGTCACTATGCACCAAGCTGTGTGGCCCCCGGGCCTGGACACAGCATTCCCTGGGTAGTTGGCTTTCCCTGGTGGTGGTAGCTGTTACTGTCTAGGCCTATCACAGTTGGTACCCTAGTGAACGGGTCAGTGAAGGTTTTCTAGGTATGTGTGATATGGTTTGGTTCTCCATGTGCATGTGTGTGGTATGTGTGTGTGTGCATACCAACGGTGTGTCCCTCTGCTCTAAATATAACAATACAGTTCTAGTCAAGTAATCACTGAATATGGTGATACAGAATAACAGAAACAATAATACCAAACCACTTCATTGCAAAGTAAGAGTTCAGGAGTAGAGAACTGCAGTCAAAGTACTGGTGATGGGTATTGAATTATATTAAAAACAGATCAAGACTGAAAACCTGTTGAATCTATGGTCACAGTTTCAGATATAAATGACATAGACTCTTATAATGCCACAATAATAATTGAATACATTCAGGGTGAAAAGTGGAGGGAAGACCTGTGTGCCAGGAAGTAAACATGTTCCAATATCCCCATATCAGAGAGTCCATGAACAGTAAAATTGAAGCTAGTTTAAAACATGATAACTCCAGCCTTTTAGTAAATTCAAAATCATTTTCATCCCTTCAGATTTAATAATCTAGAGGAATCACTTAAGAATCGATATATTGTTTTTGAAAGATTTATTTATTTATTTTTTTAGAGAGAGGAGAAGGGAGAGAGAAGGAAAGGGAGAGAATCATCACTGTGTGGTTGCTTCTCTCCTGCCCCCAACCAGGGATCTGGCCCACAACCCGGGTATGTGCCCTGACTGGGAATCGAACCGACGACCCTTTGGTTCACAGGTGGATGCTCAATCCACTCAGCCACACCAGCCAGGGCATGGATTGATATTTTTCTGTGGAGGAGGGAATTGAATAATCTTCAGCAAACACTTTAATTCTACATGATTTTCACTTTTACTGTTAATTCGAGTAAAAGTAGTTTTAATAGTTTTATTAATTGCAGCACTTGCAGCATGATCCATTAAAAATCGTATTCCTAAAATTTCTAAAAGCACAGTCGATCTTGACATCCATGGTACTTATGTTCTATAAAGTCATTGCCAAAACTTACGTGGCAAACAAAGAGCCGTTGTTCCCGGGGGAAACGCAGGGTTAGGCTCCCGTGAGCCTCTGAGAACAGCATTTTTGGCAACCAGCCAACACACAACCTTGCTTTGTGTGTGTGCCTGTTGAAAGGCACCTTAGCTCATACTGCATGTTGTCGAGTCACGGACAGTGAACTCAGGACCAGCGGCTCTGTAACTCACGCCAGGATGTGCTCATCTAACACGTGTATTTTCTTCCGAAGGCACACCACAGCCTTCTCGTTCTCAAAAACACTGGGCAGCTCTTGAGCCCTTCAGCACTTGGGGGCCCAATTTCAATAGTGAAATCACTATGAAAAGCTCAGAAACGCAAACACTTGGCACGAAACATACCGCACAGAAACCTTTATTGACCCTGAAACAAGAAGGCAGAGCGTTGCCTTGTTTGACATCAGTTGGGAACATGCATGTCAAGTGACTCAAATTCCCTGCCACTCTGTGCGGGTCAGGGACTGACTATTTAAAGCATTGAGAATATTGACTTTGGGATTACCAGTGAATGATTAGTTTAAAATACTTTTATTTAGTAATTTCAAATCAAATGTAATTGACATAATAGAACAGTATATCAATTTCAGGTGTACAACATAAGGATTAGGTAGTTGCCTATATTATATAATGATCACCACAATAGGCCAGGTAGGCAACTTTTTAAATACAGAATCCACAAATGATGAAAATTGACTATTTTTAGTAAAACCTTATTTCACTCTCTTCCTTTCTTCTTCCCTATCTACCTGCCTGTCCTTTTATCTTTCTTTCTGTAGAGAGAGAGATATCTGGATTTTTTATTCAGCAAGAGTTGACAAAGACTATTATTAGATCATTAAATTAAAATTTTTTAGTTGAAAACAAAAATATAATAGTACACATTTTTACAAATATAATAGTCATTAAAAATTGATATTAAAATATAGTATTACATATTTATATAAATAAAACAATAATAAGACTTCTTTTGTGTGTGTGTTTGTTTGTGCTCCCCCCCCCTTATTGCAATTCTGTATTGCATGAAAATGTGTGGAAGTAGACAATTATACACTACCTTTTTTAGTATAAATTAGGGAAAATTTTTTGAAAGAAAATTTGGCAAAATACATCAAAGGCTTCAATGATTTTAATTCCCTCTTATCCAGCAACTCCATTTGGACATTTCATCCATGGAAATAATGACAAAAAATTATTAACAATATTATTATACTTGTAAACATGTAAGTCAAATCAGCTTCATGGACCATCAATAAGAGCTCAAAAAAAAGAAATACAGCTTTTGTAAGTCATGTTCTTTAAGAATTTGGATAACATTATTAACATAAGGACAGATTAAAATACCATATACACTGATAAGGTATTAAATAGACTTGAAAAATATGTAACCAAAATGTTAGCAATGGTTATCTCCGGGAGGTAGAATTCTAGGTAACTTTTATTTTAAAGATGTTCACTTCATAAATTATATAAATGTTTAATCACTAGTTTGTACACCTGAAACTAATAAAATTTTGTATAGCAACTATAACTAAAAAATAAAAAATTATTTAAAAATATCTCTATGAACTGTTCACAATTTCTGTATAATAAGCATGTATTATAATGAGGATAAATAAATATTATTTACAGGATAATGAATATTTAAAAATTACATTTGACCTCTCACGAAAGAATAATGATCAATGGCATAATTTGCATAAATGCAGATGCTTGTTTTTTTGGTCTTTTTTTTTTTTTTTGAGGAACTTGTATTTGATTGACAGGCTCATAAACATTGTATTATTTAAAGCAATTTGCATTATAACCTTGTGAGACTGGTTCAATTATTTCAATTTATGGATGAGAGTATCTAGTTTCAGGGAGATTATATAAGTAACCTAAGGTCTCCCAATTAATAATGGGGGACAGAATCAGGACTTAAACACAAACTTCCTGACTTCTGCCCACAAAGCCCAATGTCAGAGTTCCTGTGAGGTCATTGTCCTATGGAGACCAGAAGAGCAATCTGCCATTTTTATTGCAAAAAAAAAAAAAAAAAAAGGAAAGAAAAAGACATTTTTTAATAATGTATCTTATTTAAATCTCCCAATAACCCAATGAATAAAAATGACAATACTACTAAAGGCGATTTTTTTATATTATTAGAAATTATTTCAGTCAGGAATATATGATGTTCAGTATGTCATTCGGTCATTGAACCAACATATTCCAGGTGCCTATAACATGAACAACTGTTATGTTCTATAAACAAAACAAAGCCTGTGCTCTTAGGGAGCTTTTATTTTTGTTTAGAGAGACAGATCATAAAACTACTAACATATGCCATGAAAAATGGTGATAAGTGCCATAAATAAAAGCAAAAGTGGAAAATGTCTTTTATCATGTTATGATCCTTCTCAATTTCTGGGTTTGTAGCTCTGAGCAGCGTGTGGTCCTTTGGTCTGGGGTGGAGAAGCTGGGAGGAGCGTAGTTACGGAAAATCACAATTTTATATTTGTGATGCCTATGAAGCACCTAATGGGGATGTCAAGCAGGCGGGTACACGAGTCTGAAGATCAGGGGAGCGAGATCTGGAGGTGTGAACTCGGGAGGCATTTGCTTATAGATGGTACTTAAAATCATGGAATTCTATGCAATTACCTAAGAATATGGTGGCCTGGAGAACAGCGACATTGAAAGGAAGAGAGGCAGGTTGGAGACTGAAAAGAAAGTTAAAACAAAGCCAGGGACACTGGCGCTGTAGAAGCACACTGAAGAGCCTCCTGGTCACCCGACCAGAATGCAGCCATTCCGACTCCTAGGGTTGTGCCGCCTCTGATATCGAAGATTTTGATGTTGCCTTTTTCTTTTTTACGCTTATCGTTTTTTTTTTGTCCCTAAAAAAGTTATTTAAATAATCATTGAAATGGTAGATTGGCCAGAGGGTAATTGCTAAAATGACTTTCTTTACTCTTTAAGTCTTTTGGGCACTATTCCAGTTTCCTATAACCTTCAAACATATGTGTAAATAGTTCAGTGAGTTCATTGTCTAACTCCCTGAACAGCAAAGCAGGATATCATTGAAAGCCAATTCTCACTCCCATAAAACAGAGCAATGAACCATTTACCTCAAAGGACCTTCACAGGAGGGCCTGTATCCTTACGCAGTTCTTCAGAATTCATGCTCTGTTATTTATTTTTATTTTCACATGTTTAACCTTCCATAAGGCATAACCTTTGTATAACAAATTGAACTAATTTTAAGCTCAATGAATTTCTATACTTGTATACTCCCCTCTGCCCACCCTCTAGATCAAGACTGAGAAGCTTTCTAGCACCCAGAAGCCTCCTTCTTGTCCTTTCCCAGTCAATACTCACACCCCGCCTTCCCCTGTCACTATCCTGACTTCTATTGTCGTTGGCTAATTTCGCCGGTCCTTGAATGCAATATAAATGGAATTTTACAGCATGGTCTTCTTTGTGCTTGACTTTTATGTAACATAATGTCTGTGAGATGCATTCATGTTGTTGCATGGAGTTCATTCTTCCTTAAATTTCTCTGTAACGTTGCATTTTATGAAGGTGCCCCAGCTGACTTATTTGTTCTACTGATGATGGACATTTGAATTGTTTCCAGTGTTTGGGTCTTATGAACAAAACAACTAGGGTAGAAATACTCCCTTGAGTATTTCTATAGGACTGAATTTGTGGACATATGTTGCATTTAGGAGTGGAGTTACTGGGTCATAGGGTAGGCATATATATGTTTTTTTATTCCAGCACCTAAGAAATGCATTTAAAGTAATGAGATATCATTTACTGCTTATGAAATTAGTAAATACTTTAGTATATAGAATATCCACCATATTCCCTTCTCATTTTTGCACATTGGTGGTGGGAGTATAAATCAGCATGCTCCTTTGGAAAGCATTATGTCAGTGTATAGTAATAATAGCCTTTAACATTTTTATACCAATTGAATCAGGAGACTTTTTTTTTTTTTCCCCTTGTTTTGGAACTTATCCTAAGGAAATAATTGTAAATATTGTTAAAAGTTTATGAACCAACATATTTACTAGGGAACGATTTGTAGTAGAAAAAACAGTGGAAATGACCTATGGCCAACAAAAGGGAATATTTAAAGTAAATTATGTAACAACCTTTATGAAGAGTTTATAATGGCATAGAATATGATTTGCTACAATGCTAAATTTAAAAAGCAGAACATGTTTCTAAAGTATGACCATAACTTTGGGGGGAAATGATATAACACAAAGAGAAAAGAAGCCCTGGAGGAAATAGCAACAATATGCTAATGCTGACCAACTGAATTATAGATTACTGGGTAATTATTTCCTTTCCTCGATTTTGCAAATTTGCATCCTGTTAATGGCAGGATGGGATACTGGTTAAGAGTATCCCTAAAGCCATATTATCGAGGTTCCAATCCTTTAGTCCTGGTTTCATTGCTTACCGGCTGTGTCACCTTGGGCAAGTCTCGGCTCCATTTAATTCAGCAAGTATTTATTGAGTGTCTGGATTGTGCCGAGCGCTGTTCAGCAAACAACTAGGTACTACTCCCTGTGCTTCTGGAGTCTCCAATCCGCTGTGTGCTACCTGCAAAGCAGGCGTCAGCACAGAGGGTCTCGCACTTAGGGTAGTGACGAGCCCACACGGGGGAAGTGTTTCAAACGTATGAACTCACAAGCAGTACTAACAATCCCCAGTGTGATTACTGTCTTTGTTGAGTTCTGCAATTCCCAACTTCTCTTTCAGTTAGAGAAAAATTTCCTCTTTGTGAAAGAATGGGTTTGACAAGATCATTTGAGAGAAAACACTGATTACTCACTTAATTAGTACTTTTGTGTTCTATCCCACAGATGAGGGGACCTGGCCATCACCAAGGGGGAACCCAGTTTTCCTAAGGCTCCCCCAAAATTCCTGCTTCCTCATATCCTTCCCGGTGATAAAGTTATTTCTTATTTTTGTGTTTCCCAGTAGTTTAATACTTTTATCATTTTCAACCAATGGTGCAATTATTAGTTTGATGTTTTCAAAACTCGTAGTGTTTTAGTTTCTAAGGCTGCCGTAATAACGTATCACAGACTGGGTGGCTTAAAACAACAGAAATTTACTCTGTTACTGTTATGGAGGCTAGAATCTGAAATCAAGGTATCAGCAGGGCCACACTCCTCCCAAGTCTCTAGGGAAGGATAGTTCTTTCCCTCTTTTGGCTTCTGGTGGCTCCTGGGAGCACCTAGTTTTCTTTGGCTGTGGCAGCAGAACTCCAATCTCTTCCTCCACATTTTCTCATGACCTTTTCCCTGAGTGTCTCTGTGTCTGTTCCTCCTTTCACAAGGACATCATTTATTGGATTTAGGGATCACCCTAAATCCAGGATGATTTCATCTTAAAATCCTTAACTAATTGCATTTTCAGAGACCTTATTTCCAAATAAGGTCACATTCTGAGGTTCTGATTGGACATGAATTTATGGTAGACACTATTCAACCTACTACAAATAGCAATAATATGATCAACAATACTACTCTTGTGGTTTTTAAGTCATTAAATTTAATATAAATGATAAATGGAATGATAGTTTCCTTAAATGTATACTGTTCAATGTCTTCTCCTAATAGGTGGATAGAACCCAGGTTTTGTAACAGTGTGATTTTTGAAAAACAGAAAGGGTGGGGAACTGTGTATTCTAAGATGCTTTCAGCTTTGATTTTGTCAAGCTTTGGGAAGACTCATATATCCCACAAGAACTGAGATCTGAAAAGGTTAAGGGTTGTGTCTAATGTGAATTTACTGGAAAAACAAAATGAATGAGGCGCCTGAATGCTGGACAGAGATTTTGTTCTTCTTTGACATTTTTCTTGATGATGTAGAAATTCTGACAATTCATTATTCACACTAAATCCTTCAGTATGCCAACCTGGTAGAATGCTGATTTTTTGGTTTGTTTGTTTCTTTTTCCTATTCTGTTGGGTTGGAGGATTGTTTTCACATTAATTGCAACCTTTAAATGCTGATACCACAAGCGGAGGCAGATTCCAAAAGCTCTTTTTGTATAGTAAACATTTAGGGATTAGCTTGTGGTGGATGTGCATTTCACAGTGTTTTATAGCTCTGTAAATTAGGCATAGTAAGGGAAGGCTCTAGACCATAGATGTCTTTACTCTGTTCTGATCAAACAATGACACTAGTGTTTAAGACAATAGCAGAGAGAAAAAGGTTAATATTCAATTACCTATTTTGCAACTTATTTTTTGTTCAAATTACATTTTTTAGATTTATTTATCTTAATAGATTTAGTACTTGCCCATTTTTATTCTTTATAATTCATTATACCATTTATTTAATGATTTCCTATTCATGAACACTTAAGTGGTCTCCAACATTTTATTTTAACAAATGTGGGTACAATGAGCATTTTTGTAGAGGTCTTCTTTTCCAATTAATGCTAGAATTTCATGTTGACTTTGATATATGGATCTTATATCCTGAAACCTTGCCAAGCTCTCTTTTTAATTCTAAATAATTTTCCTGTAGATTATTATGGTGTTTCTATGAGAAAATTTTACTGTGTGAGATAAGGACATCTTATCATTTTCCAATTCTTATAGCTCTTATTTCTTTTCCTTATCTTATTGCATTGTCTGGACTGTCGGTACAACATCAAATGGAGTCAGAGAAAGAGGGCATTATTATCTTGTTTCTTCATTTGAATACTTCAAAAGCAACATTATTATATATGCTATTTGAAATTATTTTAGGTTAAAGAAATTTTATTTTACTATTGATGGCTTGCTAAGCATCATGCCTTGAATAAATTTTGAGTAATGTTAGATGGCTTTTTGTATCTATTGAGTTTTTTCCTTTGCATTTTAAATATGATGTATTACATTAATGGATTTTTTGATTCTCACTTTTTAATTTAACTTGATTTATTATATATAAAATGTACATATAAATATATACATATAAAATTTCTTTTGCTTCCTGGCATTTTACCTATTTTGTTTCTAATAATAATATTGATCTGTTTATTATATTAGAAGTGTTCCTCAAACGCTGGTGATTCTTTACTGTTCATTTATATTCTAAAGTAAGACACTTAAAATCTAATTGGAAGCCCAACATATGATGTCAAGACTTGTTGAGTGATGGGTTTCATTTTTGGGCAATTGAGCAAATAATCAACAATTTACTTGCAGAATCTTTAATTGTCCAGTGACTGTAGGTCTTTTTACTTGGGTTTATCAGTTTTCTAAGGAATTCTAGTACCCTCCGTCTCTTACCAATTGGCATAAGTCTGACAGATGGCTTTCTGGGAGTTGAGTGAAAGAAAGGTGTTGGTTATCATTTTTAGGCCCGCAGCTTTCCCTCAGCTATGCTTGGTGTTCTCGAGACCAGAGTTTTATGGTTCAATGACTCCAATAATAAACTTCCAGTCTTTTTGTGGCCTGGCAGGTGAGTGGAATGAGAAGAATAATTATAACATCTTGGGTACCGGAGGTGTCCTAGGAGCCTAACTCCTTACACACATATAGTCATATGCCATATAAAGACGTTTCAGTCAATGACAGACCATGTATACACTGATTGTCCCATAAGATTACAATGGAGCTAAAGAAATTCCTATTGCCTAATGACATCATAACCATCATAACATTATAGCACAATGCATTACTTTGATGTTTGTGGTGATGCGGGTGTAAGCAAACCTATGCGCTGCCAGTTATATAGAAGTATAACACACACAATTATGTACAGTACATAAGACTTGGTAATGATAATAAACAGCTGCATTATTCGTTTATGTATTTACTACACTATACTTTTTATGGTTATTTTAGAGTGTACTCTTTCTACTTAAAAATAAAAAGTTTGCTGTCAAGCAGTACGGTGTGTTGCACCATCAGCAGTCCCATACGTCTCCTGTTTACTACTCTCGTGACTGCATCGTTTTCTTTTGCGCTTGATTTAATCTCAGTTTGTTTACAGTAGCATGCTACACAGGCTCAGAGCCCAGGAGCAATAGGCTATTCCATATAGCCTTCACATGTAGAAGGCTGCAGCACCGAGGCTTATGTAAATGCACACTGTGGTGTTTGCACAACGAAAGCACCTAACAGCATATTTCTCAGAATGTATATCCATCATTAAGTGGTGCATAGCTATTCACTTTTCATGAGTCTTCTTAGTCTTTGATCCACTGTATCTCCTGCCTCAGAGGTATCTAGTATTTCTAATTTCAGGTTTCTAGTCCATGAGGATTACACTAGGAACTAGAGCTTGGCTTACGCTTAGAGTTAAATGAGAGAATTTTATTTATTCTCTCTCTCCATCTATGTTAATCCCACCTTTTCTAATGGCATTGACAGTTGCCTTCCCCTTGCTCCCAGGCCCACGTGGAGATCTCGAGGTATCACCCCGACATCTCAGGAACCGGGCCTCACACACAACAGTAAAGGGAGTGTTGTAGATCCCAGTCATGTTGCTTGGTTCCATTCCTAGCTGAGAGACGGTGCCTCTGTCCTCCTGGCTCTCACTCGTAGCTCCAGAGGAGTGGGTGGGTTGGGCCATAGTTATTTTCCTTATTGTCCAAATTAAGAAAACCCCGTGTATCTATCAACTGGCTATGAGCAGTGAGCCTGGTCCTGGCTCCCCGTCTTGCAGGGTGGCTTAAGTTCTATGTTAGTCCCCCCGTGGAAGCTGAATCCTCAGCCCCAACCCACAGAGCCCAGGAGGCTTTTGGCTATAGCCACTCTCACTGATTTGTGCCTTTCTTTCATTCTTCATCCAAGAGAGATAATTTTTACTTCCCTCTTTATTCCTGGCAATGCCTTTTTGCATGTGGATGAGTATATATAAAATATGTTTTTGCATATATTTTATATATAATGTCTTTTTGTATAAATATGTATTTATATCATTTTTTCTGTCACTTATATTTGTCTGGATCAGAGAAACAAAGTGTGAACTCAATATTCCATTTTCACAGAAAGTCTAAATATTGGTTCATCAAAAATGAACGGAAGAACAGCAACAACAAAAGCCAACAACCAAATAAAAATGCATCCCCTTTCGCTTGGTAAAAGTGGGAAGATCTGGGTTAAGTGGATGAACCAGGGCATTGTATATGACTATGTCTTGCAATATCTAAAGCCCCTCGCCAATCATAATGACTTATCTTATGTGTATGTGCCTGTGTCATCTCATTAAGACAGCCTAAAACCTGCCTCGTAGAGGCCCCCTTTTTTATTTGTGTTCTAAACATAAAAGATAAACTTTAGAGCCCTGGGATTTCTCTCAGTCTTAGTTGCATTCCCCAAATAATAAATATGTATGCAATACAAACATAAATACATGTTCATGTGCCTTGAGTCCTCGGGCAGTGTTTGGCCCTGAGACACACAAGAAGATGGTTCTAAGGGCACTCGTGACAAGCTGGGTGAGCCTGAGTGGCCTCCTGCCTGCCTAGGATCTGCAGCCCTGGCTCACAGTCAAGAACGCAGTTCACCAGAAAGGTAAACACTGAGAAGTTCACCAAACACTTGGGCTTTAATTTGCTTCTTGAAATGCCAGGCCATTTACTTTTCCCAGCAGATATTGTTGCTTCTCCTCTCACCTCACAGATTCTAAACTCCAGTCCTACTTTTGTAGCATTTTTCCCTGAACTTAACTTGATCCAATCCGAGAAATGTTTACCGAAGTGTGCCAGGCAATGTCAGGTACTGGGCGGGTTATGGTGAACACAGCGCAGCGCCTGTCCTGAATGGCTTCAGAGTTTGATGGCAGCGGAGACAAACAGGCCTGTGAGCCAAGAGAACCAGCGCAGGTGGCAAACCTTTGCTCTTTTAGCTCTGGCTGTGGCATCCAGCTTTCCTGGTTCCCATCTGCAGGAGTCTCTGTTTGCCATGAGACCATGAGCGAGTTATTTAGCCTCTTTGTCTTCTGTTTCCTTGTCTGTATGACAGACATGATAATGACATCATATAGTGTATTATGTGCATACACACACACACACATACATTATACTATATATTGTGCTACCTATATGTGTATATATCTGGATGTATGCATATATGTATATATGTGTATACACATATGTACATCTGTTGTAGACTGTGCATGTATATAAAAATTTATACTGTATATTTGTATGTATCTGAATATATAACAGTATATATGTATGTATATATTGCACACATATTGTATATGTGTGTGTATTATATGTAGGTTAAGTAATATAATACACCAATATATATTAAATGTATATAATTGAGCATGGCAAACAGGAAGCGCTTCACAAATGTCCATATCTATTATTATGCACATTTTAGCTATGGAACATGAAGAAGAGGATGAAGTAGTAATGAATGGGAACATGGGCTTTTAAATCAAACACACCCAGGTTCAAAACCTTGCTCAGCAACTTACAACCTTGGGCAATCTTGTATGTGAGGTCCTTAGTCCTTTTCAAAGTCAATGTCCAAAAAGTGCTGCTGTTATTATCATTATTGTTTAAGAGCTCTGAAATAAATTTTCCCATTTCAGAAATAACGATTACTGTGTTAATAGTGTAATGTTGCTCTTTGTATTAGAAACATGAAATACATGATTTCTAGCATAAAAGAGCCCATTATGGGTAAACAATAAATGGTGAGCATTTTAAATATTTTCATCTTCCCCTATATATTTTTGATGTAAACTGTCCCCTGTGTTCCACAGTGCGGCAGAGAAGACCAAGTCTCCACCCAAGGTTACGGCTCCTCCTTCTGTGGTGCCAACGACCTCTGGGGAGGCTCGCTGAGCTGGGGATGCCCCCCCCTCCTCTGGGCCCAATGCCTGGTTCTCACAGTAGAATAGAAATATACATGATGCGTGTCCAGGTAAAGGTGTTTAGGAAGTACGGCCCCATTCCCGGTCTTTCCCCTTTTACTATCTGGAAGCAGAGGACTCCAGGTCTCAGAAAATGACAGAACTATAAGATGGCAGGAATCTACGTCCTTGAATCACCATGTTGAGCAAAGTTATCTATTGAACAGGAACACCTGCATTAAATTCTTACCTGAGGAAATAAAAGAACTTTTCTTGTGTTAAGCCATATATGCGTGAGGGTTTTTTGTTAAAGCAGCTAGTAGTCGCCTGACAAACAGAATACGCTAAATGCTGAAGGTACCAGTGATCAACCATAGGCAGGTACAGTTCAAAACAGTATCAAAATCAGGTCCTTTTAAAGGTCCAGTTAAAATGCTGAGGGTATTTAAAGGAGGAGTGGGGGGGGGGGCAGAAGAGAGATCATCAAAGAGAAGGGTTGTACTCTGGGCCTTGAAGGATTTGGACACAGAACAAAGCTAAAAAGGTAGTGCAGGTAGAAGAAGCCAGAGGAAAGTGAGGACAGTGTTCAGTGGAGAGTGAATACCTTCTTTCATGTCACTTCCAGGGTGTATACAGGGGAACAGTGAGAATTAAAGATAGGGCGGTAGGTGAAGAGGGCTTGGGTTGAGAAACAAGGGTCTGACTTTATTCCACCAGCTATGCAGAATTGCTAATGGCTTTTGAGTAGAGGAATAATACAATCAGATTTGCACTTAAAGGACATGTACCAGGAAGTCTTGTGAAAGACAGCCAGTCTTGACAAGAGAATAACTAAAGCCAGGACAGTGAATCAGAAGACAAATATAATAGTCAAGAGGAAGCGTACCAGTACTTGATCTAGAAAATGGCGGCGGAAATGAAATGGATGAGGAGACTGCAGATACATATTCTGGAGATAGGATAATAGACAGCGGTAACTGATTGGATTTGTGGAGCGAAGAAACAAAGGGAGAACTAGAGTCTTAGTGCTGTCAACCAGGGTGACTGGGAGGGTGATGGTGGCATTAATAGAAGGGAGGAGGGAGGATGAGTGTGGAGGAGGAAATGGGGAATGGGTCATTTTATTCTGGACATTAGGAATGGGATAATTGTGTGGGCTAGACTGCTGACGTTGACCGACAGCCGGTTCCTGTTTCTGTAGAATGGGTGGCTCAAACACCAGACTTTTCTCACAGCTCTGGAGGTCAGAAGTTCATGAGCAAGGTACTAGTCAATCTGGTTTCTGCTGAGAGCTCTCCCCCTGGGTTGCAGAGGGCTTGCCTTCTCACTGTGCCTCTCGTGGAGAAAAGAGAGCAAGCTCTACTGTGCATCTTCTTCTAAGAGGACTGATCTCGTTCATGAGGGCTCCACGCTCATGATCTAATTATCTCCCAAAGGCCCCATTTCCGAACACCATCACATTTATGGACAAGACTTCCACATACGATTGGGGAGGGGGGCGGTCACAACCATTTAGTCCAGAATACGCAGGTATTCAAGTGATGAAAAAGTAGAGGAAGGCAGGGTAGAGAAAATTCCCTTTTTATAGGCATTGTATTAGAAAAGGCAAACGTAATTGAAGTTGAAAAATTTTCAGGGGTTCTCATAATATTAAGAGAAAGAGAAACTTTTAACCTAATTGATCATGAGGGAAAGCCAGGAATGTAGAAATGCTATTTCTCTAACTTTTGAAGTTGAGAGTATCTGCCACAATCAATATTGAATTTTGGATTTATGTTAATGTCCCATGAATGAGAAAAAACAATGTTGAGGCTCTCAGCCCAAGTGTTCGTTTATCCAATTTATAGAGTTTATTTGGCATATTTTTCTTGCTGAAGAGAGTTGTTTTTATTATTCTGTTCACTTTTGACCTGAGTTTATTTAAACTTTGTTTGAACATTGTCTATAGGCTGTTGGGATTACAGACCAGGAAGAGCCTCTGGAGATGATCTTAAAGTCCTGTTCTTCAAATTGTGTTCTTAGGGACTCTGCATGTGAAGAGGCGTGCCCCGTGGTTCGCCTTGGATGTGAGAGCGGTCAGAGTCTGGGTGAGAACAGACACCTCCCAGGTCACTCCCACCTCCTCTCTTCAATCAGCCAGATCCACACTGATGTTGTTATATATTTGGCTTCTGACTAAGACTTTATTTGAAGAAAGGATTTCATGGCTCTGTGTCCATATCTATGTGAAAAACAATGATCTAGGTCAAGGGTTTTGTAAACTTTTCCTGTAAAGGGCATAACCTTTCTCATTCCTGCATAAAGCAGGTGTGGCCCCACTTTAGGGATTTGTCACTGGTTATTCCCCTACCTGTATCCTTCCCCTCCCCACCTCCATGTTCCTGTGACTGCCACTCCCCCACCTGCTTCCCGTCTCTGCTCACATGTAAGGTCCACTTTGACAACCTTATTTAATTCTGCATTTTAAACACGCCTGGCCCATATGCCCCAGGCCCTGACTTGTTCGATGTTTTCTTTTTCTCGTAACACTGACCAGCTTCTAACATACTATAGAATTTATGTGTTATGTTTATTATTTATTATCTCTTCCTCTCCCAACCTCCAACCAATCAATATCCTTGAGGGTAGGAATCTATGCTTGTTTACGAGTGTTCCTCTAGTGTTTTGCTGGGCACTGAGTAGGCACCAAACAGATATTTATTGAATGAGTCAATAAACCTGTTTCTCTTGTTTCTATATATTATTTGGCCAAAGGAGTGAGAGCTGGAATGAATCATCACCGAGCCGAAGGGATGACTCCTGTGCGAGTGTGTGAGTTGTTAGTTCACTGAGGGATGGGGCTGTCTCTTAATCACGTGAGTGTGCCTGGGCCAAAGCAGGTGCTTAGGAGATGCTTGCAGAATTCCATGACGTCCTGCAGGCACTGATTCTGACATTGGTAGGCCCTGTTACCATGTAAAATACTTCCCTCCTGGTGTGGCCCATCCTGACCACCAATGACTTCTCTTAGCCAGAAAAGGCCTCTGTCCCTTGGCTGAGGTTCAGACCCCGCTGCTTTCAGCCAGGCAGGGCAACAAAAAGGAACTTCAGAGGGAAGAACAACAGTCACTTTCTTTATGCAGGATTCCTCCCAGGCTGCTCAAGCCTCTCTCCATGTCCCCTGATCTTAAACGTTTTTGTGTTCTTTCCTCTGTAGGATTCCAGCTGACAGCTCAGAGGTGACTCTCCCTGGAAAGTATAAGGAGAGTAGGGGCTCCTGGGGAATTGTTTCCCCAGTAAAGACTGAGATATCACGGCTCTTTCCCCTGTATTTTGTAAACAATACTCTGAAGCCCAGATGTTGAGGCAAAATTAAGGAAAACAGTAATTTGGTACAGCTTAGAAAACACCAGTTTTGTAGCAACACACTATGGCAAGTTTAGTCTAAAGACAAAGCCCTGATTAACTCTTTTCAATACTACTGCACCCAACTTCTGACCTTAAGGTTTTCTTGCATTAACATATGCAGGTGCCAACTCTGCCACTTAGGAACACTGCGTCATCTTAGGCATGTCATTTAGCTTCTCTGAGCTTCATTATACTATTCTATTGGCTAAATGGAAATATTAAATCCAGAACAGAAAAATAAACAAGATACAATGCTACCTTTGTGAATCCTTTCTTATCTTTTTAAACAGTTAATCGTGAGATCAGTGTCAGCGTAGCAAACACACACAGAGAATCCATGTAAAAACTGGTGAAGTATGAGTAAGATCTGTAGCTGAAACTGACCAGTGTCAATTTCTTGGTTTTGATGAGGTACTATGATTATGTAAGGTGTTACCATTGGGAAGGGTACACAGAGACTCGTTACATTATTTGGCAATTTCTTGTAACTCTAAAGTTTTTTTTTTTTAGTTTTTTAAAAAAGTTAATTTCTGCCGTGTTTTCTTTCTCATAACACTTCTCGAATGCTCCTAATAGAACATTTCACACTGAGGACTTGGTGCTCCCCGAGGGCATGGTTAGTTTCTTATCTGCTCTTACTGCCTTAGGATAGGGCCTGGCACAGAGTGGGTGTTAAAAAATGTTGGTTCTTTCAGCCCAGATTGTCAAAATATGCAGCCTCTCTTTTTCGATGCTCTAAGTGCTATCTCTGAAAATATTTACAGAAAATTAAGATTTATTGAAAGCCTATTTTACACCAGGAGATTTATACAAAGTTCTCGTAGCTAATCCTCACAGAAATCTTATGAGGTATATATGATGATTTTCATCTTACAGATGAGGAAACTGAGCCTCACAAAGCTTAATATGCCTGCCCAGGAGGAGTAGCATGGAGGTAGAGTCATGCTCTGAGTCTGTTTGGCTCCAAAGTCCATATTCATTCATTCGTTCATTCATTCATTCATTCAACAAATGTTTATGGAGCACCCACTATGTGTCAGGGACTAGTCTCAGACTTCAGAATACAGTCATGAACAAAACAGACAGATTGCTGCCTTTGTGAGGCTGATATTCTAGTGGTGTGATAGAGGCGATAAAGAGTAAACAACCTGACTTCCAGCCAAGATGGAGGCATAGACAGACATGCTGTGTCTCCCTTCATAACTAAGAAGAAATACAACTACCTCAAAACTAGAGAAAACCAGAAGTTCCAGAAAATCAAACTGCATGGAAGTCCAGTGAACAAAGATATAAAGAAGAAATACTCACCCAGACAGGTAGGAGGGGTGGAGCCAGGACAGAGAGGAGGTGGTGTGGTGGCGGCAGCAGCGGCGGCAGCAGTGGCAGGCTGGCAGAAAGCACAGTCACACGTTTTGAAATGTCAGGAGGGACACCTGGGGAGCATTCCCAGCTCCTCACCGGACCTCGCAGCTCACAGTCCCAGCACCAGGGAAAATTAAGCCTCATTGCTTCTGACTGTGCAGACCAGTAGGGGTTGAGGTGGAGGCAGAAACTGCCAGTCTATCCGCAGAGTCTGCTTGTTTAAAGGGCCCCCACGGTCCTAGAACGTCCGCAGACCCACCCACTCTGGGAACGACAGCCAGGGCAGCAGCTAGAGGGGCACCAGTCCAGTGCAGAAGTGGGAGAGGTGCCTGGAAAATGGACGAGTGCTGGGCTGGTGGCATTGTTCCATCTTGGACCCCTCCCCCACATACAGCACCACAGCGTGGTGAAACAGGTCACACTGCACTGATGAATCCCTAAGGCTCTGCCCCTTACAATGTAACAGGAGCAACAGCTCTTCCTAAGACACAGAGGCAAACAAACACAGGAACCTGTCAGAATGAGGAGACAGAGAAGTATGGCCCAAAAGAGGAAAAGGATCAAGGTTCCAGTGTGAGAATTAAGTGACGAGGAGATAGCCAACCTAATAGATGAGGAGACAGACAACCTAACAGATGCAGAATTCCAAACACTGGTGATAAAGATGCTTACAGGTGTGACAGATATGCTTGAGTATGGTGGATGCATAAGAGAAGAAGTGAAGGCTCTTCTAAGTGAAACAAAGGAAAATCCACACAAAACCAATGGCAAAGGGAAGGAAACTGGGGCTCAAATCAATGATTTGGAACATAAGGAAGAAAAAGACAGTCAACCAGTGCAGAACGAGGAAGCAAGAATTGAGAAAAATGAGAAAAACTTCCCAAATTTTGCAAAGGAGATGGACATACAGATCCAGGAAGCACGGAGGGTCCCAGGCGAGCTGGACCCAGAGGGGACCACACCAGGACTCATCATGATTGAGATGCCAAAGGTGAAAGATAAAGACAGAATCCTGGGGGCTGCAAGAAGGAGGCGGAGAGTTGCCTACAGGGTGGTCCCTACAGGACTATCAGCTGATTTCTCAGAGGACCCTTTGCAGGTAGGAAGGGACTGGCAAGCAGTATTCAATGTGATGAAAGGCAACCTGCAACCAGGATTACTCTATCCAGCAAGGGTATGGAAGGGCAGAGGAAGTGCTTCCCAGACAGGGTAAAGCTAAAGGAGTTCATCATCACCAAGACATTATTACATGAAATGTTAAAGGGACTTATTTTTAAAAAGCAGAAGATCAAAACTATGAACATTAAAATGACAACAAATTCACAACTATGAACAAATGAATCTAAAAAGTAAAAACAAAAACAAACCAAGCAAACAACCATAACAGTAACAGAATCATAGGTATGGGGATCATTTGGAGGGTTATCAGCTGTGAGGGGAAGGGGGAGAAATGGGGAAAAGGTGCAGGGACTAAGAAGCGTAATCAGTTGGTACAAAATAGACAGGGGGAAGTTAAGAATAACATAGGAAAGGGTGAAGCCCCAGAACTTACATGCACAACCCATGGACATGAACTAAGGGGGGTGCGATTGCTGGAGGGAAGGCGGGTACTGGGCAGAGGGGAGCAGAGGGGAAAAAACTGGGACTACTGTAACAACATAATCAATAAAATACACTTTAAAAGAAAAAAGAGTAAACAATTTAAAAAGAACATATGGGCACAAACAAGAAAGAGGAGCAGAGAAAGGAAATTGAGACTGTGGAGATCGGGAGTAATTTGCAGTAGGAAATAGGATGTGCCCCACTGAGAACATGAGATTTAAACAGGGTTGAATATGAGATGTGAGCATTGGCATTAACCAAGGAGATCTATGGAGAAAGATTCCAGGTGCCAAGGCCCTCAGACCTGTGTGTGTGGAAGGGCGAGGTGTCGGGTTTGGCTGGAGCAGAGTAAGCATGTGAGGGGTATAGGAAAAGTCAGGGATGGAGGGCAGATCATAACAAACCACAAAGGTCTTTGCAAGGACGTTGTGAGGACTTCTGTTTTGCTTAGAGATGGGCCCCACTGCAGGGTTTTGCGCACAAAAGTGACATGCTGACTCCGGCCTTTATGCGCTCTCTCTGGATACTATGTGGAGGCCAAGCTGAAGTGGTCAAAGTTGGAAGCAGGGAAACCAGCTGAAAGGCTGTTGCCATATTCCAGGCTAGAGGTGACAGTGGATTCCAGGTAGCAGTCAGGGTGGGAGAGCTGCATTTCTCCCAACACGGCTTCTCTCACCTGATGAAAGCCTGTCTCCCATGAGCATGTACAGATCCCGAGAAAGTTGGCTCATCATGAGAAAGGTGGCTTTCTTTCTCCTGCACTTCCCGTGTAGTTCAGATCCTCCCTCCTTCTCTCCCCAGCTTTCCAAACACCCTACCCAAACCTGAGCATCCCACCTTCTTCCTCTTCTGTAGCCTTTGTTGTACCCCGCCTTTCTGTAGTGGCTCCAGGGCTTGTTTGACTAGCCTGCCCTGGTTGGTTGTCATTATGTTCTCAGATACCTGTCTGTCCTGATTTGTCATATACTGTCAAACAAAAGACCTAAGTATACTAATGGAGAAACTTGGGAACAAAGTGGTTCCTCTTCTCATTCATCCCAAAGCAAGAAAAATGGCAAACTGTCTCTCAGTTTCCCATTCCGCCATTTGGGGACAATGACTGTCTCAAGGGGGTGTCATGTGGTTCAACAGGACAACACGTGGGGATTTGGTTGCAACAAGAGCTCAATATAGATAATAAGAAAGAGGAAGGGGACTTTGTTCAGTGCCCACTGGAGTCCAGCTCTGAGGACCAGTAACTTATATAATTCTCAAAAGACTCTGCAGGTAGGTGCAGCCCTTCCTGTTTCCCAGATGAGGGTCCCAAAAATAAAGTAACCCGCACTCCGTCTGCTGCCAATTCTATTATGGGGGTGTGTGCAACCTCCAAAGCAGAAAGATAATTCCTATCTGGAGAAGAGAACAGATTCCTTGTTAAAAATAAATAAATAAAATATCAAAAGGAAAGTCCTGATTTCTCAGGCCTGAGCATGATTGAGTCAATGAGTCAAGCCAATAAAGCCTTAGTGCCTCAGTCAGTGCCAGGCTGCAGAGACATGGACACCCCAGCCAGAGGTTCCCACAGCCTGTTTGGGCACTTCCCCTTGGCTCACAGAGGGAAGGGGTGTGTGAAGGCTTTCCCATGAGACCAAAATGCAGCGAAGCAGAAAGGGCATGTAGCTTGGGGCTGGAAAGACCTTTATGACAACCTGGCAAGGCGAGGCGTTTGACTCAGTCCAGCAACGTGAAGCAGGCTGGGGCAGGAGTCGCATCTCATGATAAAAGAACTCCTTTTCATTGTGTGGGGCTAGGTCTTCCCCACCTCCACCCCCACAAGATGCAGGGCACATTGGCAAATACATTGTGCCCCGGTGCAAGAATGATGGTATCTGCCCCTGCGTGTGTTAGTCACCCGTTAGAAGGCCATTTGTGACTGGTTTGCAACTCGTCAGCATTTTAAGAACTTATCATCCTCTCACCCAGAATGCATTATTTCCCTCTCGCCAGAATCTGGAAAGGAGGTCGAAGAAGTTTGTATCTTCAAAACCAAGAGCCTTTCTTTGCTTCTGCTGCAGGAGCTTTCTGGGTGCTGAGAAGTGTGTCTGTGATGGTCAATTGTGTGAGTCAGCTTGGCCAGACTGTAGCGAGCGGTCAGTTGCCTTAAGAGCAAAGACTGAGTTTTTCCAAACAAGGAATTCTACATTCTGAGGGCAACATAGAAATCCTGCTTGAATTTCTAGCCTTTGCACTCAAGCGGCATGGAGGGGTATCTGCTGTTTCACTGCAGACTGGGGAGGGAGACTCCTTACCGTTGCCTGCTGGGTGCCGAGCGAGGGTGGGGGGTGGGGGCGGTGGCTAGGCAGCGAGGCTGCAGGGTCTTTAGCCACTCAGTCTTTTCCTTAGTGGTGCAGAAATGATTGAGTACAAAAGAGCATGCGTGAGTGTTGGAGCGGTAGAGCCCAGTGGTATGTTTGTGGGGCAGATTCCAGAAATTCTGCTGTCCTTTGAGAATTTTGGACTATGTTGGGGGTCCCATACTTGTCTCTATAGAGCACCTCCCCTTTTATTTACTGTTGCCACAAGAAACCTATGTCTTGAAAGTTGGTATCCACCAAACGTATTGAGTATATTAACTTTTTATTAGTTTATATTTATTTATTAATTTTTATTTTATTAAGTGATAGAGTTATATGTATTAATTAATTTAGTTTATTGTAAATCAAATACTGAAATGCCAATGAGAATAGCTGCTCAACAGGAGATGACCTATCATAACACCTCACAATTATTGGCAAACAGGAAGCTTTATAGTTAGACTTGGGTGGCCTAATATTAATAATGCTATATCTGCTTTTTTTTTTAAAAGTACACTTTATTAATTATGCTGTTATAGTTGTCCAAATTTTTTGCCTTTGCCCACCTCTGCCCAGTAACCCCTTCCCTCCAATAATCTCTCCCCGCTTAGTTTATGTCCATGGGTCATGCATGTAAGTTCTTTGGCTTCACCCTTTTCTATATTATTCTTAACTTCTCCGTGTCTATTTTGTTCCTACCAATTATGCTTCTTGATCCCTGCACCATTTCCCCATTTCTCTTTCATCCCCCTCCCAGGTGATAACCCTCCAAATGATCCCCATACCTATGATTCTGTTAGTTATGGTTGTTTGCTTGGTTTGTTTTTGTTTTTACTTTTTAGATTCATTTGTTCATAGTTGTGAATTTGTTGTCATTTTAATGTTCATAGTTTTGATCTTCTGCTTTTTAAAAATAAATCCCTTTAACATTTCATGTAATAATGTCTTGGTGATGATGAACTCCTTTAGCTTTGCATTGTCTGGGAAGCACTTCATCTGCCCTTCTATTCCAAATGATAGCTTTGCTGGATAGAGTAATCTTGGTTGTAGGTCCTTGCTTTTCATCACATTGAATACTTCTTGTCAGTCCCTTCTTGCCTGCAAAGTTTCTTTTGAGAAATCAGCCGAGAGTCTTATAGGCACCCCTTTGTATGTAACTCTCTGCTTTTCTCTTGCTGTTTTTAAGATTCTCTCTTTATCTTGAAACTTTGGCATTTTAATTATTATGTGTCTTGGTGTGGTCCTCTTTGCATCCAACTTGTTTGGAAATCTCTGTGCTTCCTGAACTTGTATTTCTATTTCTTTTGCCATATTAGAAAAAATTACTTTCATTATTTTTTCAAATAAGTTTTCAATTTCTTGCTCTTCTTCTTCTCATTCTGGTACCCCATGATTTGGATATTGGTATGTTTCAAGTTGTCCCAGAGGTTCCTAAGCCTCAACTCATTTTTTAAAATTCTTGTTTCTTTTTTTTTTTTTGTTCTGGATGAATATTTCTTCCTTTTGCTCCAAATCATTGATTTGAATCCCAGCTTCCTTCCCATCACTGTTGGTTCCCTGTATATTTTTCTTTATTTTACTTTGTATAACCTTCATTTCTTCCTATATTTTGTGGCCATACTCAATCACTTATTTGAGCATCCTGATCATCAGTGTTTTGAACTCTGCATCTGATAGGTTGGCTATCTCCATTTCATTTAGTTCTCCTGGGGTTTTGTTATGTTCTTTCATTTGGGCCATCTTTCCTTGCCTCCTCAATTTGGCAACCTCCCCGTGTTTGCTTCTATATATTAGGTAGAGCTGCTATGACTCTGTGTCTTGGTAGTATGGCCTAATATAGAGGTATCCTATAAGGCCCAGTGGCACAGTCTCCCCTATCACCCAACCTGGGTGCTCGAGGCACACCCTTTGTGTGGTCTGAGTACACCTTCTTCTTGTATTTGAGCTTTGGTTGATGTTGGAAGATCAGTGGGAGGAATTTACCCAGGCCAACCAACAGCAAGGACTGGCTGTGACCACTGAGCACCAACCTCTGTCCTCTGTGGATGATCAACTGTGCAGGGGCAGGATGGTGATGCTCCAACATGGTCTGTAGCTGTCCACTGGGTGCACTGGCCCTGGGGTTTTCCTGGTGGTTTAGGCCAAGGTCAGACCCCAACTGTGGTCTGCCTGGGGCACCCTGCCTGAGCTATAAAGCAATCTGAGATAACTGCTACTTGTGTGGGGCTTGGAGATTCCCAGGTGAAGCCAAGCTGTGAATCTAAGCTAATTGATGATAGTGCCAAGCCTGGAGCTCACTGAGGCCAGCTCTTGCTTATTTGATAGGATTTAGGAAGTTGTGAAGCCTGAGCTAAGAACAGCTATTCATATGGAAAAGTGGCTAGGGTGGGCCTGTACATTGGGTGGGGCAGAGTCTCTTGGGATCTCTAAGGTGGGGCAAGCAGTGTTACCCAGGTTGATGGAGTCTCAGATATGGTACTAGCTTGCTGGCTTTGTGTGGGGAGGGTTTAGAAAAGAGAAAATGGCCTCTTCTGGTCTTGATGCCTGTATACCACTGGTGCCTTCAAGCTTCTACCCTGGTGCTGGACTCAGAGGGAGTGAGTCTGAGCAGGTGAGTCCGTGTGTAGGTTCTTCAAGATGAACTGCTTGGGGATCCAACAGTTTCTTCCACCAATTCAATCCCTGCTAGTTTTTGCAGCCAGAAGTTGTGGGGACTTATCTTCCTGGCACTGGAACCCTGGGCTGGGGGACCTGATGTGGAGCTGAAACTGCTCACTCCTGAGATATCCCTCCCAATTTTTTTTTCTTTTATTATTTGGTTTTTCAATTACCCTCCCAAATTTTTATCCACTGAATGTGGGTGAGAGACCAGCCCATTCCGCATCCGCACCCTTCCTACCTGTCTCAATTGCTGTGTTTTCTTTAATTCTGTAGTTGCCAGACTTCTATTCAACTTGATTTCTGACCGTTCTGGCTGATGGTCATTCTATTATTTTAGTTGTAAGTTTGATGTGGCTGTGCGAAGAGGTGAGCCACGTCTGCCTACACCGTCATCTTGACTTGATCTCTCTCTGCTTCTTTTTGTCAACTTTTGCTTGTCATATAATTTTCTAATCTTTTATTTTTTATTTTTCTTGATGCTTCTGTTTTAGACATGTGTATTATGATCCGTTAATCTGTACTTAAAAAAATAAAAACATCAGACTCTGTTCTCTAGTAGAGGACTTTAACCCATGCGCATTTTTGTGATTACCAGCACACTTAGCTAATGTGAACTTAATGTGATAGATCAAGGTAAATTTCCTGCAAGGACAGCTAAACTATTGAAATACTTTGGGGGCTGCAAAAGCTCCCTTTCAGGACTCCTGAAGTGCTTTAGGATTCTAAAATTTGACAGCATTCTTCATTTGTACCTAAGGGTGTTGGAACCTTGCCCAGGGTACAGATAATGGACAGAACCACGGCCGGTGGGGCTTCCCTTTGTGCCCTTGCAAGCTGTTTCTCTCTTTGCTTCTGGGTCTGTCCTTCCTGACCCCTGGTTGACACAATGCCTGCCTAAGTAATACTGTTTTTATATTACTTTCTAACATGCAATTATCTCTAAGTGATTCTGTAGTAGCAACTCACTCACCCATCCCTCCACCCATCCACCCACCCAACAAATGCTTACCTAGAACACTCTGTCTACCAGCTCTTGTTTTGGATGTTATTAGGGGGGTCACACAAGTATACGGATAAACTATTCTGGAGGTCTGTGATCTAGAGACGTTTCTACCCTTGAGAACAGCAGAGTGCAGTTCTAATCGCTTTTCCCTGGGCAGCCATAGCTCTGCAGGCCATAGCTCTGAGTTCATTCTGGCCTCTTTCTCTGAACACAGCTGTGGCTGACCACTCTTCTTGTCCACGGCTTCATGTCTTCCTCTTCACTTCTGACAGTTCAGAATCTTGGAGTATCTCAGAGAGCACACACCCTGGGCTTCAGTCCCCTTCTGCTCTCACTCCTCCCCAGAATCATGCCTCTCAGTGAGAACTGATGTTGGCCCAGCTCCTCTCTGTGCCTCAGGCCATTTGATCATGACTGTATTCTTCCAAGTTACTGAAGTTTCCTATTCTTCCGATGTGATCCTTTTAAGGACTGACCCAGTCTAGAAGCTCTGCAGAGCTCTGGGAAAGGAGCATCCTGATGGAGACCCCTGCAGTCTCCAGGGTGGCTCTGCCCCTGGACCTCACTGCTCCCTCTTCAGTCTTGGGCTCAAGCTCTTGCTGCTCACATGCCTCCAAGTCCCCTGCGCACTGTGGGCTGTGACACAAGCAAGGTGCCTAGTCCTTAACTTCTCTTCTGGATGTGACTTCATGTCTTCCCTTTGGGAAGGAGATTGACGTGGAAATAAAAGTTAGAATAGTGTAAAGACTGCCATGAAGGGGCAGCTGTGGTGTTCTGGAGCAGCTCTGGAGTCTGAGGTGATCGACCAGGTCAGGGAAGCCTTCCTAGCAGAGGAGCATGGAAGATGAGGCCCAAGTGGGCCAAAGGAGGTGGCCGTAAACTGAAGGAGAGTTTCAGGGAGAGCGAACGCCCTGAGAGGTGGTCAAAAACCTGGAATCTGTTCACTGGGCCGGGACTACTGCATAGGAGGGCGACAGAGATGTGAGGAGGCAAGAAAGGTCGGCTGGGGTTACGGCAAAGGGGCTGTTTCTCTCTTTTCTTCCTGAAATACAGTGTTCCCTCACTTATCGCAGGTATTACGTTTGAGAACCCCCGTCCCCCGCGATAGGTGAAAATCCATGAAGTAGGAACCTTACACTTATTTTAGTATTTATATATATTTTAAGGCTTTATAAACCCTTCCCACACACTTATAAACTGTTTCCAGTCCCTTATTAACCTTTCCCACTCCCTTATTATTAACCTTTCCACACTTTTATAAACACTACTTGTATTCTTAAACATATTCTGCACTCTTAAACCTACATCACTTTAACGACAGTACCGCAAAATGCCGCGATATAGTGAAAGATCCACGATAAATCATTAAATATAATATTTTTTAAAATCCCGTGATACAGGGCGGCCGCGATAAGTGACCTGCGATAGAGAGGGGCCACTGTAGTCCTAACCATATGGGCGGGAAGTAACTGAATTCAAGATCCTGTCCTTAAAGAAATGAGTCTTCTCCATGGGTTACTTCCTGGTACCCCGGCCGGTGGCCGGGGCAGAATGGACACACTTCACATTACTTCCCACTGTTTACCTGCACTTCCCGGCATGCCAGCCCAGTTCCTGAAAAGTCACATTATCCCGTCGTGTGGAGACTCTGACTTCCACCCTGCAAATTCTGACCGTGGGGGAACCAGGAGGCTGGGAGGCACCTGTGCAAGAGTCAGTGATTGTGTGAAGGGGCTGTGTTTGGTGGTGCGGTTTATCTGTGCCTCTACGTTGTGTGTTTTCTTTGGTTTGGCTTTACTAACTTTAAAACTCTGTTTAAAAAGAATTATATTTGAATGACATTCGAAAAGACCCTTGATGAACATCCTGGGTCTCATTTTGAGGACACAGCGTGAGAAACTCATCTCGCAGGCGGCGCTGGTCTCAGGCCCGCGATATATTGGCCAAGACTCTTTAGGAAACGATACGGCCGCATGCTGAGGCCTCTGGAAATAGAGGTGATGTCTCTGTCCACGGCAGGGGTGTTACCCCGTATTGGCCTAATGAGTTCACTCTTTTCGCATTTACGGTGCCTGTTAGGTGGTCTCCTTCGTGGCGGTTGCTGTTTCAGAAAATGGAAGGAAAGTCAGCAACGCTGTTAGTGACGTGGCTGTAGAGTCCCCTGAGGGCCGACGGTCCCAGGGAGCTTTATGCTCAGAATACGCAATAGCCTTTGTTTAAGCATCTGCAGCTTCCTCTCCAGCAGGCTGTCAGCGTGGGGAAGCGATCACGTGTCCTAACTCTCACGCAGCACAGAGATCGAAGCACAGTTTGGCCTCTTTGTCATTTTCAAAAATCAAATCTGCCCAGGGACCAAGTTTCAGCAGCAGCTGTTTCTGCTTTATGTTTTATTTAAAGACATTTAATTTTGAGCCTTGTGTGTTCCCATTTTTATTTTTTGTAGAGCAGACTGTATGCCTGTATAAAATACCAGAGATTTGTGGACAGCAGTGTCTCCATAAGCAGTCAGTGTTTTTCAGGATAAAGTCAGATTAACTGAAATTATTACAGTTATTCATTATTTTTATTATTTTACTTAAAATAATAGCAATTATTCATCAAATAGATCAAATATTTATTTTGTGGCAAGCTTTGTGCCAAATGGTTGACATACATTTTCTCTTTAAGCCTTACCAGAAGATGATAAAGCAGACGGAGAAGTTAATGTGCGTTTGATGGATGGAGTCTGAGTAAGTGACTTGCTCAAATTCTCACAGACAATGAGTAGGAGGCTTAGACTTGAATCCAGTTGTGTTTGATGCCATGTAATATACATGAAATATAATCCTGTGTCATATTACATATACATATGTGTGTTCCTATATGCCATATTATCTATGGATGACATCCAAACCTTCAAATCATGTTTTCCCTTTCTCCGTTTCATCCCTTTTCCTACCTCTTGGCCTCTTCGCTCCTTCTGGTTATTGGCTCATTCTTTTTGTCACTCACGGAATGTGGTTCGGTGGACAAAGTATCAGAGTAGCTGCGTGCCTTTGGGCAAGTCCCACAGTTTCTCTGAGCCTCAGCTTCCTCTTCTCGTGCTGCTTGGTGACCTATGTGTCCATTCAGAGGTGTTGTGTGGATTAAACGTGAGGGGGGGACGTGGGAGCCCTGTATGAACTGCACAGTGTCACAGTCCCTCGGTCATGTTCTCTGTGACGGGGCTTTATCTTCCAAGAGAGACAAGGAAGTAGGGAAAACAAGAGTCACTGCAGAATCAGCTTCACAGGAGAGCAGCACTTAGGGAAGGTCACAAGGGACCCAGCAAAACTCCAGGAAACAGGATTAGTCACCCTCCACAGAGGAGGCATCTGATTTTCCTACTGCAGGGATCCGTCGTCCTAACAACATGGCCACTCTCCGCCTCTGCTTCCACCGGACCTGCCATTACTGATGCACTCAGCTTCTCTTCCTGTCCTTCACCTTGTGGCTTTGGCTCCCTCTTAGCTTTTGCTGTCTCCTGTCTCCTGTCTCCTGCTCAGTCTTTCTTCTGAGTTCTTGTGCTTTTGCTTCTGTTAAGGACCTCATTCTATAGGCCTCGCATTCCAGTTGCTCAGGGAGAAGATTCGGTCTGCTAGCATCAGTGGGGCGCTGATGAATGTTGAATACTGGGCTATCTGTGGAGGGTGAGGGGAGGAGAGGAACCCCTGACTTGTGTTTGCCAGTTTCCATGGTGCAGATACTTCCACTATGGTTGATTTCAAGCTACCAACATGATGTCACCTGGCTCTTCAAATCCTGAAAATTGAACAATTGGGTCCTAAGAGTCAGTGTGAGCCAACTCTGACATCACTTCCATTTATGTCCGGTCAGTACAGGAACTGGCTGGTCTTGGACTGGTTCCCATCCTGCCGCATTCGCTGTGGCCACAGCATCAAGATCACATGTTGAAACTCTCTCAGATGGTTCTGTAGACATGGGGGTTCCCAGTTTGTAATAAATTAACAGAAATATTATTAACTTAATTTTATTGATACCTGTGAGAGTGTAATACATTAAGGTATAAAAATATAAATTAAGATATGATTAATGCGACCAGAGATGTAAAAATAATGCAATGGCACTTGGAGACAAAAAAATGTCACTTTCAGGTAGCAGGAAGCAAGAAAGGCTTTTTGAATCATATACCATTTGAACTGAGTCTTCAAGGATGGCAGGACTTGGAGACGTAGAAATAAAAAGGAAGGTCTTTAACATACAAAGAGCAACAGCTGGAACAAAATGTTGACTGGCTGATAGCATGGAATAGGTATGCAGTGAGTGGACACTTCATTTAATTGAAGCAGAAGGTACGTGAAGGGAAAGAGAAAGTGGTCATATTATTAAGGGAAGTTGTAGAGGAGCTTGGGTGTCAAAATAAGGTAACAGATATACTGCACTACTTTTCTCTGTTGCTATTACCAAAGAGAAGAGAAATATAAGTTCATATGGCTATTATTGGTATCGTTACATGGATCCATTGGAATAGAATATCGAAATAACAAAGACTGTGCTAAATCACATAAATTGGTTCTTGACCTTCTCTATCCTTTTAAGTAGCCGATGTTACAATTCATATTAATTTCTTGCACTGAATAGCATCAACAGGATGAGTTAGATCATTGGTGAGAATCAGAGTGGGATGAATCTGCAGACCTGGGTCCTAGTCCTTGCTTTCACCAACTCAGGAAGTGATCTGGGGAAAGTAATTGGTTTGCCAACCTTGATATACCCTCACATCTGTAATCTTGCAGAGTGGTTATTTGGTGGTTGCTTTCCTAGCCCTTCCAAGTCTATAATCACATACACATGACCTCTCCAACTTGACTTCAAATAAAGTCATCCATTACTCTAGTACTGGCAAAGAGCTGAGGCCTCCGTGCCCTTGGCATGGGTAATTTCCCTTTGGGAAATAGCTACTACAGACAGCCTGCCAAGGTTCATGCTGGGGGGTGAGAATCCTGGCTAATTGAATTTCCTTGTTAAAGCGAAGATTAACTAGCAAAACCTGCTTAAACCCATTCTGTTAGCAATATGTCTCAAGTGTTCTCACTAATTTTTTTTGACTTAAGAAACAGTTTCTAAAATAAGAAACCAGGTATTAAGGGACTATATATGTGCCAACCTCTAAGACAATCACGATGGAAAAAATGCTAATAGTAATAGGAACCATAGCTTCATTTACTGAACGTTTATTTTCTGCTGTACTGTTCTGAGAGCTTTACATGCACCATCTCATTCAATATTGCCAAGAAATATAAGAGCTAGGCAACCTATTGTAGCTCCTTCTAGTGGGCTGTTGAATGGTGGACCTCCCAAAAGAGATGTTTATGCCCTCATCCCTGGAAACTATGAATGAGACCCCACTTGAGAAAAGGCCTTTACAAATAAAATTGAGTTAAGGCTCTTGAGATGAGGACAACATCTGGATTATCAAGATGGGCCATAAACTCAATGGCAAAGATTTTTGTAAGAAACACAGAGGAGAGGCGTATAGGGGAGAGGACAAGGCCGTGTAAGAATGGAGGCCCAGGCTACAACCACGAGGGAAGAAACACCCGGAGCCACCAGAAGGTGGAAGAAACAAGGAACGGATCATCTCCTACAGCTTTCAGGGGAGTGTAACCCTGCTGACTGCTTGATATCAGTCTTTGGACCCTCGGAAGTATGAGAGACTACATTTCTGTTGTTTAACGTCACCAAGTTTGTGGTGGCTTATAAAAAGGAGACATGGGAAGCTTGGTTAAACTTATTCAAGATCCCCCCCTGGCTGCTGTGGCTCAGTGGATTGAGTGTCGGCCTGCGAACCAAGTGTCGCTGGTTCGATTCCCAGTCTGGGCACATGACTAGGTTCCACATCAGGTCCCCAGTTGGAGGCGCAAGTGAGAGGCAACCACACAGAGATGTTTCTCTCCTTCTCTTTCTCCTTTCCCCTCTCTCTACAAATAAATAAATAAATAAACAAACAAATAAATAAATTATTTTTTTAAAAAAGAAAAGGTCAAATTATTTAAAAAACAAAACAAAAACTTATCCGAGATCCCAAAGTTGGTGAGTGATGTTGCAGGAGACTAACCCAGGCAGCTTTAGGGCTTGCTTTCAACCTTATGGAATACTGTACCTCTCTTTGCAGCTCTCTTTATCTTCCTAGAGATAAGTAAACTACCAGTTCCAGTAACTGTGCCGAATGCTTTGAAAACACGGGGCAAACGTAAGGTGCCACAGGAACACACGAGGGGGCATAGAGCCCAGCTTTTGAGGGTGAGATCAAGGAAGGTATCCTGGAGGAAATGCCCATATTGGGCTGAGTTTTACTGATGAAGAGACTTTTCAAGAAATCAAATGGAGACAGTCTTCCAAGCAGAGCGATCACCACTGAGGATGAGAAGAACGAAGCACCTTTAGGGAATCACAATAGACTTGACCCAGGGAGGTTCTGGTAGAAGGATGGGAGAGGAGGCAGAAGATCAAGGTGGAGACGAGCTGATGGTGGGTTTTATGTGCCAGGCAAGGGAGTGTGGACTTCTCAGGTGGTTGGAAACGTGGGGTAACTGGGAGCAGGGATTCTGTGATCAAATCAGCCTCTTACAGACTTCCAGGGGAAAGCATCTGGGAGGAGGGAACAGAATGAGTTGAGACCAGAGGCAGACGATCCCATACCAGTGACTGGGATGTGCATCGGAGTGCAGGTCATCATCATGGAAGGGAGACGGCTCATTTAGCAGATGTTTTTAGGAGGTGACATGAATAGGATTCAATGGCTAATGGGATGTCAAGGGCAAGAGGAAGGAGACGCACAGGCTGCCTTACAGGTTTGAGGTTTGGGGACCTGGGTTGGTAGCGGTGTCATCTGCTGATATAAGAGGTACACAGTTGGATAGTGGCAGGAGTGGGGGGTTGGTGATAGTGAACATAAACGAATATTTCACCGATGGCTGGGAACCTCAAATGGGTTTTATTCTGAATACATGAACACCTATGTATTGGTCGTGGCTTCGGAATGACAATTATAGTACATACGGAATGTACAGTGTCCTCTAAAAGAAGGGCTCTAATACTACATACTGTGAGTGGGGTGTATAACTTTATTTCATTGAAATCTCAAAATGTGACTTTCAATTAAATCATACCCATGTTTCATAAATGAGAAAGCTGATTAAAAATGTTAAAATTATTTAGTCACCGGATCAATGTCACACTGTTAACCAAAGTCTGGGAGCCCTGATTTGAGAGCGCATCTCCCTTCATTTTGACTTTTAGAAAAAGAAGCGAAGAACATGCTGAGCCCCACCTTCCCGTTTATTTGCTGTCTGAATCTTGGAAATTGGCTTAGCCGCTCCATTCCTCAACTTTATCATCTGTCAAAAGGGGGTAAAAATAAAAGTGCTTGTTGTCCCTAATTCAAATAACAGCCTATGAGTGAAATCTCTGCAAATGGTAAAAGCCTAGAAAAGCATAATTGTTTATATGATTAGATTAGACATTTAGGATTTTATTTTTAGATAATCCCTGACTTCAGCAAGTTTTCTTGTGATTTTCTGATTTCTCCTAAGACTCTAGTAGCACAAGTTGTCTAGTTAACAGTTTTTAAAATTTGGGTTTATTTAAATATTCCTATCTATATCACTTCAAACAATTTTTAAATGTGATTCTCTAAAGTCCTCAGAAAACTCACTCCATTGGTAATGGAGTTCTGTTGGCCGTGTGAACACCAGAGCTCTCCATTCGCCTCATGAAAGGTGTCCAACAGCAGATACACATGATACTGAACTTGGAGGTGATGTTAAAAGAAACTTCCTGTACCTCTATGGAGCCAGACAGATTTGGTTCCTTTTAGAATATAAGTAATTAGTAGGTGTGGACTCATTCTCAGTCATTCTGCAAACTCCGGGGTCTGACACAGCTCTGTGTCTTCAGTGCAGAAAATGTGGGTGTTTACTTGATGCTGTGTTCTCAGCTCGACGACAGTAGGGCAGCCTTAGTTCATAACTAACCTCTCTCTGATTCTAGGCCTGATTTTTTGCTTCAAAAAGCCCAGCATAGGAAAAGAACGAGAACTGTAAAAACAACCAAACTGCGGCAGAGGAAGTTTAGGGGCACTTTCCAGAAGCGTGGGTGTGTTATAGTGTGATGCCAAGTAACATCCTCCATCACATGTTTTTTAAAATAATGTAAAGAGGTAGCAGACCAGCAGTGTCAAGAGAACAGTTGTGTAATTATCAGAATAAATTTCTTTCCTCGGAAGGGATAAATTGTCTCCATTACACAACTTTGCTGATGTCGCTACAAGAGTGTGAAAGATAGTAGGAGAGAGTTGAAGGGAAATTATGCTGGGAACAATAATAATTGTTTCTTGTTGTTGGTCTTAAGCTCTTACTCCAGTTGGCATAGGATTTTTATAACATGTAACCGAAAGATTCCTGTGACTGCAATAGTGAGTGTGTGGAATAGAACAGTGAGAAAAATAAGTTAGAGACCATTCACATTCTAGCTAGAATAAGAAAATTTCATCTTAATGTCTTGGAATAAGGAATCTTAATCTTTTCAGCAATTCTAATTGGATCTTTTTGGGCCAATTGTCCAAAATTAAACCAACCACTGAGGTCAGGGTGATAGAATCCTCACATTTACTTGGCCTGGGTGATTTGTTCACTCTGGGAATCCAGGTGAAGAATGGACAGCTAATCATGACTCCTAATGTTTTGGTCTCTGTGGGAAAGTTGGGCTTTGTTTCCAGAAGAAGGGGAAATGAGTGCTGGACAGACAAGAACATGTCCTCTGTATCGTTCTTATTTGTCTGTCTTCAGTGTGAAAGATGCTACAGTATCCAAGATCATTTCTGTGGTTTCCACCAGGTCCTTGCCATTCACTGTCTCCCACCTGGAATTCTGTCTACTCACCACCATGCCTGTGTGTAAACTATTTGTCACTGAGGTCTCAGCTCCCGTTTCATCACTCTGTGGCACCTCGTTGGGCAGCTCTGTTCTCTGATACACCGCATCCTTTACAGGTCACCAGTTCTCCATCGTCTGCTGAGCCTGGATCTCACCCAATCACTTTCCCAGGCCATTTGCCTCTCGAATGTATCTTGTTTCTTTCTTCCTCTCCTTCCCCCTACCACCGTGGTTTGGACGTTCATTTCTTCTCACTTGGATGAACTGAATCTTTTCTTAACTTCCTGCCTTCCAGTCTAATTTCCCTTTAATTTCTCATTTTCTTCAGGGTAATCGTCCCCAGAGCACACAGCTCGGATGATGTCAATACATCCTTTACAAAACTGACAGAGTAGAGCAGAAAAGCAGAGCTGAGTGAGACTGATACCTTGTATATGCTAGAGGCTCCTTTCTGAAAACTGAAAGCTCACTTCACACCCATGCTAAACGGTCTGACATGAAATGTTGCAGCAACGTTAGAATCAATGGACAGGTGTTTCAATAGCCATGTTGACAACGTGCAACGGCTGGAGGGTGCCAGAACTGGAGTGAGGAATTGGGGGGATAGCAGCAATTGCAAGATGAAGGAGGTGAGAGAAATCCCTGATTAAGGATGTTTCAAAGGAAGGAAACATACTAATGGTCATGGTTTGGCTGGTTTGAGTGCTCTTAAAGAATGAGGCATGGTCCTGCCCACTGGTACTGTGGGGTGACTTGATTATGTTTGGGTATCTAGGAAGACATATTTATTCACTACACGAGTGTTTATTGAGTACCTACTATATGCCAAGTCCTGTGTACATAGTAACCTCGGAGGGTGACTACGGTTGACCCAAGAGTACCTGAGCAGAAAGAAAAGACATATTTTTGAGCTTCATGGTTTGCAATACATCTGGCTATGTATCTTCTGTCCAGTAACTATTCAAAATAAATTTACCGAATTAAAAACAAATTCATGCCACTAAAGAGTTTTCTTCGGACTCACAGGAACCAGGGAAGGTGTAATAAGCATTTTGAGTGAACGACCAACGTGCTCATGGCCGAAAATTACAATTTGGTGTTTGTCCAACTTTGCTCTCTTGCTTATTAACTAGAACCTAAACTCCCTTGATGTGTCTTTTTCTCTCTCTCCCTCCTTACTTTCCTCATTTTTCCTCTCTGCGAAGTTCTTATTAACATATTTTGATGAGTATAAATGAGGACTCCATAGCCCAAGAAAGAGAAAAGCCAAACAGCATAAACAGAGAGAAAGAGAGATCAAGATAAATGGTTATCACTGTGGATTTTTTATGTTTTAAGGCTATCCCCAAATTTTGTGTTGCTTTCCGAGTCTGAATAAGATGACTCCTAATTACATGGAAAATGTGAGATTATTGGTAAAAACACAGAATTAAATATAGATAGGTATATATGTGGATATTAATATAGATATAAATATAATCTCCCTAGTCTATCTTTCAAGTCTATGCCATTCATTTGGCCTCCCTTTGTTCTTCTTGTGTATGTTATTTGATAGATATCATTGTTTACACTCAGAAACCATAAGAGGTTCCTGAGAGCCAGTCTCCCGTCACTCACTGTGAGATCCTGGGTTTCGGAAGTGTTGCCTCTGTGTGTTTTCATCTTTCCCAGCACTTGCAGAACTCCAACATGGAGGCAGGCCTGGCCTCGTCGGCCCTGGATCTGGGATGTGAGAAGAGATTTGTCAGAGCCCCTCACCCACCTCTGTCCCACAGGCTGCTCCTGCTCCCAGCCCACTCTCTCTGGTCCTGCTGGCTTTGACCTCCATGGAAGGGCAGTGTGAGCTTCCTGGATGGTGGTGACCCAGGCCTACTGTCTTTTAACTCTCACAACAGCCCTGTGAAGTAGGCGTGGATCTCCTCAGACCAGTAGTTTGTAATCTTTTTGAATCTGTGCCCCACCTTTTAGTGCCCATATGGTCATGCTAACTACATGTTTAGTATCCCTTCAATGACAAAGTCACATGCGTGACATCGATCCTTTTATGTTGATATACATAATCATATCAAAACATGAAAAATGTCTAACATGTATTTGGCATTGACAATGTACTGGGCATGGAGCCAGACATTTTATGGTGATTCTGTTATCTGATGTTCATGACAAACAACCCTACGGGGCAGGTCCTCTGATCAGCTCCATTTTACAGATAAGAAAACTGAGCCTATGAGACAGGTGAAGTAATTTGTTTAAAGGCTCATAGCTAGTAAGCAGCAGGACAGAAATTTAAACCTGGTGGTGTTCCAGAGTCAGCACATGGTTTAAGTGAGCATTTGAAAAAAAACGTAGGAGACACCTTAATGTGGTTGGCAGATCCTAGTTGGAGACAATAGAAATTTCACGGGATGAATGAGATGATACATATGCAGAAAGCACAGTGCCTGACGGTCTCAGCAAATGTTACTCACGAGAATAATGAATGTCTTTAACCTTGACCCTCACTGCTAAAATAAAAAGGTGATCTTTCTATGATTACTGGAGAGACTGGGGACCGAGATGCCAAGAGCCTTGGAATGGCGGCCCGGGTCACAAGCGTGAACTGACTGGATAAGTGAGGTGGGGCTGTGATCCTTGGCATCGGCATTGTTGGTCATGAAGTCAGGGTCCTGGGCTGTGGGCGGTGGCAGCAGGCAGCAGTGCGCAGCAGGGACACAGGGCTCTTTGGTGGACAAGAGGAACAGAGTGGTCACTTTGGTGTCTTTAATGACCAGTAATAGTAGCACTGCGATCCAGAGAGGACAAGAGCAAAAGGTGAAAGTCAGGTGATTCTTAGTGCACCTGTGAGACATCCTTCTAGGGCCTGGAAGGACTGTTTCAGAGGGGTGGGAGAACGAGGGATGAAAGCTTGGGTGCTGTTCTCTTTTTCCCAGGCTGGTCTGGCCTGGAGCCAGTCATTATAATTGCAGTCATCTCTGAGGTTTGTGTGAACTTCCTCCTCCAGTCACGTGGTCGACAAGATGGCCTGGAGAGCTTTTCCGCCATGAAATGCCTATGTGTTAAGTCAGTACAAACACAAAACAGCACCCACCCACCCCCACACATACACACTTGCCAGTGTGTGCTGCTGAGCCCACAAGTAAGGAATTGCTGAAAAATGCAAAACTGCCCATTTGCGAGCCGTGAGCTGTAACCAGAGTGGTGAGTAATCATGGAAGTGGAGTAATCCCGGGTAAAATGAAACAACTAGGTGCCTGAAGGTTTGAGGATTATCGATCACACAGACCATGAGAAAATGGATCCGGGGCTCATGCAACTGCGCTTGCGACCCCCTCATAAACCAGCTCCGCTGAAGCCTCTACACAATCATGAAAACTGCACCAAAACACAAGTAAACAAACAACGGCCTGCAGCTGACTCTGGATAGAATGTAACTGATAGTAACACGTCTTCCCTGGCCTTTGTTCACTCCAGTCCAGGTCTTCTCTCCTGAGGACTTAGCATTACTTTGTATCTCTGGTGACTTCAGGGAAAACAAAGCCAATAATCTAAAGTGGCCCTATCTTGAGAGCAGTCCCCGGGGTCCAGATTCTCTAAGGGGGTCAGCACCTTCAACTCTGAGCCTTCAGGATGCCTGCAGGTTATCGTCCCCTGAGTATAAACTAATAGAATGTGACCAAATATGCTCGCAAGCAGGCCATCATGAGGGATGGTCAGCTGAAACAAAAACAATAGGTTTTTGACCCCAGAGGTCTTCAGATGTTGGGATTATTTGATACAGAAGATACACTACCTAAGAATGCCATGCTCGAAGAAAGAAAAAATAGAATAAAAATAGCAAGGAGAAAGAGACTATCAATCATTAGTTAACAGATTTGATTTTTTAAAAAATGAAAGGGGACTTCTGAGGATAAAAACATAATTATTGAAATTAAAGTCTAATGGTTGAGTTAAAGAAAGGATGAATCATAATGGTGATCTGACAGCTGACAGGCATACATGGCTATATGCTCCACACTCTTCTAAGCTCTTTGCAAACACACCTGAAGAAAGAGGGAGTGAATTAGAAGTTAAATCTGGACAATTTAAATTACCTTTAGAGAGAAAGGTAGAAAATATGAATGCAAACACTGTCTCAGATTTACTGGTGTAGCATCTTAGACATGGGTTATGGAACCCATCTGAGCCTCAGTTTCCTCAGCTGTCATCTAGAAACAGAGGAGGCCGTTTGTTCAGAATGTCTGGGATTTGGTGTACATCATTGCAGGACTATTTTTGGAGTTTAAGTTTATCAAAGAGTAAAATAATAATGAAGAGAGAGGCTCACTTGATCCAGCCATAATATTTTCTGGGTACATCCTTTTGGGATATTGTCTTGGCTTTTTAAAATGCTATTATAATGGGGATTTAGAATTCGATGTATATTTACACAAGTGTAAGTCATTCCTTCAAAATAGTTTTTACAGCAAATTATATAAATGGCCGAGAAATCTCATGGCTTGTTCACAGAGCCACTGAGACATCACACAGCAGTATTTTCAGTCCGTCAGATCACACTGTTCCTACGCACAATGTGGCATGGCAAACTCATGCATTATTAGAAGGTGATTTAATAAATGGGTGATCATTAAAATCCCATTAGTTAGAATAACTTCGCTATTTGCGCACTTTTAACATTTAGAATTCTAAAAAAAATAGTTGCATACTGGAATACTGCCTGTTTAATAGGGTCGTTCTGACAATTGAAGAGCTAATGGAAAAAGTTAATTGTACATAGTGGGTACCTATCCCTATTTGTGTTCCTGGTTTGCAGGCAACAGAAAGAAACTTTGGCTTCTTTAAGCAGAAAATAAATTCGATGGGAGGCTAGGTGGGAAGGCTCGCAGAATTGGTGAGAAGCCTTGGAAAGCGGGCAGGGACCGAATGAGGCGAGGCCTGGGCACCAGTCCACCGCAGGCCCTGTGGGCTGGGATGCCTGCTCCCGCGTCTCTAAGCGGGACCCTGACCGCCACACCACTGGATTACTGAATCAGCCTTTTTTGACAAATAATCTCCGTCACCCCTATGCCTCTAAGTCACTCTCTCAAGGTTCAAAGTCGTGGGAGTCGGGGGCCATGAGCATCACTTGGTCACGGGTAGGTCTTGCGCCGGTACCCTCGACACAAAGGAGTGGAGCGAGCACCTGTCATCCTTTTGCTTCCATCCCTGGAGACTCTACCCTGCTCCCACTCTTCTTATTTCCAGAAAAGGAAGAGTTCCCACATGTTGGGCAACCACAGAAGGGCAGACACCACCAGACCTCCCCAAATCTTCAATCCGCCGAGTCAATACCTGGTGGGAGTACTGGGGTTTAACGGATGTAAACAAGTATCTAATCTTAATGAATTAAGTCTTTGTTTCCTGGCACCAGTGAGCACTTCAATTTGTTCCCGGGGAATATATCTTATTAATTTGAAAGAAAAGGCATTTATCATTCCTGGGGAGTTTATTTTATTAATTTGAAAAAACAAGGCATTTATAACAGGAGGGATCCTTGTAGTGACGGACGTGTTTTATATCCTAACTGTGTCAAGCCAATATTGTACTTGTGATATTGTGCTATAGTTTTGCAGAATGTGACCATTGGGGACAAACTGGGTAAAGGGTACATACAGACGTTCTCTGTATTATTTCTTAAAACTGCATGTGAATCTGCACTTATTTCAAAATAGAAAAAATATTTTTTTAAAAAAGTTTGCTTGTTATTAAAAAAAAAAAAAAAGAAAAATCAAACACTGTGAAAGAATCTCCTTTACACCAGAGCCTCAAATCCAACTCACCTGCAGTGGAACTAATATTCTGGTGTATGTGCACACACACACACACACACACACACACACATTCCTATAATGTGATTTCTTATACGAAAAGTGTATATAAACAAAAAAGATTTCAAAAACTATTTTGCAACATGCTGTTTTTACCCAACAGTCTATACAAGCAGTTTTGTAAACATAGTGACTTCTTCTATTATTTTTTGTGATTCTGTGGCTTTCTGACTTTTCCAGATCCCACCCCCCACCCCCCGCCTCTCTCTCTCTCTCTCTCTCCCTTTCTCTCTCTCTCTTTCTCATTCCCCCTTTAGGCTGTGAGCTCCTTGAAGTACAGGACTCTTTTTCATTGCTACATCTTTAACATCTAGCTGCATGTCCTACACATGATGGGTCCCAATATTTGCGTGTAGGAAGACCGTATAATTCCCTAAGAAACAAAATACCCCAAATAATAAGCATAACAGGCAAACCCCTGTTTATCTTGTGCTGGGTTGCATTGCTGCTGGTCCTTGAAACTTAACCTGAAAAAGCAAGAGGCCAGCGCCAACGATGCCTCTTTAATGTGGCACAATTCCACCGACACTTTCTTACACAGCCAACTGTGTTGCAGTAGGCGCTGCTGACACACACATGAATTTAACCACCGGTAACAAACTGCTACACATTTTTCTGAGTAGCTACTGCATTCATAGAAGAGGCCAAAGCCCTCTTCTGGGGTGAGTAAGATGTGGGCCCTGCCCTTTCAAAGCCCAAACCTTCCTGGAGAAGCTACAAGTAGATTACTAAAAACATTAAAATAAAATGGCATGACTGTTGTACTGAAGGTACAAACACTGTGTTTGGGGGAAATGTTGAGGTGGGTAACAATCTTGATCATCATGGTCTCTGTGCAGAAAAAATGACTTAAAGCATATATATATATATATATATATAATGATGAAGAGCAATGTATCATTTTATCTATCAATCTATTTATTGATCTATCATCTATCAATCTATCATCTATCTATCTCATTTTAGCACAGAGGAAAAGGAGGTTAATTTTCTTTCTTTCTTCTTTTTTTTTTTTTTTTTGGTTGTCTGGGCTCAGACGAAACAATTTGCCTGATGGTGAAGGCAGTGTTTACAAAGAATTGCATTCAATGAACACAACTCACGAGGAAGGCTGGGGGTGAGGAGAGAACAGCCTGTGCAAAAACAAATAGGAAGCCCAATACAGATGGAACTTGGGAAAGTGGAGAATCTAGTTATCGGAGCGTGGCTATGAACTCCAATTACATAGCATGCTCCATAAACACTCTCTCTCAGAAAAATTATCACTCTGCCATTGCCTTTTTATTGAGTGCCTTCTCTGGTCATAATAGCAAACACTCACATGGTGTTTAGCATGTAACCAGCACTGTTCTGTTTTCTATGTATTAAATAATCTCATCCTCACGGCATGCTACCACGTGCTGTTACACTGTACCCCATCAACCCCATTTTATATGTGCAGAGACTAAGGCACAGAATTATCCCCATTGTACGAAGACACAACAAGGTTAGATGGTTTGGTTGCGCAGCTGGAAAGCAGTGGAGGGATTTCAGTTCAGCTGGTCGGTCAGTGATGCCCACGCGTAACCATCACATGACACTGCTGCACGCTGAGGGCCGTGCCGTGTGCTGGAGACACAGATGTGGCCGTGGGCCTAGTGTAGCCTGACCCCGAGAGCTTCATTCTTGGAGTCAGGTGTTAAATAAGCATCAATAGGCAAAAATTAAGTATAAATCAAGGCATTCTGATATTGTCTGGTGTCAGGGTGGGGCTGAAAGTCAGGGTAGTTGTCCCTGAGCATGTGACAATTATGTTGTGATGAGTAGGAGTTATCAGGTGAAGAAGGTGAAGTACTGTAATGGGGTGCAGAGTAGGGGTCCCTGAAACTAGAGTATTTTCCCCACGAGCCTTTGGTTGGGGGAAGGAGAAATGGACGGTAAGCGTAAGGTACTTTGCGTTCCAATGACCAGTTGAGGGCTAGTTGACAGCGTGCTGCTGGGGCAGGGAGTGGACGTGACTTTAAGGACTGTCCTGACTCGTGATGTAGCCAGGGGAGGTGGAGGCCCATGCATCACTGAGGACACTTGCACTGACCAAAGGTGGCAGCCAAAAGAAGGGAAAAGATACAGGGGAACTGGGAAAGTAGCACATTGTAGGAGGAGCCAGGTAGTGGGGGAGGGGGGAGAAGGGAGGGACCATGGAGTAGGGGGGTTTGCTCATGAGGTCTGAGAGAGGAAGCGGCAAGCAGGCATGCAGTCTGTAGTCAGGGGTCTTCCATGCAGCATGCTGTAGTGAAGTTGAAGGGGATTCTGCCACGTGGGCCGGGGTCGTGAGGACGGCAGCCACGCAGCCTGAGGAAAGGGTGTAAGGATACAGCTGATGGAGCTGTGTGGGAACCTTCTGAGCCAAGCCCAGATAGGTGGGGGATGCCTGCAATGCTGATCCGCGACCAGGAATGTAGACTTTTGCTTCTCTGAAGGACGGACAGAGAAGCCGCTCTCCTGAAACGTGGGCCTCTTGGGACTCCACCATGATCCAGTGCGACACGGCATGTGTTTTCCTGGACCGCTACATGGAGGCTGAGGACAACGTACCCCATGCTTTTGGCTTATGGCCTGGTGGTGGGGAGCAAGGGAAGCGCTGGGTCTTGTGGGGGAACAAAGCTCCGAGTAAGAGTGCTCCCAGCCTCCCCAAGGTTAGAATCCTGTAAATAAATCCCTGTTTCCTTCAACTCATTGCTGGGTCGTGGATCAAGGCAAGATGGGGATGGGCCCCTGTTTGCTCAGTTACAACATGGGAGGGGAAGTCTATTCCTAGGCCAGGAGTTATTCTATGTGGAGTCCTTTAGGCAAGAAAAAGGCAGGCTTCCTTTCAATAGAGAAGCAGAAAGAAGGCTGTGTGACCACAGGACAGGGTTACAGGAATGTCCCTCAGTCAAAGGTGGTGAGGAGGGGGGTACTGAATGCTCAGGGCCTCTGTCAGGATTTTGATTTTTACCCTAAAAGCAGTGGGAATCCTCTAAGTGGTCCTATCCAGAGAGTTGGCATAAAAAGCTTTTAAAAAATCTCACTGAGGCTGCTGTTTGAAGAGGTGTGTGTGTGTGTGTGTGTGTGTGTGTGTGTGTGTGTGTGTGTGTTTGCTGATAGCATGAGCAGGAAAGGAGGGTAAGAGTGGATGCTGAGGGTCCTCTTAGGAGACTCATGTAGTCATGGTGGCGGCCTGGATGGGGTGGTGGCTCTGGAGTGGAGCAGTGCAAAGATTCCAGAGAGATTTTGGAGATAGGACCTGTACGATATGATGACTGATTGCATATGGAGATTGAAGTTGATGGGTTTTCCTGAGATGACTCCCAAATTTCACAACTATGTGGAGGAAGACTCAGCAAAAAAATTTTTTTCAGCGAAAAGCCAGATAAATGGTTGAGGTTGTATGGACCATGTGGTCTCTATCGGTGGTCCTATAAGAGTAGCCGCAGGCAACAGTAAGCCAATGGACGTGGCTCTGGATCCATGAAATGGTATTGAAACACAGGAAGCAGGCCAGATTTAGACTTCCAGCTATGGTTTGACAACTCCTGGTCTAGAGGGTGTGAAGGTCATTGAGATACAGTACCTGGGGGAGGATGGGCTGGGTAAGTCGTCTTACTTTCTTTTCATGAGAGCACCACGAAGTAGTTGTTATTATTCTCATTAGAGACAGCAATGTGCCCTCTGTAACTGTTAATTTACTTATCCAATGTCACACGGCTGGTGAGTGGCAGAGCCAGTATTCGAACCCAGATCTTTTACTTCCAAGCCCATGAAAGACCTTCCTGTTACCCTGTGCTTTCTCCTGTTTTTGCCCCTGCCACTACTCCGTGGAGGTTGGAGGTGGCAAAACTTTCTTTGGCAAGTTTTTCTCACTTCCCCCAAGGGCACTTTTCTCCTTTGAATGATTTCTTAAAGAGCCAAATAAAAAGGGACAGCGAGTCTCTCAATGTACCGTCGTTGCTTTTGTTCAGTACAATAGACTTCGGGTTGCTTTGTCCAGTCCCTGCAAAATGGGACATAGGAGGCTTGTTTTCAAGAAATTAGCATCGCATTTTTCTCTCTTTTTCTTTGATCCTGACACACAATTTTATCTTGGGGATAAACAGTGTTATTTTCATTCCCTCCATGTGAGCCCCACATTCAACATTTTCTATTAAAATTTAAATAAGCCACTTTAGAGACAGATGAAGATGTGAGGCTGAAATTAGCTGATTCACTGGAATCTGTTCCTGAGAATATAACTTATTTTCTCCCACAGCTTATGTAACTCGGTTTCATAATAGAAATTGTAGGTGGGCCAGTATCATGTCATTACAGCCACTTCCTTCAACTTTCCCCCCTTAATGTCCAACTACAAAGGGAGACATGAGGGAAACAAACCCTCTCTTTCCCCACCCCATGGGGACCTAATTATTATTCCAGGAAATTACTGGAATAGGAAAAAGTTCTGAAGATACATTAAATTCTCTTTGTGTGATCCTCAATGGGTACACAAGGCAACGGAGTCTTTGCTGCTGGCTGGTTCTCCAAGTTTCTCTGTCTCTCTCTGTCTCTCTCTCTCTTTCTCTGTCTCTGTCTCTCTCTCTCTTCTCTCTGTCTCTCTCTCTCTCTCTCTCTCTCTCTCTTCCCCTCTCTCTCTCCCTTTGGACAGAAGTTGGAGATGGGGCTTGTGGAGGTGGAGATGTATGTGTGGGGTGGGGTGGGGTGGGGTAGGAGGTGCTGTAAGGAGTTGGCAGTGGAACCAGACAGCAGGATGAGTGCTGAGGTGCAAGAGAGAGAGGCAAGGTTGAAAAGGATTGGTGAGCAAAGACCCAAAGTCATAAGCGGGGAGGCTAGATGCCTTCTTGTTACAGAAACAGGGGAGTCCAAAAATCCCCAGAGTTTGCTGCTGGGGGATGGGGAGAAGTAAGCAGCTTTTCAAATGCTTCCACATGCCTGAGGCTGGTGGCTACTGTCTTTCTTATGCAAATGGCTTTAATGCATCCAAAGCCTCAGGCAGATGGGAGGAGTCTTGAACCAGGGGACGGTATGGAAAGCACACAGAGCCTACGTAAGGGTCTGTGAATGGTCAGAACTGTTTGCAACGCCCACTGCGTCAGATGACGCAGTCAGGGATATATAAGGAGCTGCAGACATTTTAGACTCAGACTCTCTCTGGCGCTCGGACTCTCTCTGGCTCTGGCTCGTGCTCTCACTCTGAGACTCTCGCTCTCTGACTCGAACTCTCTCAGATGCTCCCTCTGAGACTCTCTCAGAGTCTCTCAAGCTCTCGTTCCGGCTCTGGCTCTCACTGGCGCTCTGGCTCTGGCGCTCTGACTCTCGCTTGTGCTCTCACTCTGGGACTCTCTCAAGCTCTCGTTCGGGCTCTGGCTCTCACTGGCACTCTGGCTCTCGCTCTGGCGCTCTGACTCGGGCTCTCACTCGCGCTCGCGCTCTCGGGCTCTCGCTCTCTCGCTCTCCCGTGTGCTCCCTCCACGTGGCTTGGTGAAGGGGCCTTCTCCATGTGGCTTGGAGAAGGGGTCTCCGGGCTGCTTTAAGAGGCTCTCGCCATGCGGTTTTGAGGAGGAGAGGAGATCTGCGCGGTTTGCAGGAAGAAGGCAGTTTGCAAGGAGGCTGAGAATCCAGGCGGTCCTGCATTGAGAGCTGGAGGGCACCACAGCACAGAAAGGACCTCCCCAATCAGATTGAATGATTGGCAGCTGCTGGTAAAGCTGAACTGTGTTGGGAAAGTAGGGAAACGGTTTCTCTGACTTCCCTAAAACTAGCCTGGTTTGGAAGGGGGGGAGGCAAGGATATGTGTTTGTGGGTATTTTAAAGAGCATAAGACTTAACAACAGAAATCCACAAATAACTAAATCTATATAACTGTTAAATAAACAATTCTTTTTCTTTTCACCAAACTCTGGTATTGAGAGTTATAATTTTGGCGGCGGGCAATCGGGCCCCTAACTAAAGAGCCCGTGGGTTTGTTTTCAATTGGAGCAGCCCAGGGGTTCTGTAACATTCTGATTCTCAGGTCTAGAGTCAGGACACAGAGCAGAGAGCTCAGGACCAACTATGTGATCCAAGCGTAAGCAAGGCGACAGAGGGGTGGAGGGGCCTGAGCATCGCTGAGAGAGCATTATCCAAGCTGGGCTTCTTATCAGTTGGTGTTCTAAGAGAAACTGGCTCTTTTGTTTAGTAATTTTGAAAATATGTGGCTTGATTTTTGGGAAGTTCTATCAATAGAGATAATAACAAAAGCAATGATAACAAAAGAAAACAGATTGCTTACATAAGTACTCCTCAATACCCCACCTTTTTCTATTGCTGGGCGTGCTGAAAAGATGACTTTCCCTGCTGTTGGCGAGTTAGGTGTGGACGCATGACTGCTGGAGCCAGTGGAATGTGAGTAGAGGTGACGTGAGTAATTGCTAGTGCTCACCCCTTCAGTCTGATTGTCTCTGTGACTGGTGGCCTTATGGAAATGAAGATGACTCCCCACTCCAAAACCAACCTGTGATCCACATGGAGGGTGAATAAGAAGTACCTTTGTGTTTTTCTCAGCTACTGAGATTTTGGAGTTGTTCATTATAGAAGCATAACCTGGCCTATCTGACAGATGAAATAGCTAACATTTAATTAACATTTAATATATGCGAGATATCACTCACAGTATTTAACATGTGTTCACACATTAGTTTATTATTAAAGGCTCAAGTATGTCTAGAGGTAAATAAGTATGGAAATAAAGAAACCTATATAAGGTTTTCCAAGTGTACAGAGCAATAGGAGCTCCTTATTTCTACTTTCCTTATTTTTGCTATAAAGCATCTACTAATGTCTGATGGAACAATATCAGATAACACGTGTTGGGAATCTGTGGCCTGAAACATGCTCCCCTGTCCATAGCTTGAGACAGGGCAGCCTGGGCCACAGGAGGAATAGAATACTTACACAGTGGGCATACAGAGAGGAAGAGGTAAAAATGCTGACAGCTTCTCTCTTTCTTGTTTCTGCAGCAGAGCTAGAGATGACTGGTAATTTTTCATTAAAGCCTGAGTGACTCTTGGTAACATTCAGTACCCAAGACGAGGCTGGAAGGGCAGCGATAAAGAAGATGAGGGCTTGTCACTCTGGTGGGTTCCTGCTCCTGGAGGACAACTGTCAAAATAAAATTCCTCACCTATTGACTATCTAGGGGAGCCACTAACATGACAGATAAGAGTTAAGTCAGTATGATCTCTTGGAAAGCTGTTGGTCTTGTGGCTAACGCAGCCGTGGCCGGTAGTGCTGTATCAGTCATAGGAATACGGCTGAAATGCTCATGAGATGGAAAATGTATTTTAAAGGAGCCACCTGGCTAATCTTATGTATCAATTTGACTGGGTCAGGGGGTGCCCAGCTTAAACATTGATTCTGGATTTATGTGTGAGGGTTTTTTTTTTTTTTATTTACCTAGTTCTTTTTATCAGGGAGAAAGACCTTTTACAGATGTCCCCAGTAGACTTCCCCTTTGGGCCTCACTGCCCAGGGTGCATCACATGCCCATGTTTAAATTGGGTCCATTTTGAAAGGAATAGAATTGCCTCTGTTGGCTTGGACTGGTCAATATTCATTCCTTGGGCCTGGCCTCGAACACATTCCTTGAGCACATGGGAAGATGAACATGAACAAAACCAGGGATGTTTGTAAAGGAGGAAGGAAACAGTTGGGGCAACGGTTATGCAACCCAGAATGCCTGCTGTCATTCATGCTTGTTTCTCAAACTCCAGCAGACTCTTATCCACTCTGTAGGTCCTTTGAAATAGCTGTGGCAAGAGAACCCCATTTTTCTTGTACTTCCAACTACCTCCCAACATCTCCACTTGGGCTACCACCAAAGCATCAGACGCTAGGAGAGGGGCATGGCACAGGCTTTTCCCCACAGCCCTCAGAAGACACCAGTCCTACAGATACGTGGATCCCAGACGTCCAGCCTCCAGAACTGAGAGACTATACGTTTCTGTCATTTCTGGGGGTATACATAGCACACCCCCAGTCTGTGCTATGCTATCACAGCAGCTCTGCCAAACTACTGCATTTCCCATTGCCTACTAGGTAAAATCCCTGTCCTCTGTCTTTGATGTACAAGGTCATTGGGGATCTGTTCTGGCCTGTTTTCTAACATCTCCCACCAGTCTGTTCTCTAGAGGCAGCTCACAGAGGATCTCGGCTCTTCCCAGGCTTCTCAGAATATGACTTTGAACATCACACATATCCCTTCATTGTCTTGTCCCATCACACTATTTTGAGTCAGCTCCACTGCTATAGCTTTGAAGAGATCTCTCCAATCCTGTCTTCCCAGAAGGGCTTTCCTCTTCTGTTCTTCCCTCACACCTTGTGCAAGCCTCCACTGCAGCATCCATCCTGTTGGATTGCTTTTATCTTTGTTTTATGACGGTGGTTCTCTGTGTATACGGAGAGAACATTCAGAGTGGAAATCACTTCCTCCTCACTTCTTTCCCTCCAGTGTCAAGCCCAGGGAGGAGGCTCCTGAGCCCCAACAATCCTCGCAGGGATATTAATAAGCAGCTGAGAAGCTGAATACGACCCAGTGGGAAGCTGGCTGGATGAGGAGTGGTAAGAACCTGGTGTTTGTGTTTTCTTGTTGAGTGACCTGGGGCAAGTTCCTTAATCATTCTGGTTCTCTGCATTCCTATAAAAAATGAGGCTGTTGGTCAGATGACCTCTAAGGATTTTTTAACAGTAGTTCAAGGGAATCTTCTCCCGAGGATATTCTTTTGTGGGAATCTCAAATGAAACCAAATTGAAGTTGTAAGTATTGAATGAAAAGAACTTCAGACAGATTTAAGTCAGAGGGCAATGATTCCTGACCAAAGGGTTTGCTGATGTCTGCCACTTATCCCCATAAAGCTAGCCACTTCTTCTGCTTCCTGGCAAGGCTGACTGCAACCCAAAGCAGAAAGGCCACAGTGTCCGAGACGATAGCTGTAATTTAAGATTTAAAATGAATGGCTGTTAAGCAGGATGACTGGACTCTTTAGGACCATCTCTTCTTTTGCCGGCAGGGATTTCAGAGATGGTTAGGAGGGGACTCCAGGAGGAAATAGGGCAGATTCCAACAAGATACCTGCAGAACCTGAATGGGAGAACGCCCTGGGGCAGAAGGTGGAGCTTCCCCCTGCACCCAGCACCTCCTCCTCCTTTCTCAGCGCCTGTAGTCTCTCCCCAGAACAATGGAAGGCTCACTGGGTGAGGCAGATGCTCTCACTATTTTAGAGCCCACTGAGCTCTGAGTCTCAAATGCAGGAGTGGGTCCGGTCTGCTGGTGAGCTTGATCTGGTGACAGAAAAAGGCAAAAACGTTCATTTCTGCCATGGGATTTTCTTGGCTATGTTTGCTTTTTGTGAAAGCTCCCTTCACCTCAACATTATTCTGTGAGAAATCCATACCTGGACAGCCTCGAATAGTCATAGGAAGTGTTGCCCTGATCTGGGTAACTAAACATACCTCTGTGTGTGTGTATATAGCATAGATGCCATTTTTCTTCCCTCCTGAGATATTTTGTGTAATATTTGCTTCATAACTTTTTAGCTTGAGCAACTCCCTTTGCCTCCATGCTTCATAGTGGTCTTGCTCTAAAACCGGTATATTGACACCTCATTACCTCTTAGGTTTTACTTTTAACAAAGCCATTTATTTATCTAACCTAACGTCTTTGACTCTATTTTAGTTGAAAAAAGTCTTTGACTCAATGATGCTACCTTTAGTTTTAAGAGTCACAATTTGTTAAAATAAAATGTGACTTTAGTTTTGTAAAACGAAACTAACTTAACTGACTTTAGTGGGGAGAAAGACCTGTCAGACTCTGCGTCATCGTCGGTCTGCTGGTGACAGCTGTGAGTTCTTCAAAGGCTCTGGTTTGAATGATAATTCTTGTGACTTTTCTTTCTAGGTTGTACTGCATCTTTTCCCTTTCTAATTAGTTTTATTCCCCCCCAGCCCCACAATAACCAGGGAAGTTGATATTCCCATTGTTATCTACTAGACAAGAATATTGATACTTGGGAGGAATAAACAGTAGTCCCAAGTTCACTCAGCAGCAAGAAGCAGAGTTAATACCTAGAACTAGGTCTATCTGACTCCCATTCAGTGCTTTTTCCACTCCAGAGATGATTATCTTTAGCCATATCGTGGCATTGTTTGTTTTTCCATTTTTAAATTATTGTTCTAGTACAATTGTCCTGTTTTTCCCTCTTTGCTCTCCCCTGCCCCGTTCAACTCCCCCCTCCTATTCCACAGTCAATCCCCACCCTGTTGTCCATGACTTTGGGTCATTTATATTAGTTCTTTGACTAAATCCTTCCCCCCCTTCCCTCTGGTCACTGTCATTCTGATGACTTTGTTTAATGCTTTATCTCCTCACCAAGTCAAATACTTCATTTTTCTCTGAAAAATGCTGGGCCACTTCAATCCTCTCCCTAAGAAGTTGAATAGAGTATTGAAGATAAGATTGCTGCAGAGATAGACCCAGTACAAAGCAGAATGTAGATAACCTAGGGGTTAGAAAGTTCTCAGGTCACGGAGGGCTTTTGACTTCTAGTTAAGAAGTTTGGACTATATTAGTAGGCCATTAGAAACCACTGAAAGACTTCGTCAAGCGTCCTGTATTCCATAAGCTCTTCTGAGACAAAACTAGACTAACTAAACTAACCTACACACAGGAACAGGGGCTTACAGCAAGGACTTGCATTGCTGTCCCTCCGCACTGTAGGGAAATGCAGCAGAAGTAAGGTGCAGTGACCTGTTCCAACCACCGTGAGTGAGACAGCAGAGCCAGGACTCCCAAGCAGGTCATGGGAACCCTCCCTGTGCCCTTCCCTTAATTCCTGCTGTGCAGACAGGCTAGAGACTGTCTGGGACGGGAGACAGGAGCTGGCAGGCCACAGGAGCCACGCTGGCTCTCATCTCCTTCTCTGGGCCATTGCATGCAAGTCTGCTGGCTATTTCAGTCCTGCCGCTGCTCTGCCTGGTCCTTTGAGAGTACTTACCGGGTGACTTATTTTGGCCAAAGGGTGGTTAGCGAACCTGACCCAAGTGGTGTCTTAAAACAGCCTTGTATTCTGAGCTTTGCTCTCTCACGCCTCTGTCGCTGCCAGGTGAGCATGTCCAGGCTAGCTCAGAGCGAGACAGCGTGGCAAGGCCGTGGGGCGTAGCGGGCGGGTATGGGCGGGGTGAGAACCGGGGCCATCATGGCAACCGAACGGCACCCCCCTGTCCTCACACACCACCTCGCTGCTTCTCTGCGGTATCTGTGCTAAATGCCTTAGGTGTACCTAGGGCTTGACGCGTGAGTGGTCCAAGCCCTGGATCCTAGTTGTACCCCTCCTTTAAGTGCAGCCAAAACATCATCTCTTTCGGGAGATGCGGAACGCGTCTAAATTCTAATCATGGTTCTCTTCTCTGGACATCTGCATAAGGAAGCATGGGGACTCTGATTAACATATGACCTTTGATGTACTGTCTTCTGTGAATGTCTCCTCCAAGCCAATACGCAGCCAACGGAGTCCAGGAAAGAGTCAGGGGGAGTATGTAGGAGCCCCAGTTATCCATGAACCCCTGGGTGCAGAGGTGCCCGCCATAGACACCTATAGCCTCTCCAGAGGTGATTCCTTAAGGATTCCAGAAGTCTGTCTTATTACTACTGCTTATTTCTTCATCCAGGCAGCCTGGAGTTCAGGTCCCAGAGCCTCATCCACAGGGCAGATGATGTGGGTAGATACTTGGTGTGACAGGGACGGTAAGTTTGCAGGCAGCCAGGGCACTGGGTCATTGTGGAAAACATTAATAACAGAGGACAGCCTCCTTTACTGGTGCCCTACCTGGTGCCTTCCAGGTGCTGTAATTCCCAGGGAGCAGAGGAGAAAACAGACTCAGGAAGGAAAAATGACTTAATCTATATTAAACAGCTGGTAAGCGGAAGGAATACAAAAATTCTCAGGTCTGCTTAGCCCGGAGCTCAGCGGTTTTTTGCTGTGCCGCTTCCAAGCTGTGTTAGTACCCTTGGGATTCCCAGCTATAAAACTAGCTCATCTCCGTAGGCCAGGCCCTGTCCCGTGGGGCCACACTACCCGGCAGAGCTTCTGGTGGGGAAGACATTCGTCCAGAAGAGTCCTCAGAGAACTTGTCTTTGATCCCATGGACAGGCATGTGTACCTGGCTCCTCACGTCCCACTGTCCTGGCCGGCCACAGCATGGACTGGGAAACACAGCGATACTTGCTGGGGAGGAAGTGGCAGAGATTCTGGCTCTGCCATGTGACTCTAGGCAACCCACAGATTTGCCTGGGTTTGAGTTCCTTTATGAACTAAACAATTGAGCAAGGTTTAATACAACAGGAAATGATTTGGGGACCCACTAGCGCTAGTGAATGAATCGGAGTGAAGAGAGACACGGAGAGGGGTCAGCCCCTTTTCTCCGAGGAGCACCTGGTCCTCTGGGGACAAGAACACCTTTCCAGGTTCCTTGGACACAACTCAAACTGTAGTGAGAGCTACTGCAGAGGGGTAACCCCACTGTGGGGCAACACAAGGAAGAGACCCTTAGGGAGGGCTCGGGGGGGGGGGGGGGTGAGGCGCACCAGGATGGGGACAGGCGGGAAGTTCCAGTGGTGAGAGCGGCTGTGAAAGAGGAATGGGGTTTCATTTTATCTGAGTTTCTTCAGAGTCGGTCACAGTGCCCAGACCATGGCGGGTCTCGATAACTATAAACGCAGAAATGAGGGCAAAGAAATGAATGGCCGCTTTCATCACAGAAATGCTAGTTTCCATTACTCATGGGCTTATCAAGGTAGCAGGAAAAGGAGTTTTATGTTTTATTTATTTTCTATCTTCTGATCAAGAAGTCTGACACACATGGAAGCACATTGTATTCTTTTTTCTTTTCAGTTTAAGAGTAAGGCTTATTATACATTCTCTGGGATGTGAGACAAATTATAAAGCTGTGACTAATATTACCACCTAAAGATGATCAGTCCGTATGGGTACATGCTTTTCCAATCCTTTCCCTGTGCGCGCGCGCGCGCGCGCGCACACACACACACACACACACAGAGTGTACACAATCTAAGACTTTCTTTTTAACCATACATAGAATACAAATATGTTCAGACAGTAAACTAATTCACAGAATGTAAAATAAATAGTCTCATTGACTTTTTATATGAAAAGTGAACCCATAGTTAGATAAAAAAGAGGAATAGTATGGAATCTTAGGCGATAGATATTTAAAATATGAAAATTATTTGTTTTTTTCCCAAATATAGACCCCCTTTTTTTTCTCTGCAAAACAATGATAATATTAATGGCAATGATAATAATTATAATTCCTTAACTCTCCTACCTCATACCAGGCAGTATACAAAACACTTCATGTTTATTAACCTTTTAAAAATCTCACTGCAATTTTGCAGGTTGTATGATGCTGTCTTTAAGGAGGAGGTTAAGAAAGTTCTAAAATCTGCTCAGCTGGAAACCAGGCTTGTCCAACTCAAAGTCAAGTGCTCAAAGAGGCTCCAAGGGTCTCAGAGTGGTGTTCCAGGGACCTTCACACAGGACTGAAGCCCAGATCTCTAGACGGCATAGGATCTTTTCATGAGTTTAAAGGGCTGCCAATGATATGTCTTTATGCTGTAGAGGATGTAATGGAGCTGACTGTGGGCTGCTCTGGCCAGCCATTGGCTGTTGTTCCTGTTAAAGTCCCTGGGCTGACATTTCTGACCATGTTGACTATCTGCATTGCAAAGAGTGTTCTGGTCTACAGCCCCACTGATCTCCCTGCCAATAAATAACCTGCATCAATTACTAGCCATGTGAGCAAGCCATCTGGCACCTGCAACCTAGGCTAGACTTTATTTAGATCAGTGTAGGTCAACTATCAACCAACGGCAACCCCATGAGAAACCCAGTAGGAGAACCAACCAGCCGAGCTCAGTCAACCCACGGGACCACAGACAAGAATAATAAAAACTTTGTTACACAGCAAGAAATGATCATAGTAGTGACACAGAGTTGGGTTTCAGAGATAAAGGAATTTTTCCAGGAAAGTTTTCATCAGTAAGTGGGTTTTGTGCTTTTACTTTCAAATTCATATGTGGGAAAGGTCGTCTTTTACTATTATGCAACTGGTCACTTCCATTAAACGTTGGCAGTGAGGGTTTTTTCTGCATTAATACTGGCAAGAGGCTCTATGCAGACAGTTTCACAGAATAAAGTTTGCCAAAACTGTTAGTGTATTTAAAAATAAGAAAAGTATCAAGAAACTTAAAATGATTCTTAAAAAAAAAGACAAGAAAAATATTAATATATAATGAAAGTAGGCTAGGCTACTGAGTAACATGGAATGCAGGGTTTTCACAGGCAAATCATCTTGGCCTAGTCTTATTTTCTTGTACGTTAACATTCTGGGTCAGTGAGTTGAGAGGAAGCCAACTTGCATTCCCAAACTAATTTGCACTTGGTTGTGACATATTATTCTTTTAAACAGCCACTGATTAAGTAGCCTAATGCCTTGATTATAATTTATATGGATATTCGTTACTGAGATTCTATAACTTTCTTTTATTATGTTTCACAGGTTCTGATAATAATTTGCCAACTTCATGAAAAAATTTGCAAGTTTAAGTTTTAATGATCTGGAATATTTTTAAACAGTATTGGTGTTCTTTGTCTTCAAAGGCATGTTAGAATCCTCTTGTAAAACTCTTATCCTAGAGCTGTGTGTGTGCATGCGTGTGCACATGTGTATGTGCATGATTGGGGAGGGCATGGAGGAGGAGAGGAGTCAATGATGACTTCTAGAATTCTGGCTTGTCCACTTGTTTAGATGACGGCACCATTGCCTAAAATAAGGATTAGGATTAGGTGAAAATCTCATGGGTATGATTTTAGAGAAATGTTGATTGTTCAGTTTTGGCTGGAGAGGAGGCTTAAGGGTAGCAATGTACTTGCCAGGGAGAGGAAATGTTTAGAAACTGTTTAAATATTTTATTAGTTTCCTAGGGCTGCTGAAACAGAGTAGCACAAACTGGGTGTTTACACAACAGAAATGTATTCTCTGACAGTGTAGAGGCTAGGATTGGTTTCTTCTGAGCTCCGAGACCAGAGTCTTCTGCAGGCCCTTCTGTCCTAGCTTCTGGTAGTTCTTCGGCTTGTGGTGTCATGACTCCAAACTTCCCATGCCATCCTCTCTGTGAGCGTATCTGTTTGCAACTTTCTCATTTGCATGAGGACACCAGCGATATCGGGTTAGAGCCTGTTCTAATAGCCTCACTTCAATTTGATTCATTCTTTCCTGACCCTATATCTAAATAAAGTCACTTTCTCAGGTGCTGAGTTTTAGGAATACGACATCCAACTTTTGGGAGGAGACGCACAATTCAACCTCTCACTTAGATTTTCTGTTTATTTTGGCGTAGCTTGTAGGGTGGGGCTAATGAAGGCCGCATGAGGAAATGCACTCACCCTACCATTCCTTGAGGCTACCGCTAATTTTCTACCTTCAAGATACTCAGAAACAGATGCTATGCTGAGTGGAACAAGCCAATCACCTAAGACTCCATTTATATTAAATGTTTCCAATAGGCAAATTATAGGGACAAATTAGTGGTTGCCCAGGACTGGGATTAGGCGTGGGTGTGAACTTGCTGATATTGGGTACAGGGTTTCTTTCTGGGATTTTAGAAATGTTCTACAATTTGATTACGGTGATTGACACACAACTCTGAATATTCTACAAACAATTAAACTGTGTATTTAAATCGGTGGATTTTGTGCTTTGTGAGTCATATCTCAATAAAGCTATGAAAATATGTTAAATCAGGAGTTGTCTGGGTGAATTTTAGTCTGTTTCAGTCATGCTGTTCTCCTTCATTTCTCTGGATCTCAGTTTTATTTCTGTAAAGTGAGGGGACTGGTGTCTATCTGATAGATGATCCCTTCTGTGCTTCACCTAAAAGCAGTACGTGATACCCTTATTTTACCTTACAGAGCAGACTAGCTTAGAGCATAGGCTTTGGGAACAACAGCTACATTTGAATCCAGCTCTTCAGCCTACTAACTCCACAACTTTGGGCAAATTCTTGTACCCCTTTCAAGCTTAATGTCCAAAAGGGGATATGAAATAATAATAATAATAATAATAATAATAATAATAATAATAATAATAATTCTTTTCACATTTGGCTCTCAAGAGGATTTAATATGATAACATTCTGAAGGGCTGAGCAAGCATCTGGCATATGATAAATCACTAAAAGGTAGTAGCTTCTATTACCAGCATTGATTTTGTAGGGTCAAGACTAGTGACTCCACTTTACCAAAATAGGCCAGATGAATTATTCTTTTTCAACTGCGGTTGAGTTGTCCTTTTGCATTTGATGCTCTGTCAGTTACATGTCCTATGCAAATTTTAAGCTAGAAATAATTAAACACAGTGTCATCTGTGTTAGTCCAGAACGTATTTTTCCTTACGCTCCTGCAGTTGGGTCAAATCTTTGTGTTATTAAATAATCATTTTGCCTCTGTTTTCAAGTGGCACCAAGTGTCATGTAGAATGTGACAAATTTGTGATCATTAACAGCAATCTTGATGGGTGCATATACATCTATGTAATACTTACTGAGCACCTACTTTGTCCCAAACAATATGCTAAGAACAGTGTAAAGTGCAAAGGTGAGCAGTATAAGAATACTGTTCTCACATATACCATGGTTTAGTGGGGAAGGTACTCCCACATATCCATTCAATCATGTATCAATATTTCTGAGCTTTTGAGGGGGAGGGAAAGATGGGTAATGCAGTGTGTCATTTTGAACCCTGTAATAGATGTGTGAATGAAGTGCTGATGCCACCCAGAGAAGGGAGGGATTAACTCAGTACGGACCGCACCTGCAAGCAGGCGAGTGAGGTAGCAAAGGGACATTCGGGACTAAAATTCTGGAACACATTAAACTTCTCATTGTTTTTCAGATAGGTCAGACCATTTTATGACCTGCATTTCTGATGCAGAGATCAGGGGATGTGTCATGTCTAGGTAAAGCTGCTTCTGAAGTGATGAGTACAATTTGGATATTTAGTGAAGGTACTACAGAGAGAGATCACAGGGGGGAGTCTGGCATTGGGTTATGAACGTCACTAATGCCACTGTATTCCCAACCCCTAGTATTGCGCTTGGCATGTAGAACATGCTCAGTACCTATTGGTTGAATAATGTTCCTGCCACGCTCTTCACCGGTATTAATCTGGCCTTTCTTTTTGCGGAGTCAGGCCCTTGTTCCTCCTTTTCTTTGAAGACCTGTCTGACATGAGAATGTTCTTCAGCAACTCAGTGTCTGATTATATCAAGCCCGAAGCCTCAAGATCATAACAAACAGACAAATGCTATGATGATGATTCTTTTCATATGAAAGTGTGTTGGTTTATTATGTATTTTAATGCTGTTGGAACATTTCAGTTACCACTTCCCTTCTTCACTGGCTGGGAGTGCCTTGAAAAGGGTCTTAGATGAAGGACCTTCTCTTCCAGGTTGCCATGTATGTATATGCCTAAACCACTCCACTGAAGTGCACTTGACACACACGAAGCTGTACATACTTCATGTGGGCACCCGAAGGAGAAATGAGTCTGGAGGTAAGTACGCAGCAGTGTGACCGTAACCACAATAGATCCAGTAAACACCCACCCTTGACACAATTTATCCTCTCAGCGAGTTTTCAAGTGTATGGTACAGCTTTGTTGACAACTGCTGTTATTTTAAACCCCACTTAGCAGTGTTTTCCCTGCACCCCTGGGACTTAACCTTCTCCTCCAGGGTCACTGTTTACTTGTAACATACCCTGCCCCACAGACAACATGTCATGAGGGGCTATTGACTCCCCCATCTACATTTCTTATCGTCACTCTTACTCCCATGCCCCACTGCTCCCCCGGCTTGGACCTCACTTTTCTCTTTTCTAGGCTGGTCCAATACACTCCCAGCAGGTGTCTTTGCCTCCTTCCAATGTAGTCACTACACAGCAATGGGGGAGGTCTTTCCGATACCAGTCTCCAGCCCCAGTACCTCTGCTTGCAAGGCCTCCCTGGTGGTTCCCTGCCTGTGGGACAAGTGGACAGCTCTTAGCACAGCAGGAGAGGTCCTTATACCCTTGATCCAAACTCACTTTCTATTTGTTCCCCAGTATAAACCCACTCTTGTAGCCTCCCCCAGGTAGACTCTCACACAGCTTAGTACTCAGGTGAGATACGCACCTGTGGGAAGAAGGGCAGAGGCGGCAAGGCCACGGGTGGCATCCACCAACTGTCCTGCAGGGCCGGTGGCCAGTGCCAGTCCTGCAGGGAGTATTGGACCTCAAATGTTGCCACAATTGTCCCCTGATGGTCCACAGTGTCCAGTCCTTGTCCTCCTGTCTCAGCCACACCTGGGGACGTGTGCCCTTGAGCCAGGTGACTCTCTGCAGCAGAGGCCGCCCATAGGGAGCTGGCTGCCGGAGGTGTTGGTCCACCACACATTCAGCAGCTGGGCAATAAGACCCTCCCTCCCAGAAGGAAGATTGAAGAGTGGGACGTACCTTCTTTTTTCTTGTCAGAATTTTTGCTCCTTTTTTGTGGCTTCAGGCCTTTGTACTTGCTTCTTCTCCTGGAAATGCCCTTTGCCTACTGCTTTCCCCCTTTGATCTGACACGTTCAGTTTCCTTTTATGAATGATGTCAACTGCTGACTCCTCTGGAAGCCCCTGTTCACACTTCTAGGCAGAGTCAGGTGCTTTTTCATGGGCTTGGTCAATGCACATGGCTCAAGGACTCTACCTCATGAGCCTGGCCCAGACACCGAAGGGGAATGAGACACAGTCCCTGTCCCCACCTGCCCCAGACCTGGGGAGGAGACGGTCCCCTCCTTTGCGCCCCAGCAGTACTGAGTGCTTTTTTTTTTTATTTTTTATTTTTTATGGCATCCACAATATTCCTTATTTACTTACTTGCCTGGTCATTCACTTCTTCATTCACTGGGCGTGAATCAAGTCCTTGCCTTCCCCGTGCACGGCATCCCAGGAAGCATGGGGGACACAATGGCTAACTGCCAGGTTTGCTGAGGAACAGATAGTAATCAATGGGTCGTACAAAATCAGTGCAATTCCAGCTTGGACAAAGGCTATGGAGATGTTCGTGGAGCTATGACGTTTTACAACGGGGTATTCCAGCTGGTTAGGGAGGTCAGGGGAAGCAGTAACTCTGATACGGCTTGGAGAAGGGAGAGAGAAGCCTTTCGGGTCGAGATTCCAGGATGCCCGTAAGCTAAGTGGCAAAAGGGTGGGTGGAGAATGTGAAGATATGGAAGAACGTGGATGAAGTTGAGTCCGTCGAGTAGAAAGACTGGTACAGGGAGATGCTGTTGTAATCACTAACTAATGACCGTGTGAAAGTTTATTGCTCGCCATCCATGCTCGGTGAAGTCATTAAAAGGATTTGAACAAGGGATTTAAATGATCAGATTAGAGAATGGAAAATATGTGCAGGCCTTTGTTCGGGGAACAGATAGGAGAAGGGAGAGGACACCTGTCGGGGCGGGGTAGGGGGCGAGCTCTGAGGAGGCCGTTTCCATTTAACCATTGAAAGGCAGCTTGGAGAAAGGGGAAGCCTGGAGACACCAGATTAAATGTAGAGAGCAATTTAGGAAGAAAACCTGACAACCCTTGGTGGTGGCTTTGAACATGGCTGGGAGGCAGGAGAGGGGGATGCCAAAGCTGTCTTTACATTCCTGGTGATCGCTAACCTTTTCGGATGCGAATCCAGAGAAAATTATAGACCACTCTCTGGAGACGTAGACACATACATCTACATACACACAACGTTTTGTCTATTATTGCAGAGGGCACAGAGACCTTCTGAAGCCTTTTCATCAGCCCCAGATGGGAAACGCGCCTGTATCTTACCACTTGCTATACCTGTAGCTTCCCTTGTAGAAAACAGCGCAGGACTGGGCTGACAGCCGCCGTTTGCTGAAGCAGTTAATGCAGGTGAGAGGGGATGGAAGGTACGGAGAGGCTCCTGCTGGTGAGCGCCCTGCCCTTTCCGCTGCCGATGCGGTTTTCATAGAACAGCTCCAATGCTCTTGTCCGCGACCCAACTGCTCATTAGCTTGCACGTCAGCATTAGGTGGGAAAGTCCACAAATGTATGTATGAGCCTCCAGGTGGTGGAAGGGAATAAATTTTAAAGTATGAAGGCTCCCAAGACGCAAGATTTGTCTGCAGCAGATGTCTGTCTGTAATGCTAAGTGTGTTGGACTGAAGAATAAAACCGTCTGCTTTTATTTTATGCGAGGGAGTGCATCCTTTGAAGATGAAGTCAGTCTGCTTACGGCTGAGTGGATAAGTTAAATTAATGTCTCGAATCTCATGATTCATTTTTACCTTGTGCAAGAAGCAGAAATGGTAATTGTGTTCATAGGCAGAGATTTAGAACAGAATTATGCCTTTGCAGATAAGGCATTTCAGGAGGCCAATAAAGGTATGGGGAGGAAAGAAATGCATGGAAGGAGGTGCTAAGAAAGATTAGTTCATGCGTATGAACCTAGGCTGGGTTGGGTTTTTCTCTTCCAGCTTTGAGCAGCTGGAAGTTTGGGATATGAGCATTGCTGTGCGAACCAAGGACTCTTCCATGGGCCTCAGTGACCCCTGAATCTGTCCCCACCTAAGCAGGAATTCCCTCTGACACACCCTTTACCTGTGGTTCCTTCCGAAGCTGCCCTGAGGAAGCTCCACTGTTGAGTAGCTCTGATATAAAGTCTATACCTGGAATGGCAAATATGCTTAAATTTGCATGACAATTTCAATTACTTAACGGTGCTTGCCTAGAGCCTAAGGATTCCAAGGCTGAGTCTGGAGGTGGGGGTGGGGTTGAGGGGGGGTGGGAAGGGAAGCAGTAATTGATTATCAATGTCTTTCACAGAGGAAGAAAGATGAGGACTGGTGCCCTGAAACCCAGAACTGTTCTGCATTTGTTATCTCTGGGCTAGACTTCTCGGTTAATTAATTCAACTTCTACTTATTTAGCAGCTACAATGTGCCAGATGTGGTCCTAGGGCCTGGGGATGGTTATTTCTCAGTCCTCATTTTACCTGTTTGTCTTGCAAAATTAGAGAGGTGGCCACTTTTTCCCTCTTACCATACATCCCAACCCCCATCCCTGCACCCCTGCTTTGGGTCTCCAAAACCAGTTTCTCTCTTTACTCTCATTTCCTACTCTATTGCTCCTCAATTTTCTCTTCTCCTCTGTCTTCAAATGTTGGAGGGCCCCAAGATTTGGTCTTGAATCGCCTTTTCTTCTGTCTCACGATAGATAATCACATCCAGTCCCATGTCTTCAAATGACATCTATATTCCAAGGACGCCCAAGTTTATGTCTCTAGCCACCAATGGAAAATTATATAACTATGTTCTATAGGACCTGTCCACTTACATACTGAGTTGCACCACAAACACAGCACATTCGGAAGAGAACTCTTGGTTTCTGTATGGCCTCCATGCATTTGCCAGCCTTTCCATCTCAGTAAATGACACTGCCCAGGAGACAGGGTTTTTCTCCTTCCCTTACCAACCCTCATCGAAAACATCAGGAATTCCTGTCAATTCCACCTCCAAACCTACTCCCCCATCTTCCCAAGTCACTCTACCCCTTGCCCACCATCCTGACCCCCAGCTGTCCTCACTCTTGCCTGGGATGCGTCAATAGACTACCTGCTCTCTCTGCTTCCATGCTGGTCCCCCTTCGGCACCAGAAGGAGAAGTTTTAAAAATAAATGTTAATGAGACTAAAATTCTCCAAAGGCTTCCCTGTGAGAAAAATCCAAACACCGTTCCCAGGTTTTCAGGATTCACTTCCGTCTTTGCTCACGTCTCAGAACTCACCGTCCACACGTTCTTCAGCCACTCGCTAGTCTACTTTCTACTCCTCCAGAAGTCATGTGTACTCCCTCCTTGGGGACTTCCACATTGTTTGTTTCTCTTTCTAGAATATTCTCTTTGATCTTTCTGTGGCTGATTCCTTCTCATTTAGGTCTTAGCTTAAATTGTACCTTGCCACATATTTGCTTTATCTCCCGTCTGGATCGAATAATCGCCAACCTGCCGGCCTCCCTGGCTCCCTGTCTCCCACTCCCGCCCCTCCTCCGAACTCAGCAGATTCCGTCCGGTTGACTCAGCCACGCACGGTCTGGCCCCTGCCTAGCCCTCCAGCATCACCTTTACGGTGCTTTGCCTACCATATAATGTTGCCCTCCTTCGCTGTACTGTGGGATGTCTCTGAGCCTTTTCCCATGCCATTCCTCTTGCCAGGCACTCTCTTACGTCTCTTCTCCTGGATAACCTCTACTCCTTCTCTAAGACACTATTAGGGAAGTGTTGCCTTACCTGGAAAGGCTTTTCCGACCCTCTCCTTACCTGAAGTCCATCCACTGCTTTCTGAACTGAGACGTGGAAAGCACTTGGAACCTGTTTTATTATGTTGCTACCTGTTTTTTTGTTTTTGTTTTTTCTTTCCTTTCCCTAGTTTTCTCATGTTGGCCCCCTTGGAAGAAGGGATTTTGTACCTATGGGCTTATCTTTATCCCCAACACCTAGCACAGACCTTTGCATTATAATGAGAACTGTAGGAAGGCTTACTTACAGGATTTCTGGGAGATGGCAGTGGGATGGCATTCCGGGGGGATGGGTCACAGCCAATGTCCTACCCAACTCCAGGATTCATGAGCTCTGAGTGGGGGCTGACCTCTGGGGACAGAGTGAATGACGACGTATCCTGAGGAAGAAACCGCGCTAGGGTGTGCATGGTGGAGGATGAAGGCTGGCGCTCTCGGTGCGGTTCTGGGAGCATGGCACGGCTGTGAGGTCTGAATCCTACAGCAGCTCAACCCCCAGTGTTTGGCAGGTGGGCCTGGGAAAGCACAGAGCACCAGCTGAAGCTGGACATGAACTAGGACAGGAAAGACTCAGATCTTCAGGAATTATCTCTGTGTTCAACCTTGGTATAGCTGTCCCCTCGTCTGGGGACTGCCTCTCAAATGCAGGGGAGTCTAACTTGCCTTGTTTTCCATTCAGTGACCCTGCCCACCTGGCCGCACCTGACTGAGCCACGAGTAGGCATCCATCCCCGCTGGGGCCAATAGGGTTCTCTCTCCTAGAATTTATTAATTAAAGTAGAAAACACAGAGCCTGGAGGGTGAGGTTACTGACTCAAGCTCATAAGGCATCTACTTACCTAAGCATCCAAGTGCCCCATATCTTAAAATTGTGGGGCCGAGAACCGATAATCACATGACGGCACACTGGCACGGAGCAGCACCAAACGTAATGACACGCTGCGATGTTTGCGGCGTGGAGGCGGTGCCTGTGAGCTGCCCGGCCTGCTCACGCTCTGCCTGTCCTGCAGCATTCCGGCGTGGGTGCTTGCCTGGCCTCCGAGGGAACACCTGTGCTCCTGCTTCCCAGTTTGGTCGGACGCAAGAATTCCACTCTTCTTTCCGACCAGTTCAGTCTTTCTGAGGTGGGAGGATGTTTTCTCTCTCTGCCCCAATCACGTTTCTAGGAAGGCCTTAGGAGGGCAGCGCTCCCGTTCAACTTCCCTCGTTGGCCTGAAGTCATTGTCTTCAGAGGACGATCTAAAGGTCGCCTGAGCAAGAATTCCTTGATGTGATTGTGAAAATGCAGATGGCTGGGCCTTGCGCAGATCTACTGAATCATAATCTCTTCAGTATTAGCAAGTTCCCCAGCTGATGAGGGCCTGCTGGTCTCAAGACTTCATCGGGGTTGGAAAAACTGATGGGTTAGGCTGGGGGATAGTGGTTTCCTGTCCCTGCTGAAACACTCCCTAGCTGGGTCATTTGAGAAGAGGAAATATGTCTTGTTTATATTTATCTCTGCTCAGCACCTAGAACGTAGGCGGCCCCTGACTAGTGTTGAGTGAACGAATGCATGCATGAGCTTCCCCAGCGCGGCAGGTGTTGCATGGGGAAACACCTGTGCGGTGTCCTACACATGCAAGGTGCCCATCAAGAGCACTCCAGCGTCATCTCTGGGTAACTTGAGTCAGGACAAGTGTTCAGAGACCTTGCTGAGACCCAGAGATGACAGGTGCTTTTGGGAAAAGCCATGGCTCTCTTCTGCTCCCCGTGGTTGACTGTTCTTGCCCTGGGAGTTGCCATACCAATGAAGTCAGCCGAGACCAATCATAGAGGAGAGGGCTCTGGCTGTCAAAGTGCCACCTGGGGCTTGGGAGGCCACCCGGAGATGCCAGGTCTGTGTCCAAAGGTGCAAGAGCGCTGTGGCTGTGATCCGTAGCTCAAGGTAGGGGATATAGATGTTAAGTTGGGGATTTGGGGCCCTGGGCATGAATAAATGAATCCCGATCTTAACACGATACCACTGGGGAAAATAGCTGATTTCTCCTAGACTCAATGTTTTGTTTTGTTTTGTGTTTTAATCTATGAAAGGGTCATAAAGTACCTCCCCTACCTACTCTTAGCATTTTTGTGAGAATCAGATGAGGTAATGATATAATTATTGTCTCTCTATACAGAGCATACGGTGATGTTTTCTGCTCTGAGTGCGATCCTCAGACCAGCAGTGTTGGCTCCCCACCTACCCCGAGCTTGTTGGAAGTGAAGAATCTCAGGCTCCACCCACATGATTCCTAGGTGACTTCAAATGCACATTAAAGTTTGAGAAGCAAAGACTAGACAATTATAAGGAATTTTTAGCTCTCCACTTTTTTTTTTCTCTCTAGACAGCTCTTCTAGAGAAAGGAAATGTATTTCTCTCTACACAGTACCTAGAATCTAACTGAGCCTTACCTAGCACTGAGTGAATAAATGAATGAATGAATGATCTCACGCTCACCCACTACTCAGAGCTCTTTACCCAATATTCCACCCGCTGTAATAGCAGGATGTGTGCGTAGTGATCACATCTGCCTCCCAGCCAGCTGGTGCCAACCGCAGGTGCAGGCATTTAGTGTGTTATTAAGGATGGAGTAATCCACTCAATGTGGTTGCGGGAGATACTTGGCAAGAACCAAGGGACAGGGGTTGGATTTTAGTTTCCAAAGGTAATGTCTTTCCCAATTATTTAAAGCCCCCAGTCACTTGGATCCCATGCAGACAGACATCAAGCTTCTTAAGGCAGAATTCTGTAAAACGGGACTCCTGCTCACTTTTGCAGCAGATTCGTGACTCTAATAGTCTGTTCAGGTGTTTATGTAATCTGACGTGGAAGGGCTTGTCCAGCTGGATCTTTATGGAGCTGAGACCAGCTGAACTTGACATCTATAAAGGAGAGGTGGTTTTTGTTTACTAGGTTTTACCACCAGCTAAGTTAATTAAAGAGTTAATCTGTCCCATCACTCAACAAATACTGTGGTGCTTGCCTTGGGGTTACCATAGTGAGCAGGCTAGCAGTCCCTGCTTCTAGCAAGTAATTGCCAGGTGGTGAGGATGGAATATGAATCAGGCAATTACAGTGAGGTTTGCGGAAGTACAGACTGATGTGGGAGAGCATGGCAGGCAAAGTTAAGTCAGGGTGGAGGGGGTGGAGACACAGTTCCTGCAGGAAGTGACCTTTAGGCTGACACCCAAAGGATGAGTAGGAGTTAAGCCTTGGGAGAGGAAGGAGAAAATGAAGCAGGTACAAAGAACAGCAGGGGTCAAGGCCTAGAAGCAAGAGAGCCTATGCTCTCCCAGTGGAAGTAAAGCAGTAGAGGTGTTTGATAGCTAGCGTCACTTGTGGGTCTGTCTGGGAGGTGAGGCTGGAGAGTTCAGTGAGGGTGGGACCTCATAGGCTACTGTGAATCCTTCTAGGAAATTCCCATTTTATCCCCAGATCCATCTAGAAAATCTTCGAATGTGCGTCTGATACAGTTTCCAGTTCTCCCCGCATGGCCCACTGTTTCCTTCATCAATATGGCAACGGGAAGAGATTGTTCTCTGGCCTGCATGCCTCCCCTGCCCTCCTGTGACTCCTAGTCCTCAGCCTGGTGCCTGCTTCTTGCTTTGCATCCTTCCCTGCTAAGTGCTGCCTTATGCAGGCACTCTGCCACAAAATGGTATTTCTGGACCAAGCCTTCATCAGTCGGACCCTCCAGGCACTCTCCTTCCTGCCTGTCTACCGTGAGGGCCTTCTCTCTGTGGTCTCTTCTCCTGGGTTTTCCCTCCCTGGAGGGTCAAATAGGGCACCAGCAGCCGTGGGCCTGAACTGGAAACGGCTGCCCGCTGGGCCTCCGCAGCAACATCACTGTGCCCACTGCTCTGGCAGCAGAAACTCCATTATTTCTGTCCAATCGCTGTGTACCCATGAGTGCACCAGCCCTGTTTACACGTGCCGTCATTGCCAAGGTGCTCACTGTGAGCTGTTAGGATCAGACGGTTTGCGAGGGGCAGGGCGGCCGGAGCCCAGGACTGAGGGTTGGAAGAGACGGCCTCCCTTGTGGCCCCTTTCTACTCTCATTCTGCAACCTTGGCTGCGTCACCAGAATCCTGGTTTCCGCCGCTATCAGTAGGGACAAACAAGAGCACTTGCCCTGTCTATTCAGGGAGGTACTGAGATCAGACAAGACCCTGCGGAGTGTCTGTCAAATTCTATGGAAGAGCCGGCTTTCCCTGGCGCTCCAGGTGCTATCGGCACAGCTGAACCTCGCTGGGACCCAGGAATCTCACCTTCCACCATAATCACCGCCTTCCTGCCCGAGGCTTTCAAATTAGGTTTTATTTTACTGTGACTCCCGCACTCCACTGCTTAAAGGACAACCCAATTAGAAACCCTTCGTCCAAATGTAAACGTTGCTTCAGCTCATCATTGTCGAGGCCAAAGAATTTGGGGGGCTGCAGCCCACTGTGAAACATTTTCTCTGCTGGACCTACCGCGAACATGCGCTCAGTTTGCTTCCCAGGTGTGTAATTACCTCCCCACGCTATTTGCTGGCAGTTTTTTGAAATGTTAATGAAACAACATTCATTTTCCCGTTCATTTTAGAGCTCCTGTTTTCTTCTAATTTTTTTCTTGGGAATCTTTCACAATAGACAGATAGACAGATGACAGATATAACAAAAGAGCCACTGGTTGTGTCTCTTCTAATAATCGCCCTCCCAAATCCAAAACATGATGTCACAGCACAAAAGGAAGATAAAGATCCAGCGCATTGTGTTGAAAATGGAATTTAGGGGTTTTTAAAAACTCATGGTCTCTTATCCTTGACATGGATCCTCACCGTCTCGTTTTAGGTCTATTATACATGGTGGGAACTCCTCTCCTGTAGACAAGGGCCCGTACTGGAATACTAGACATTTAAGTCTAGGTCAACCTAAAGATGGCACAAAAGGGATCCTTCAGAAAAGATGGAGCTCTCCCGGCTTCTGCCCCCCCTAAACTTGACGGAACAGCCCCATCAGTCTGCAGACGGGGCTTCTTTCTCTTTGCTTACAAGTGGTACCCGTTTCTTCTCCCATCATTTTCCATTTAATTATACTTTTTAAGTTTTCTTATCTATCTCTCCTAAGCAGACCATGAGCCCCTGCAGCCAGGGGTTGGGTCTCACTTACCTCGGCACACTTAACAACTAACTTCTAGATAGAAGGCATTGTTTCACACGTCACAGCCCCAGGCCCTCATCAGCCCTCAACCCACTGAGTGCAACAGCCTCCTGACTCATTAAAACAAAAAACAATTTTTTAAAAATTTACCCAATCTCTACAACATCCTTTCCACCAGAGCCACGGACGTTTTTAAGATGTAAATCAGATCTTCCCCTACTAAAAACCCTTTGGTGACTGCTCTCGTCCTCTGGGTGAGTCCAAACTCCGTCATATGGCTCAGGGGACTTTCATCACCTGGACCCGGCCTTGTTCTCTCATCGGGTCTCCATTCTCCCCTCGCAGCCAAAGCCCCAGCCACCAGCGAGTGGAGCTCCCGGTACCTCCCTGAATACACCCTGTTGACATTTACTGAGCACTTGCATTGCTAGGCGCTTTCGACCACTCAGTCTGCATTCTTAGTGCACCTCATAACAACCCCATGGGATGATTTCTATTGTCCCCCTTTTACAGATGAGGAAACTGAGATGTGGAAAGGCCTCATGCTCCATGCCAGAGTGTTAAAGGCAGTTCAAGGATTGTAGCCAGGCCCCAGACTCCAAGGCCTGAGATTCTAATTGCAAGGGTCTAAGAAGGCGTCACCAGACTGGTGGAGGGTTAACTAAATTTCAGAGGATAGGAAGGATTTGCACAGATAGAGAAAGAAAGGCTGTTCTGAGCAGGGGAAACACCAGAGTCGGGCTGGCAGAGGGGAGGGCCAGGTACCTCAGGAGGGAAGGGAATGGGTCCCTTTGGCTGAAGCAGAGGATCTGGGGAGAGGGGTGTTGGGGAAATGGGGGAAGGGCCTGGAATGAGTGGGGAGGCCAGTTGCAGTTCTGGGCTGAGAAGCTGGAACTGAGTCTGGGGGATATTCCGAGAGACATGGACCACCTTCCAGCAAATAGATGGTCTGATTCCAGTGTGGATGGGCTGAACAGGGGGAGGGAGCCAGTCTGGACCACCCAGTAAGAATGCTATTGCAGAAGTCCTGACGAGAGATAAGGGGTTGTGTGATTACTAAGGAAGGGCTGATCCCACACACACTGAAAGCCTCCTTGGGCTATAATTTGCTGTTTTGATGATACTGCTGATCCTGCTGCTATTGATGTCTGGGGACCTCAGCAGCACTTGAGAATCGCCCCCTGGGTGGCCAGAGGCTTGGGTGTGGCACATAAAGAGCCTTCCTTAGGGTCAGGCCAGGCCCTGCCCCACTGGTGGGACAGCTTCAGGCCACTCCGGCAGCTTCCTGGGCTTGTTTTTCACTGCTGGTTGTCACAATGATGGGCTCATTTGCCCAATCAAACAGACGTGTTAGCATAGCACAAAATACTCTTCCAGGACCTTCCGAGGGTATCCAGGACAACGTGCAAAGTCCCATGGGTAACATGAGGTCGTCCCCACCCTCCCGCTGAAAACAGCAAGCAAGATGCCACTGACCGCTGCTTCTGCTGAGTGAAACACTGCGCATGTGTATTAAAGACCTTTCTTGCAAGGAAGGGGGAGAGACAGGGACACGTGGCGAGCATTCTGGCCAAAGTACAGGTTAGTCAATTTACACAGAAAGAGGCTCTGTGCTGATTCGGGCTACACCTACTCTTCAGGCCCCGTGCACTGGGATACCCAACCTGTTCAAAAAAGGCCAGCGATCTCCAGAGCCTTCAGCCAGGGAGAAAAGGAACTGGAACCTCCTTGGTGAGGATTCAATCAAAGCCAACTTTAGTAAGAGCACAAAGCCAACAGGTGGTAGGACTTGCATGAATCCATGTGTCACCAGGGGGCCTCTAAAATCTTTCTTGAACTTCCTCATATAGACATTTTTGCCTAATCGTATGAGCATATATGCACACGTGTATATACGTTGCTGTTATACATGCACTGGAAGAATTCGTATCAGGTTCACCAGTGTCTACTTGTGGAGGTGGAATGAGAAGTGGGTGAGGGCATCATTTCAGCACTCTTGAATAGGGATGTGAATCTGTACTTTAAACAAAAACAGAGAAATTATGACACTGTAAGTGATCTTTAGTTTCTTTCAGGGTTTTTTCTGTATTTTTCCAAAAAATGTCCAAAATGAATGGCCATGCCTTTTATATTCAGAAATTGTTAAAGCTAATGAATTGTAGGCAATTTAAGAAAAATTGAGAGTATAAAGGAGAAAAGAAAAATGACCCACATTTTACCAGTAAGAAAAACACTACAATTAATGTTCTACTTCACAAAGTTTCTTTTATAACTTTTAATCTTAATATGACATTTGTTCTTTGAATAATTTTGAGTAATGCAGAAATGCACAAGAAAGAAACCACTTCTAAGGTACCACCCAGAGGTGGCCCGCTGTTGGCATGTTGTACATTTTCTTTCTGCATTTTCTATATTAATTACAATAATAACTCCCATGTGGCGAGTGCTTATTTTGAGCCAGGCAATGTGCTAAATGCTTGTCAGACGCTATCTCATTTAATTCCCACGTAAGCCTAAGGTGGATTGTTAGTTACATCGTCACAGAAGACATAAACCAAAGGCTAAGAAGCCTGTGAACCTGATGCTGACCGACTCCAAAGCGTTCTTAATGATTCTCCCTACTCCTTCGAGGTCACGTGTGCAGTTCCGCACGCGCACCTCACCTGCAAACACAGGCACATGCACACAGGCACACACAGACACGCTCAAGCTGGGATGACACGGTAGCTTCCATTTTGCCTTCTGCTTTAGTTTTTACTTCAGGTTATCTGGTGAGCATTTTATGATGTCACGTAAATACCTTTGTAGAAAGCATTGGATAAACTTGGATTTTTTTTTTTTTTAAGTTAAATTCTAAGCAAATCAGTCTTGAAGCTCTGTTCGCCACAGATGACTGGCCTTTGTCCTCAGGCCTCCACACCTACTGTGCAGACAGGCCTCCCCATCTCACCTCCTGGCTCTTCGCCCCGGCTTTGTCCTCTCCCGTCTCTGCCTCCCCCTCCAGTGGCAAGTCGGGCATGGGGACTGTGGCCCCTGCACTCAGCAGCTGCCGGAGGATGCTCACTGCCAAAGGGCCTGCACTTCCTGACCGGACCTCGTATGAGAACGGCTTTGCGGTCTCCAAGCTCTTCTCACCTGTGTGCGTGGTGCCTGTGTTTCATGTGAATGACCCCGTGTGGCTCAGAAGGCATTTTTCACACCGAGACATCTATAGGCAGGACCAGGCACATGGTAATAGAAAACCCTCACCAAGGTTACAACAGAAACGAGGGCACCGAACTTTTAGATGAGTACAGACTGTTCACATCTAAAGTGGAACAGATCACGCCAGGCCTCCTCAGTTCCGTATCCTAATGCCACGTCCTGGGGGTTCCCGGAGGGACACAGAGCATGCAGGGATTCTTGAACGTACTCGACGGAGAACCTGTTGGGATGGAGGCAGCTTTTCTTAGCTGACTGGTGCTCTATAGAATACAGTTTGGGAAATACTGTTTCATAGGCTTTCTGTAGAACGTTAATCCTGTGATTTAGTTTCTTTCAACAGCTAATTAATTCCTTACTCCTCAAAGCACTGTCCTTACTCATGGCATGAGTAATCTTCTAAGAGTTCCTCAGAAATACAGAACCTGCACTCCCCCTGACCTTCTCCGCCCCCACCCACAGATTCAGAAAGTCTGTATTATCATTAAGATTCCCAGGTCCTTCACAGACACATTAAAGTTCAGGACAGATGCGCTGATGTTAATTAAGGACACAGGGGTTCTTAATTTTCTTTAAGAAAGGCATCTTATAGGGTTTATTTATCGTCATAAAGTGTGTTTCATGCACATGTTTGATTGAATGCAGAGGGGCACAGGGGAGGGGAAGACGCGTTTGAAGACTGCTGGCCACGGAGCACGGTCTCTGCAGGCATGTGCCACTCAACAACGATCCTCAACAACTGTGAGTCCCAGGTTTGTTCCCGAGTCCTTTCCTTTTTCCTTTTTAGGCAAGCAGGCAGTCCCCCAGCGTGTCCACATTTGGAACTGGAGCGACATGCAGCCACATCCCATTAGCTAATGGCGAGGCCCCTGGAGAGGGCCCCTTTAATGGCCTAGTCAGCTGTCAGGGCTGTAAACACGTTTCTTCCCATTCAGAGCCATTTGCCCCTTTCTGTGACCTCTTGCGGCTCAGGGCCTGGCCACGTGGCCCAGATGGCATAATCTGTCAGGCCAAAGGAGGTGACAGTGGGGCTTGCTGTTAGGTAATCAGTGACTATAATTAGCTGGGGTGGAAGCGATAATGGGACCAACTGCAGGGCTGGGGCTCCCCCTCCCCTGTTCCTTCCCCCTCGCATATGATGTTTCTAGCACATGAAGTGTGTGTGCGTGAGAGGAAGGCAGGGCCTTCAGTCTCAATGAGGAAGGTCAGGACTCAGCTCCAGCTATTTAGTGACTGAATCGCTTAGCAGCTGATCCATTTCATTTCACTGAAGCAGAAGTCTATGGCTCTGTTTCGTAATGAGTTGGCTTTAAGGACCTTGTGTGACCAAGGGTGGGGGAGGGCTGTAGAGAGTTAGAACTCGATTCTCATGGCTCAGACACACAGACATTCAGTCAGACCCTGGCTCTGCCACCTACCAGCCAGGCCGCTTCGGGCTGGTCAGTGGGCCTCTTTCATCTCTAACAGTAGAGGTCACATCACTCCCCTCCTGGGCCACTGTCAGGGCTAAGTCAATATCACCATCAATACCTCCAGAAGCACACCTGGCCTACAAGGTATAGTAGGAGCAGAACAGAATCAACAAAACTAAACGTTGTTCCTAACACGCTGAATGAGGTCTCTTGAAATGAAGTTATGTCTGTCACAGAGCAGTTGAGAAGTGACGTTGGCTTCACTTGCAACTTCTACCAGGAGGAGGGAGGTCCCTGCATTTTCTACATCAAAATGAAAGAGATGGGGGAGGGTGGTGAGCTGATGAACATGGGAGAGGTGTTTCCCGTTTGTCCTTGTGTTGTTGGCAGTTGACGGCTGCTTTCTGACACAGCCGGTATTGTGGTGTTTGCAGGAAACATTGCTGAAGCTTGTTCGGTTTGGTTAGTTGGAAGGTCTAAAGTAAAACCTCTCCATTTTTGTCTCTTCCCCTCCCCCAGAACTATTTTCTCCTTTTCCCTCACTTTATTAAAAATAAATATACCCTTAGGGAGGCAAAAAATAAAAACCACTGATAATTGCAGAAATAACCAGTCAACAATTTGGATCTATTCTTCCAGATCCATGTAGAAAGAGTTACTTTTTTTTTTTCCCCACCAAATTGGTCATATTTATTCACTTGGAACATGCTCCCCCCCCCCCCCCCCTTAATATGTTAGGTCTTATTCTATGTCAACATCAGAGAAGAAAAACTCTGATTCCAAAAAACCTCCGCTGCCTTGCGGCATACCTCTTCAGGGGAAAGGCTAAGGGAGTAAACCCCGACAGAAAATCCAGAGCCGGAGTCCCTAAGGCGGTTCGACATTGTAGTCAACACCGGCAACTCCTGCGGCGCACCTGAAGCCAAGCTGTATTGACTCCGTCTTTCCCTTGGACCCTTCAGCTGCGAAGAGAGAGGGGGTCTGCTGCATGGGCAACAGCAGACCCTCCATATCACCCTGCCCAGGCTCTGTAGCTTCAGCTTCACTGGAGAGGACACTCCAGCGTCATCGCAAGATGTCGATTCAACACGGGAGGAGACAGATACCGTGTCACTCCCGAGTCGGACTGCACAGCCATTCTCGGCGGTGCAGATAGACTCTTAAGAAGCTACACCATCGTCTCTCGAGGCGGACGGCTGCCGCCGCCGATGATTCTATGTCAATAGGAACATTTCTAAACATTCTTCTATTCCAGATTTTCTATCATAGTTTATTGGCTCAATTTGCCAAGAATTCTACCAATCTTTTCCCACTACATTTTTTCTTTTAATTGAGATAATTCACATATCATAAAATTCACCCTTTTCAAGTATGCAATTCACTGGTTTTTAGTATAGTTAGGAAGTTGGGCAACATAACTGTTTTCTAGTTCAAGGACATTTCCATCACCCCCAGAAGACATTGTTTCTGTTGTGGTCACTCTCTGTTCCCTCCATCCTTGAACTCATGGCTAACAGTCACTATAATGCTGTTGAGATGCAGGGATTTACTGACCCCATTTCTCATCATAGTTGTAAACTGCTTACAACTATGTATGATTTGAAATAAAACAATAACGATCAGTTTGTGAAATTTTGTCTAATTATATTTTTGAGCTGTTTGAATTTGAAAAGGAGTGTTACATTTCTGAATGATATGGAAAACTTAGAATGAAAACAAATCTCTAAACCTGCAGAATTACAAACATTCTGTGGGGATTTCCTGAATGTGGTCACTGCAACACTGGGTTTGCAAATACTGCCCACGGAGTTGGCCAGATGTTGAGAGTTGTGAACTTATATTACTGGACATTTTCACAGTAGAGGTAAAGTCCTGACTCCCCTTCTTAGAGTGGCAGTCAAAATTGTGTTTTGTGTCTCTCTGAGCATCCTTTGAACCTGGTAGAAAGAGGGGCTGGTGGAAGGGTGTGGGGTGCAACCAGTTCTGTTCAGTTTCTGGAAGTGATTTTTAAAATTTGACTTAAAAAATAGACCTTAATCTGATATAAAAGGGATCTGGTAACTATATGTTAATAACCTTGTGTACATTTACATATAGAGATCATATTTAAAAATTCCTTCCAATGACGATAATTATTAAAATAACAATTCCCAAGAATCAGGGAGTCAAAAGACTATGAGGATCAGCTGCTGTGGGAAGTGCGACAGCATCTAGGGGATTGTTAAGAAATGGAGGTTGAAAGTCTTTCACAAGCTGAATGCTGGTCAAGCCACGATCTCTTCTGGAGTCCATCTTAGCACTTTCGCGTCCCTCAGGAGGTTACCCCTCCCCATGCCTGACTCACCCCTATACCTTGCCTCACCCTATCTCAACCACAAAGCCAATTTCTTCGGATCTTCCCTGAGGTCCTACACTCAGAAAAAAATGGGGCGGGGGGCCTGTGCTTTAGTGGAGAGAATGTGGTTTGTGTCTTGGTTCTGCCACTTACATGGACATGTTACTTAACCATCCTGTGGCTCAGTTTCCCCATATGGGTGAAGAGGTATGAGTATCGACTAGATGCATGTGCGGTGATAGTTAAGTGTTTGCAATGAGACTCGTCATGCCCAAGTGCCTCACGGTTGCCATGGCAGAGATGGTCTGGCCTTGAGGCAACATGTTGGCACTGAGACTGTCCCCTGAGGTCGTTCCAGCAACCTCTACCCCATTGTTTTGTGTTTGGGAAGACAACGGGCTGGAGAGCCCAGAGGTTTGTGCAAAGTGACACTGCTTTCCAGGTGAATCTTCACAGGGATTCTGTGTAGTGATCTGCTTAGTTTTAGCATTTTGTTTTCCCCCAAAGCAAAGGCTGCAGCAGCTTAGTAAGCTCACGTCAGAAGACAGAGCTCTGTTTCTGTTCTTCATGCTTGTGGGGCTCGCTTATTTATTCCTTGGTCTCATCCATGGTGCAGGGGTCTCTGGGCTCCCACGTCGTGTCTGGCAGTGCTGGGATCTGACATGTGTTTAATCCCCCACTGTGAATACAAGCACTGTATTCTCAGTATATTCTAACTATCGTCTTGTGAGGAAAATCTGCTCTTACCCATTTGCAGATATGAAGACTGAGGAAAAGAAAAATAAGCCCTGCCCAAAGCTGCACGGATATGAAAGGGTAGGATTTAGGAAAATTGCACCGTGATCAAGAGCTCTTTCACCTGCTCACTGCGTAGCCTTGTGAAAGTTACTTACCTGCTTCGGCCTCCAGTAATAACAGCACTCTCCTTAAAAGGGTGCGGTGAGGGGTATTATTGCTGGTAAGGTGCTTGGCAGGACATAGTAGGAGCTCAATAAAAGTCAGCCTGACACAAAACAAACAAAGCAAAATATGATATGGTTTTGCCTGTGTCCAAAGCTTGTATTCTCTCTGCTACTCCCTGTAACCTCAAAAGGAATCAGGCAGTCGAATTCCTACTAAGAAACCTAAGCAAGATTCTGGATTTCAAGGCATCAAGGCATTGTAAAGCATGGCCTAGCCAGAAAACACACACACACACACACACACACACACACACACACACACACACACACACACACAGTTACTTTTAATAGCTGGTAAGAGCCAGAGAAAATCCAATTACAGATGAATCAATCGATTAAAAAGAAAGGGGGTAGAAGAAAAGAAAGAATGTTGGGAAGACATGGAGCCAAATTACCACTGGATAATAGAATTAAGGGTCTGTAGAAGGAACTGGGAAAAATTACAAAGAGGTGGGGCCGGGGACTTGGTCACAGCTCTGTGACGATGATTCTTTCTCAGCCCCTTGACTCCAAAGAGCAGGTTCTGGGCCAGCAGCTCTCCAAATGATCGCATTGGAAAGAGCCGGAATTGTATTTGGCAAATTATAGTTTTGCAGAGAAATGAACCACGTGTGGCCTCTGGAACAAGAGGATTATGTTTGGGTTAAACAGATGTTCACAGTTCAGTATGAAAGTGGAGGGCCCAGCTATCACGGCTACCGAGACGAAGGTGAAAAAGCTTGTGGGTTTGGGTTTTTGTTTTGTCGTTGTTGACAAAGATACAGCCTTAGTTCATAATCTTCTGTCCCCTAAGAGATCTTGTCTTGCCTCTCAAAGAAAGATCTCATAGTAAGTAGAGTTTATCTTCAATACAAACACTTCAAAAAAACCACGTGCATTTTTAACTTTATTTTCTATTTGGAGGGGGAAGGGGGATGAGAAGGAGGTGGAGCTGTTAATCCAGCAACAGTCTTTACGGCCGTGTCTATTATTGGTGGGTTCTAGAATCACATCCGTCTCTGTGTCCTTGTGGAACGGCGTCCTTAACTAGGCCACGTAAGGAGCCTGCGCACCTATAAATAAATGAGGGAGGCTGTGCACAGCGTGGAGGCTGGCCCACTGGCTGAGGTCTTGCAGGCCCTCTCCAGCAACTCTCGACTTTGTGCCTGGGCAGGCCTGCTCCGCTGTGGATGATATTACCTGGGCAGGGCAGGTAGGGGTGATGCATGGGGGACGGACACCTTGGCCATGGGTGGCCTTCTCAACAGTGGAGGGCGGGCCTTGCCGGTCCAGCAGCCGTTAGCCCCCGACTCAGCCAAGTGCAGGTGAGCAGGCTGCAGTGGCTTCATGGGCACCGGCTGCACCTAGCTCCAGCTCAGGCGGGGCAGGGGTAACCAATGGTGGTGGCGGGTGGTGGGGGGTGGGAAAGGGAGAGCACGGTGGCAGGGACAGACAGAAGAAGAACAACCAAATACCTCTGCATATGTAAGATGAAACAGAGAAAAGACGGGGGGTGGGATAGGAGCAAAAGAAGCTTCTTCCAGAGTGTGGGAGCCCAATTCGTTTTTCCCACCTCAGGCTGCTCCTGTGGAACAGGCGTGAAGGAGCCACAGTCCTACCGGCAGCTTGTTTCCCTGCATACTAACTTAGAGATTGGAAAAACTAAAAAATAAAAGACAAAAAGCAGGCCTTCCCACTAGAGAAACTGGGCCAAGAGCTTCTGTCTGCTTGGTAGCCATCTTGGGATTTCACGCCAATATTGTCTTGGAAGACCCCCGTGCACAAAGTGCTGTTTCCACATCAGCAGGCGCCTGTCGGAAAAGCAGTCTCGGGCCGTCCAGGCCAGACCCACTGAGTCAGAATGTGCAGTTACACAAGAGTCCCAGGGGGCTGCATGCGCTTTCTATTAGAAAAGCTCTAGACAGCAGCACTGCCTCTTCATTCTGGCCGCACATTAGAATGACTGGAAGTTATGGGTTGACTTGCGTTCTCCAAAAAATTGTTGGTGTCCTAACACCCAACCGCTGCGAACGCGGCCTCGTTTGGAAACAGGGTTTTTGCAGATGCTCAGCATCATTTGGGTGTGCCCAATCCAGTATAACTTATAAAAAGGGGAGGTGTGGACTCAGAGGCAGACATGCCCACGAGGGGAAGGCCATGTGAAGTTGAAGGCGGAGACTGGGGGAACTCATCTATGAGCAGAGAAATGCTAAATATTACCAGGAAGCCACTGAAAGCATGGAACGGATCCTTTCTCACACCTTCAGAAGACACTAACCCTGCCACAACCCTGCCCTCAGCCTTCTGGTCTCCAGAACTGAGAGACAAGAAAGTCTCTGTTGCTGAGGTTACACAGTATGTGGTGCTTTCTTATGGCAGCTCTAGCAAACCTGTAGATCTGGATACTTCTAAGAAAACTCTGGGTCTCTGAGCTCCCTCTGATCTGCTTGCAAGCAGAATGCCCAAGGGAGAGGCCGACAGACCTGCACTTTCTAAATGTCCTTTGGTGGTTCTGATGTTTGAGCACCAGTGGTCCTATCCACCTACCATCCAGGCTCACTTCACTCTTAGAGCACCCTGCACCCCCCAAGAACAGATGCTTGTACATACCAGTCTGCTCTTCATCTTCCAGTGATGGGGAACTCTACCTGATGGGGCAGCCTGGTCCATCATGGAAAGTTCTTACGGTTCAGGAGGACCCTTAAATAGCGCTGAAGTTTCCTCTACTTTAGAGATTGAGAAACTGAGACCCCAAGAGGCTGAGCGACTTGCCAAGGCCATATAGTCAGGATGGGCCAGCTGTGGATTTGAATAGAAGCAGTTGCCTAAGGCCATCTTCCTGACCACTCAAACTACCCAGATGACCCAATAGTTTACAAAGGGCCAAATCAAGGCTCCTTCCAACCCTGGGAGACAGAGATCCAAGAGTCCCTCTCTCATCCTCACACCTAGATGATGGAGTAGAGGTTGGGAAAGGGAATTACAGGGTCCCATTAGACCCCTAGGCTATGAGATTTGCCAACTGTGCATCCAGAATGTGGATGGGTTGGGTAGAGAGTCAGAGTGTGTCTTTGGTTCAAGGGTCAGGGCCTGCTTCTGACCCTAACTCCCTGAGTGACGCTGGGAAGGTCTTTTCTGTTCTCTGGCCCCCAGTGTTCACACTTGTGGAATGAGGATAACAGACTATGCCCTTCTTATCTTGTAGGGGCTCCCATGAAATCATACACAGGACTATGCCTTGTGAAGGAAGCTCCAGTATTTTGATTATTATATCCTGGTATGAGAAGAGAACTTAGGTGTTTCCATGATTAAAAGAAAAAAAAATCTCACTGGAGCCACTTCGACCATTGGTCCTCCTGACTAGCAGTTTGATTGCTGCTCAATTTCCTCCAAACTGTTGCTAGGTTTGAGTGGAAGGGGTGCAGGGAGGATGATTCAGGGGGAGGCCTTCAAGCCATATACTCTCCCTGGACATACTCAATAATTGACCCAACCTCCAAAATCAGTGAGTCCCTCCCACTCAGGGGACCTGGCTCATTCATCGGGGTTCAAAAGTCTTGATGCTGTTATTATTCCCATATACAACTTTTTTCTCATTGATTTCTTTATTACCCCACAAATATTTCTTTGGGACTTACTCTGGTTCAGACACTGTACTAGGCCTTGGGAATTGGAAACAGATTCATAAGAGTTTCTACATATGTCAACTGTTAGCAACTTTAGGAAGGAAATGTTATTAGTGTCTTCATTTTACAGATTAGGCAACTGAGGTACTGAGAAATCCATTAATTACTAGGTCACAAAACAAATTATATGCAGAACCAAGAATCAAGCCCAGGATCTCTGGCTGTAGAGCCCAGGCCCTTAACCGCGGTCATATCCTGCCTCCATGAGCTGTTCGCTATTCCCAGTTTACCTTAGCGGGGATTTGAACAGACATGGCACTCTGTAAAGTGCTATTCAAATGAATGCAGGATGAAGAAGATGATGATGACAATGAAGAATGAATTGCTTCTTTTGTAAAGGAGTGAACTTCCTCATAGGGGTCTTAAGTTATTGATTGATTAATGGATGAATGAAGGACAGAGAGAGGAGAGGGAATTATATAGGGATGACATAATCCTGCTTAGCACTGAGGAATGGCCATCCCAATTTCAAAATGAGGAAACAGAGGCTCAGAAAGGTGACCTGCGTCATCCAAGGTAGGGGCAGAGCTTGGATTTTACTCGAGAACTGACCGATGCTGAAGCCAGCACTCATCTCGCACCTGGTTAAGCTCCTGGGCAGAGGGAATCAGCAGTTCTTGGGTACAGGTGCAGCTCAGTCTTCTTTCTCGTCCCCTCTTTCACTTACCAACAATTCGTGGAGCCATTTCTGCACGTGATTCGTCATGGAGAATTCACAAAACAATTTCACAATCCCTGAGTTTAGGGAGTGGTAGTTTGAAACTATGTTATAATTTTATCTTTTATAGGACATCTGACTTACCTAAGGGACCCCCACTTTGAATGTGGAAGAGGAATCTGGTAGCCAAAACCCAGGCTTCTCCCCTCTTCCCTCCCTCTCACTCTCCCATTTGTTAGGATCTGGATTTCAAAGCTGTGTCCAGTGCCAAATGGACTTGATTCGTATACGGTATTCCCTCACGTACCGCGGGTGTGACGTTCTAGAAGCCCCCACGAAGTAGGAACCTTACATTTATTCTACACTCTTAAGCCTACGTAACTTTAACAACATATTTATACAGGACTGCAAAATCCTGCGATATAGCAAAAAATCCGCAATAAATAATTAAATATAATGTATTTTTTAAAATCCCGTGATACAGTGAGGCCGCGATAAGTGAACCACGATATAGAGAGGGGCCACTGTAACCTGAAGGTCAGTATAGCAAAGCCAAAACAGCTATCTCTTTCTAACTTCAAGGTTTCACAGGAATAGGGGCATTAAAAGCAGTTTTACTTTCAATTTCTTTGGTGCTTAAACAGATTGGCTTTTTGCTCTGATGTCCTGGGCTACTTCAAAGATATCACATGTTACATATCAGAATTAGTCATCATGGTGCGTGGGAAGTTCATGTTGGTGGAAAAATGCAAATAAAGTACCACACTACAAGAATGATGAAAATAAAAGGTGTGTATTTGTTTTCCCAAGGAAGACATGTACAGATTTAATGAAAGTCATTAAACATGTCCAGAGAAAACCTCAAGCTTGAGATAGTTATGCTTCCTTAGAGGTGAAAAGGACAACAGAGCTATTTAGTCCCTAGGAGGTGCTAGGTAGGCAGTGAGCTAGACCCTTTCACTACATTCTCTCATTTAATTTTTCCAGCAATCCTAAAACCAATGCAGTATTATACAATAAGGATGGGAATTATTTGAGACGAGGTCAGTCAGACACCAAGTTCATCGTGTGGCACATGTTAGTTGTTCAGTAGTGATGGTCATTATTACTGTTGCTTAAATCCATTTGGTAGATAAGAAAGCTGAGCCTCAGAGGGATTCATCCCTTTGCCTGTAAAGTGACACAGCTAAGGAGTGGCAGAACGGGAGGCTAACGCAGCCCGAGCTGACCCCAAAGATCCCTGAGTTCCCAAGTTGCATTACTTTGGTGGAAAGACAAAACATGATTCTTTATTTATTAATTTTTCTAAAATCACCTGGCATTTTGATTCTCCTTGGCCAGCCCTGTTCCTGGCCTGTTTTGTTTTGCTTTTCTTTAATTATTTAGTTTCATGAATAAGAGGCCACCATATAGTTCTTTTTTGTAGTCCCTGGCTCAGCTCAAAATCTTAAAGGAAACACGAGAACCCAGAAGCACCATCACCATCACCCTCACCAGCTGCTGCAGGTCTTTCTTAAGCCCCACACGAATAAGTCCTTCTCTCTATTGTGACTCATGCCCTGCTGCGTGCCCCTCCTCCCAGGCCAACCAAGGTTATGACTCATTCTGGCTTCTGACAGGCGCAAAAGAACCATAAATTTAAGCCCAATCTCTCAAGGTCAAGGCACATCCTAGTTCTTTAAGCTGAACCATTGTGGTTGGCACACATCTTCTCCTTTGACCAAGGGGAACTCCATGCATTGTGGGTTTTCCCCTTTCTGCTAATTGCTCCCTTTTTGCCCATCCCCAGAGGACTGTCAGTCCAGGGGCATTCATGGGTCGGAGGGAGGTCCCAGAAGCTCCAGGTTTGGGACCATGGGTGAATTTGGGGGTCTTGCAAAATAATTTAAAACTGGGAAAGCCAAGTCCTCAGTCAAGGGAAACATATTAGAACTTCCAGCAAAAGCAGGGGCTTCTTAGTGCTGCGTCATCACAAGCCACTGGGCGTGTGGCTTTATGGGCAGGTTATAATTAGCAGATAGCTCATCCTGGAGGAAAGCAGAGAATGAGCCTTGGAACTGCTTCTCCTGCACCCGGGCTGGCTTCCCTCCAGCCTGCCCCATCATCATGTCACTCTCATGCTTTGCTTCAGATCTTTAATGACTTCCTTTAACCTCTAGTTAACAAGAGGAAGAATATTTTTATAGCTAAATGGAAACAGAAAAGACGTATCTTCCCTCCCCTCTGTCTTCCTGCTTCACCTAACCAACTTCTAGTGTCTGAAGCCCAGTTATGCTGGTGCCTCTTCTCCTCTGCCAGGCTGAGCAAGGTGCCTGCTCTGTGCGCGTGTTTCACAATGTGGACGTCCTCCTAGCTCACTCTGGTTTTCTATTTAATCATCAGCCTTCTCAACCCCGTGAGGAACTTCTCAAGCGACAAGACTGTTATCAGAAGCCACAGAGTAGGTGTTCAAAAGTTATAAATGATGGGTTGGTGCTAAATCTGTCATTTTTAACATGTGACTTCTAAACTTGTCTGGTCATTGTTATCAAGCCAACAGATTAAGGAAGGAAACTGAGAAGGCTTGTGAAGATGTTTTTTAAGGATTTGGTCAGAGTGGGTACATCCCTTCCATGTCTATTCCACGGTCAACAGTCAACTGAGTCTCATCACGGTGACCAACAGCCAGCAGCCAGACAAATGTTGCTGAACTATTGCCCTCAAGAAATGATAAACCAGTTTGGTAAGTGACTAGTCTACCTCTGCTCTAAAGCATCTGTTTGGATCATCAGAAAATTGATTAAAAGGACAAAAGGAGAAAGGACTATCACAGTCGTCCATGTTAGGAGTGACAATAAGTGGTAGGAACAGAAAATGATATAAGAATCCTTCTAGAGCCAGAAGGGTCAGGCCTTAAACTGTGGATGGGTGAGGGAGTGTGAGAGAGAGGGAGAAATGATGCTGAGGTTTCCGGCCTGGTTCAGGAGAGTTCAGGAATTACAGGAGGAGGAACAGGTTTGCGAGGAGTAGAAATGGGTGGAAATGGTGTTAGACATGTTGAGTGTATACTTTTCATGGGACATAGAAGTGGACTTTTGAATGGCAGGTTGGGCTCCGAGAAAAGGCCAGGACTGTGAGAGGGCTGAGTATGGAAGGGTAACATATAAAAAGCCAGATAAATATGGGTTCCTTTACTGAGAAGGAGAAGAGTAGAAAGAGATGGCAGGAAAGGAGATGAAAACGTAATTCTCCAAACTATCCAAACCACAGAACTGTTCTGGAGAACTTCACATGTTTTTCTCCTATAGAGGATCTTGACTTTAATGTATGTGTGTAAGTCCTTACCAAGTGCCAGGAATCATGCTTTGTGCTAGGCGGGCACCTCTCCCATATTTAAGGAACTCAGTTTAGTGGGGGAAATGGTTGGGTCTACCACTGATGGGTCTTGTTCACAACCAGGAAAAGACTTTCTAGGAGAGGTGAGTTCATGAGTCACCAAGAGAAGAGTTTCCTTTTATATGCCTGGAATTCCACTATTGTTAGCTCACTTTTTTTTTTTTTTTGGAAAAGCTTTTTGCCTTTTCTTTTGTTGAGCAACATGATGTAGTGGAAGGAAGATGGGTTTTGGAGACAGGTAATGGAATATGCCCCCTAACAGTGACAGGTCCTGGTCTGATAACTTATACTCTTTGACTTTGTTTCTTTTTTTTTATTAAATGAGAACAATGATGGTAACTCCAGGTGCACTGAGGGTCATCTACAACAATGGGAAGTTCTTGATATTAAATATGCAGTGTTGATGATGGTGATGATAGCAGCTAACAAACAGGCCTACTATGGGCCAGCATTAGTGTAAGTGCTTTACAGTAATATTTCAATTAATCTTCATAACAACCCAATAATAACTATTATTATCTATTCCCTTTTGACAAGTAAGAAAATTGAGGCAGAAGAGGACTTAGGCTTGAAGATGTAACTAATTCTGGATGGGCCACACTAGAACCAGTTATGAGCACATCCCTGAGGATGAACAACTCTAGAGGACGGGGGATTTGGTGGGTAGAGAAATACTCACTGTCCATTAGGAAGAGTTCTAAAACCAGAGAAAATGGCTTGGAGTGTGTGGGAACCGGTGGCAGAGAAATGGGAGGCAAATACCACCGCTCAATATTTTGTCCAGAACTGCGGATACCAAATGGTTTGTGTGCTCATTCCGCCATCCGGTGTTCTTTTATTGAACACAGCTCTTGGGCAGGCTGTGGGCCAGGCTCAAGGATGTCGCCTCTCCCTGGCTTCCAGAGGCTTCTGGTTGATTCCGGGAAAGGCAGAGTGATGGACAGGCAGAAATCTAAAAGAGTTTTCTGTCAGTTTCCAGCCATCCTATAATGTGCACGTGTAGTTTTTTTCTTTTTTTTAACCTGTTCCATATTCATTTTCTTTCTTTTGATTTTTTTGCTTTGGGAGTTACCACTCAATCATGTTGCACCATACTCATAGGGGTGGCCTGTGATTCACACTAGAGTGGTCAGGCATTCTTGCTCTAGAATCTGTTCTCGAACTGAGTGACAGAATATTGAGAAATGGTTATAGCTGCTTCATCAGGACACCAGCTCTCTGAAGAGGGACTTTCCGTTGGTTCCTGGTGTCCGGGGCCCTGAAGCTGCTTGGCTTCTTTTTGTTTTTCATAGTCACGCATTAGTATATATTTTGCTTATATTGGCCAATTCTTCTCTGTGGCTTGCATCTAAATAAATTTAACTAATACATACCCTGTTCTGGTATCTTTCTGTGTTGGTTTTCCAACCTGTAAAATGGGCATAGTAAAAGCTGTCACTTACCCTCGGGAGGTTGTACAGATAAAAGGTGTATGTTAATAAAGTGCTTTCAGAGGCTTGGATCAAAGCTGCTAGAGAACCACAAAGTCTCCCTCTCAATTTTAGCAGCACTTTCAAAGGAGGACTTCCTTTATACGCCATAAAACAGCTTGTGTCATGCGAGGATGTGCGCCTCGTTTTACTGTCCTGTGAACACTTCAAGGATTGCTCCATTCTTGCTGTGTTTCCCAGACTGCCATTTAAGACGAAAGGTTGGTGGCGTTCAGCGTGAGAGGCTGCCCTCCATGCAGGCAGGGCATGTTTTTGTTATTGGGAGGATGTGATACTGAGTGATAGGGGAGTTGGCTGAAATTCTCAGATCGTTACTTGGCTAGGTGTTTTTTTTTAAATATTCAGATTCTTAACCTCAAATCAAATCAAAATGTAAAAATACCACTAATTTTAGAGCAGAAAGAGCTGCATCATATCAGAGTACTTGATAATTATGTGAGTATGTACCATGATAAAATCTGATAACACCTTACGGGTTCTAAGATAGTTTATAATTTCCAAAACACGTATATTCTTCCCTGGACTAGTGTAGATTACAGAGTAATTGGCAAATGCCAAGCATACATAGGAATCCTGAGCTGTTACTTATAAGTGAACCACTTTTATGATATGGAAACATGATGACAGTCATGCCTACTCATCAGAGAAAATTTGAAAAATGCAGAGGGTAGAAAGATAAAGAAAAACGTATCAATATTTCAATTGGCCTGCTGCCCTCAAACAATCCTTCATTACATTTTCATGCATACCATTTTACTTTTTGCCAGAATGGTTTCATAATTATTTTACATTAGTGGATACAATTTTATATCCTGTAGTTTTCCTTTTCTCTTTATATGACCTGATAACTCTAACACTTATCTATCACTACCCCTAAACTCAGCGGATTAAAATAAGAACCATCTATGATTCCAAATGCCTTCCAGGCTTAGTTGGAAGGTTCTTCATCTGGGCTTGCTCATGGGTCTGCTGGCAGGTGATCTGGATTGAGCAACCTCCTACCATTTGTCTCTCAGCCTCCAGGAAACCAGCCCGGGCTTGTATGTACGGTGGTGGCAGGATCCCAAGCGAGGGAGCAGACGTGTGAGAGGCCTAAGTATGGGACCGACACTTCTTTATCACCACCACAGTCATTGCCAATGCAAGTCACAAGGCCAACCTGGACTTAAAGGCTGGATTCATGGGAAGGGCTTCCCTGGTCCCATGCGACAGTCAGACAGAGAGGGAGGGTGAGGAATGGGGCCTAGAGTTTGCAATCAATCTCCCAGAATAACACAAGTGCACTTCTGTATTATTTCATAGACATTTTAAATGTCGATTTAGACTTTACAGTCTTACACTGAGTGACACCATCACAGAGAGGGCAACTGTTTCAAGTGGGACATTCTTGAGAAAATGGCGTCTCAGTAAAATATGGTAGTTTTTGCTCATGGTGAGAATTTCAAACACCGTGGAAAGGCAGGACTGGTATGAGACACAGCTGGGGCTTTTGGTCATTCCTGAAATCAGCCTAAACGTCACGAAAAAGAAATGAAACTTGTCAATGAAAATATTCAGCTTCTCTTTCTTTCTAATTATTCTCTTCGCAGGGATAATCCCGAGGGCTTTCAGATGTTGTTCCATGGGATGCATTTTGCCTTGGAAGCGGCTGGCTGGCATTTTTCTCCTTTTCCCATTTCCGTGTTAAAATACTATTGGGGAGCGGCCCAGAGCCTGAGGGGTGGGCGCTTTTCTAGGACACGGAGCTCCAGGTGTGGTCTGCAGGCCAGCTGCGTCTGCAGCACCTGGGAGCTTGGTAATAATGCAGGGGTGGGGGCCCCTCCCGGGCCTCCTGAGTCAGAGATGTCCTGGTGATTGGTGCACATGTCAAAGATGTAGAAACACTACCCAGGAACCCCCACCTGCTCTAAAGGACTTGCCTCTCCCTCCTGACCATTACTTTCTAATTCCACCGCCAGCACCGTGCACCACAGAGTTACTGGGCATGTATTGTTCTCACCCCTTTTAAACTCTGGCCCATGTATGGACATAAGCCCATTCTCCTAATTTCTTTAAGCACGGTTGAACTTACTTACTAGCATTAAAATAAACAAGACAGATCAAATACGGAGATGAAACAAAGACGTATGTAAAGAAATTAAAAACACGAACACAAAAAGGATTAAACTGTTTCTGGAAGGCATGGAACAGATGCTACGGCCGCCATGACCCTTGTCCTTCTTTGGGTTCCAGACTCATAAGCCTTGGTCCGTCTAATTGTGCCCCGGGAAACTTGTCCTCTAGTCCCACAGGACTAATGCAGCAGCCCAGGACGCTTTGTGTCCTGGCCACCTCTAATCCTGTTGCTTCCTGGAAGGAACTTTCTCCCAGTTCACTCTCCCACCCCTCACCCCCTTTTCCAGGAGAGGGAGATGGGCCTGAGATATTTTGGTTATTCTGTGGTGAAGAACCAGAGAGCTGGATCTCTCAGGATAGGAGATCATCCCAGGCTCTGTCCACTTTACAATTTTCTGTTTCTTTTTCGAAGTATTTATATCAGCAACTTTGTCTCTCCTGCCTCCCCTAAAAGACACTGCCTCAACCCAGGGCCATGACTTCATTGTGGCAGGTTGCTCAGTCTAATCATTGCATGACAAAGACAGCATATTCAAGAATCCTATGCATTTGCAACATGGGGTCATTTCCTAATAGCTTCTGGGCTAAGGGTCATTAGTATGAAGTTAAAGACTACTCAGGGATGGAAGCCAATCAGAGTTATAAAGCACCAACTAATAATAGCTTTTCCCTGAGTTCTCTCACTAAGGCACTCTCCAGACATAGTTAAAAGCATGGGTCAGGGGACTTCCTTTTCTGCTACTTACTAGCTCTTTGACCTCAGACAAGTTACTGAACCTTTCTGTCATAATTTACTCATCTGTGAAAGGAAGACAAGGGTGGTTTCTGTTTCTTAGAGCCAGAATTGGCTGCAAATTTTGCAGGGCCTCGTTCTGTTATTTGTTTTGTACTATTACAGTTGTCCACATTTCTTTTCCCTCTGCCCAGTTGCCCCCTTCCCTCCAGCAACACCACCCTCTCCCACCTTAGTTTATATCCATAGGTCATACATATAAACTCTTCAGCTTCTCCATTTCCTTTACTATTCTTAACATCCCTCTGTCTATTTTGTACCTACCAAAGATGCTTCTTATTCCCTGCACCTTTTCCCCCATTCTCCCTCTTCCCTCTCCCCACTGATAACCCTCCATATGATCTCCATATCTACAGTTCTGTTCCTGTTCTAGTTGTTTGCTTAGTTTGTTTTTGTTTTTTAGATTCAGTTGTTGATAGCTTTGAGTTTGTTGCCGTTTTACTGCTCTTAGTGTTGACCTTCTTTTTCTTAAATAAGTCCCTTTAACATTTCATACAATAATAGTTTGATGATGATGAGCTCCTTTAGCTTTACCTTGTCTAAGAAGCACTTTATATGACCTCCCATTCTGAATGATAGCTTTGCTAAATTGAGTAATCTTGGTTGTAGGTCCTTGCGTTACATCACTTTGAATACTTCTTGTGAGTCCCTTCTTGCCTGAAAAGTTTCTTTTGATAAATCAGCTGATAGCATTATGGGAACTCCTTTGTAGGCAACTCTCTTCTCTTGATGCTTTTAAAATTCTCTCTTTATCTTTAGCCTTTGGCATTTTAAGTATGATGTGTCTTGGTGTGGTCCTCCTTGGGTCCCAGTTGTTTGGGACTCTCTGTGTTTCCTGGACTTATATGTCTATTTCCTTCACCAAATTAGGGAAGTTTTTTTTTTCATTTTTTTTTTCAAATTAAGTTTTCAATTTCGTACTGCAGGGCCTAGTTCTAATTGAAAAAGTTGGGACCCTTGTTCAAAAGTTATCGGGAATTTGAAGATTGTCTTTCTGAGCTCAGGACACTGGCAACATGAAACTTTTCCTCTTACAGTTGTTGAGATAATTGCTGTATCTAGGATGTTCAATAAATTTAATAAATTCCAGTTATTAATAAAGCTTTGAGTAGTATATGTTATTAATTCTATCTTGCAAATGAAAGAACTGAGGATCTGCGAAGTAAAACGGCTTACTCAATAAGGACAGACAGCTGAATGGCTGAGCTATGATGCACTTGGGTTTGCTTTCTAAGCGAACGAGCAGAAATCCCTGACAGAGAGGGCACAGGTGAGAGGGGATGAACCTGCCCTGACCCACCAAAGATGCTAAGAGCTGGGGCTCAGGAATCCCCCTACTGTCTCATTGTCAAGAGGCCAACAAAGAGAGCTGCGGATCCTATTTCTGTGGCATCTGGGTACACTGATAAAGTCAAAAGAAGGACTGAGATCCTTTGACTCAGGTTGGGTTGTTTGGGAGATCCCAGCAGAACTTTTAGCTTATTCTGATCAGAAACTTGAGAACGGAACATCACTTCTCAGGCCTGTGGTTTGGTAAGTCATTGCATGACTTCATCTTAAGTGGAGAACCAGGTTACTTCCCCAACCCACCCACCTGACAGGAACCTTTGTTTTCCTTGGTCTGAAAAGTTTGCTAGCCCCTGAAGAGTGAAGAACCATCTGGAAAACACATTTCAGTTCAGGGTCACAGCATCTGGTTGATATACCTGGTCGGGAAGGACCGCATGTCCAACCAGGTGCCCCAGAGGAGGTGACGTGTGACGAGAAAGCATATGGGAGTGTCTAACACAGTCCCCTTCCACCCAGTGAGGGTGCACTCGGCAAACACACTGGGCTGTTTGCTCTTATCTGGGTGCTTTACACATGAGCTCCTCATTCTCCTGACAGCCCTGAGGGACAGGCGTGGCCAGTTGCGCCTTGCAGATGAGGATACCAAGGTCAGAGGGTATAGTCACATGTCTTGAGTCTCACAAGCTAGAAAGGGGAGGAGTCAGGTTTGAATCGAGATCTCTCTGCTCATACCATGCCACACCATGCCATAACATACCTGAACTTTTAAGCACACCGGATTGTAAGCTTTCACAATTGAGATGCCTGATTTCATGTGTCAGCATGACTTGGTCACGGAATGCCCAGACGTTTAAGCAAATATTATTTTCACTGTTAATGTGAAGGAAGGTGTTTTGGGTTGAGATTATTTAATTTAGTAGCCTGAGTAAAATGGATTGCCCACCCTAATGTGGGTGGGGCTCACCCAATAAAATGAATAGAACAAAAAGGCTGACCTTCTCCCAAATAAAATACAATTTTTTTTTCTTCCTTTGGGTCTGAACTGAAACATTGGCTCTTCCAGGGTCTCGAACCTGTGAGCCCTTGGACTGGAGCTGCACCATCAGCTCTCCTGGGCCTCCAGCTTGCTCACTCCCCCTGCAAACCATGGGATTTGCCAGCCTTCATAATTGTGTAAGCCCATTCCTTATTTTACACTCTATCCTACATCCTATTGCTTCCATCTCTGTTTCTCTAATCCAATACTGTTCTAAAGATTGTGCTCAGCACTTAGGGAACACAGCAGAGACAAGAAGACTGAGTCCCTATTTTCAAGGTGCTCCCAGTGCAGGGAAGAAAGTAAACAGCCCAACGGAAGTGCTGCTGTTGAGGTTTGAGAAGCAACTGATGAGACAGAGGAGTTAGCAGACGGGAGTTTAGACAGAAGGGCCCATGAATTTGAAGGCAGCAAGGCAAAAGGGAAGAACATGGTTGGAGGAATTTGTTTTAAGTTCTAAAACTGACAGCATCCATCAGGTTCTAGTCAGGAAAACAAAAATTACATGAACTATTTTAACAACAAGCATCCACTCTGGAGGACTGGTTAAAGCAGGGAGGAATGCAAAAATGGAATCACTGAGGTAACAGGAATGCTAAGTGCCTGAAGTAGCAACCACCGCCAGGGCTGAGAAGCCTGCAGAGAAAACTGGGTAATTAATTACAAGTTAGAAGCTTAAAGATGTTCCTGAGAAGCTGGGACTCAGATACGGAAGAGGGGTGTTGTCTGGGGAGGGGGGGCACAAAGACTCTGGTTTTGCCAGGGGCATGATGGAACTGGCCAGCAAGGGGTGTTGAGGGGGACCGATGATTACATTTCCAGGATTTTTTTGAGTTAGTTGCTAAACCCTTAGTAGCTTGAGGTCACCCATGATTGGTGGCTATAAAAATTGATGAGATCACTCATTGACTAGAGTGCCTGCCTGGCATACGGTGAGTGTTTAGTCATTACAAGACGTTATTACTATTAGCATTCATCCACCCCCAAGTGCCAGAGTCTGTTTTTAACTCCCACGACTTGAAAGTGACCTCACAGGTACCTGGATGCCTCAAGTGCAGGTCAAGGACAGAAGACAAAAGCAAACCCAACGTCCATGTAAACCACTCACCCATTTCTTAGTTTCTGACTAAGGATCCACTCAGCCCAGGTGACTGACGTCGGGAGTGTTGAAATGTCGCCTAGAGTCAAGGTGTGTTGAATCTTGACTATGGATGTATGTCAAGATGCTTCCATATTGGTCACACAGAGAGCAGAAATGCACACACTCAGTACAAAGTATGGAGGTGGTTGGTTTCCTCTTTAACCTAATAAAAAATTCTGTTTTATTCATTAAGGTAACTCCTTAGAGAGCTAACAGGTAGAAGAGTTTTTAAAAAATTAACTGTACCACATAAGAAGGTACTGCAATTTCTTTCTGGAATGCTAAGAGTTTAATCTGTTACCTGGTAGGTGTAAGAGGGCAAATGAAGAAGGCTCCTCTGGGGGATGTTAGCATGTTATCAGTGTCTTTTTGGCACGTTCCAAGTTCTGTTTTTGCTTCCTTTGTCACACAACCAAAAGAAAAGTGGACCAAGAAGGATGTTTCACCATAGTCTCATCTAAAGAGTAAATCCAGTGGTCAGTTTTGAGAGATGCCTAACAGATGTCAAGAAATTAAAATTTTCAAGTTAGCACCGAGGCCCTGGGATTCTAGATCAATTTGCCTTCTTGCGAGAATTTTAAGGCAGAATACTATTTCATTTCATGGAATCAAGTTCAGTTCTGTGATGGCAGCGTGTTTATAGAGGGCCAAAACATTAATAAAGTAACTCATCATATTAGTGATTGCTAACATTTCTTCACGCATTCTATTGGCTGCACGAGGGTTTTCACTCATGAAATATATATTTGTTGAATAGTAGTTGTGTGCTAGACAACAAAACAGAGCAAAGGCTCATGAAGCTCAGTCATGCCATTCCTCCAACTTTGTTCTTCCTTTTTAGTGTTGTGCTGGCTCTCGTGAGTCTTTTTTCTTTCCACAAAAACTTTAGGATCAGTGTGTCAATACCCACAGAATAACTTGTTGGGGTTTTGATTTCTGAATGCTTTTGATATAGAGGTCTCTTTTTTCACTTCGCAGTTACTAACAGTCTTTGAAATGTATTTGAGAGATGCTATCTTAGAATCTTTGTTCACTTATGTAATTCCCAAATTCTTTGCATATGGGCTTCTTCAACTCATTTCTTTGATCGTATTGCATATGCCTTTATATTCACTATACCACTGAGCACATAGTAGGTATTTAGCAGAACAAATGTCACCCAGCCAATTCATTGGGTTCTGTGTTTCATTTCACAGAGAGAGGGCACTTTAGCCCACCCCAGTGTGAAATGGCCCCTCCTTCAGGAAGGCAGTGTAATGACATGGAAAGAACATTGGATCAAAAATCTCTGCGCTTTACTTTCCTCATTTATAATTTTAGTGTCCCAAATTAAAGAGTCCCTGAGTTATTGTGGCCAGTGTTAAGTTGGACGTGGGGACAAAAATTAGGGAAGCTGTCGGTAATTAATCAAACCCTGGCCATTTGGGGCTGATTGTTACGGGGGTTATTATGTGATAGCAGTCTAACTTCCTACGAGTCTGACTGAGAGACAGCGGCTGGCTTCCTGGACTGGTTACTGATAAGGCATTGATGTCCTGGGCTGGTGACTGCTGTGTGTGGGTCAGAATTCTATTTTTATATATGGCCTGGCCATTGTCCATTTGTATATCCCTTCTCACACCATCATTAACTGTTGGGTAAAATTCTCAATTAAACGTAATTCAGAATTCTCCAAGCCAAAAGAATGTGTCCAGCATTGCAGGTTGTGCTTTTGGTAAGGATGACAACCGATGAAGCCATGGTTCTTTCCAGAATTCTCTTCTTATAGTTCATCAATGTCACAAACCACTTGTTGAATGCAATAGTTAGCTCTTTCTGATGATGGAAAATGGCCTCCGTAACTCTACGATAGTTGTGAATTCCCCAAAATATAAAGACCATTTTGTTGCCCATGGCTCCAGAACTCTTGGGCACTCACTTTTGCACCTGTGGGAGCCGGAGGTGCCATCACAAAACACTTAATGCCGCCTTGATTATCTCTCAGGATGTCAGGTAAGGCTAGACTCATTTTGTAACATTTCTTAGCCATTTTAGAACAATTCTCAAGATCTCTATTTATTTTATTTTATTTTTTAATAAAAGGGAAAGAAACCCCTGTCCAAGGGTCCACACTCTCTCTGGGCTATGGCCTAGTTTTATACAGTCTGTGTTGAGAATATTGTGTGTATGTGTCTGTGTGTGTGTGTGTGTGTGTGTGATTTTTAAATGGCCTTTAAGCAAAGACAAATTGGTGTCATTGACTGTGTGTGGCCAGCAAAGCCTTAAATACTTACTCTCAGGTCCTTAAGAGAAGATGTTTGCCAAATCCTGTCTTGGTCAATTAATAGAGGGTGTTTGCAGGTTTTCAATGCAGGACCCTCCTCACTTTCAGTGCAGTGGGGGGAGCGCCTGCTGTCTCGATACTATCTTCCATGGAAGAGGAAATACCAGTCCTACCGGCCAGGCTGCACAGAACAGAGAGCAGTTGAAGGTGCCCTCAGAGGCTCTAACACCCTGGCGTCTGGGAACCATAGGCCTGAGTGCTTTGTTTTGTTTTGTTTTTAAACCATTGGGCCTCCTCTCATGTGACTGCTGCCCAGGCCGGTCCTGCTGCTTTTTCCAGTTCAGTCCGTGCTGTGGCTTCAAGGTGTCCTCACCCCAGAGCCCAGGCCTTATGAGTAAAGCTTCAAGAATGGTTTTCCTGACCTTTTCACCAAACACGCCGAATTTCCCTATGAGGAAATGATGTAGGGACAGTCATCAGACAAGTGGGGACAAAGTGTAATGGCATCCTCAAAAATGCATTACATTAAGTGAAAAAGTTGAATACAAATATCATACATATAAACAGCAAGGTCTTAACAATTTAAGACAGAAATAGACAGCAAAATGTGCCTCAGGACATTAGAAAGGAAATGCTCTCAAGGAACTGGGTTATGCTATTCCTCTTTAAATTTATCTATACTTTCAATTTTTCTTTTTAAAAGCAGGTAAAGTTTTAAAGTCAGATCAAAGAAATAATTTGACCTGACACTACTTTGGTGTATATAGTCAGAAGAAACACTTAGAGACTGATACTCAGATGTCTTTTGGGGAGCAGATGAAAAGCACATTTCTAAACATATAATCTGGGTCAAATTGTCACAGTTACCAGAAACCAACAGAAAATGAAGAAAAATGGATATTAGGGAGCCTTGAATTATTCTGGTAACTGCTTCCATTCGAAAAATTATAGTTGTCCTAACACTTAATATATTTAATTTTCAAAACATCAAAGTCTAAGTAGAAATAAAAGCCCTGGATGTATTTGAAACTCGCTAATGCCTTCTTTTTCACATAGGACAAATCCATTGCCTCTCATATTTATTTTTATTGCATCTATAAATCGATTGGGGACAATAAAAACCCAGAAGCCTGACTAGAAGGAAGGAAAAGAGACTTGGTCACAACTTGTTGGCAACTCTGTGAAATACATATTTATTCTGAGCCACAGAAGTGCTGAGTATCAGCATCTTTCTGTCTTTAATAAAGGAGAGCAGGCCTCGGACAGGCAGCCACCGTGCTGGTGACAGGCAGGGCTGCGGGTTTTCAGGCCATTGTCACCACTCACCTTCCACGGTTCTTGTTTTTGACGTCATTTGTTCCTCTTTCCTCCCTGAGCTCTCCTGAGAAGTGTGAGCGACCAGGGCATATCAATCCGAATTTGCCATCTAAATTTCTGTCCCCACCTTGTGTTCCCTTCCTCTTGTGTTGTAGGGGCTTCCCATAGCCCTCTTGGCTTCTCTGCCACAGCCCCTGTCACCCTGTTCTGTCCTCACCCACACGTTCATCTGCCTTCCTCCGTGGGCCAGTAGCTGGTAAAGTTCTTTGAGTACAAGGATCATGCCTTCTTCCTCTTTATATCCTGAGCAGCCAACCTGGAGCCTAGAACGCAGACTTCAGTAATTTTTTACAATAAATCAGTAAAGTGAAACCAGATTAATACGATAGAGCACTTACTCTGTTTCAAGCACCTGGCCTGTGTGAACTTATATGATCTTCATAGAGAATAGCCTGAGAGCCCTATTCTTGTCCTCCCTCGCAGGCAGATGAGACGGGGCACAGTGGGGACTGCAGACTTCCTGGCTTTAGAGCAGAGGCTGTTGCAAGCAGTGTTGCTCCTCACACTTTCCTCCCAGATGCACTGGGGTGATGATGGTGTCAAGGTTCCTGGGAACGTCCCTCATCGCAGCCGGGGTGAGAGAGGGCAGTACTGGGGCACAGATGTGAGTCCAATAGCGATCTTTCCTCTGTTAACCTCACAGAGACTACTCATTTCTCCGCCTGTTAGTCATATGGGTGCCTGGCATTCACCCCGACCCTTGGCGCCAGTCCAGGCTGGGCCACCCTCCCACCGTGGGATCAGCCCATACCAACAGCCTGGTGGCCTTGGGGCCTTCTTCAGGCATTTGTCTTGCAACCTGTGACTTCTTCTCCGCCCTGATCCTTCTCTCTTGTTTGTTCCTTTGTCTCCTTGACTACCCTCTGGCCTTCTTGGCTTTGTTTTGAGCTCTAGCTCCTCCAGCTCTTTCAGTTCTGCAGCTGCCCTTGGCCTGCCTGGCTGAGGCTGACTGTGCCCGGCCAGCGCTCACCATGAACTCTTCGAGCCCTGGCAGCTTCTGGCCGGAATCCTCTTGACCAAACTCCAGCTCGAGTCCCAACCCCCGGCGCTGACCTGGCTGCAAAGGCAGGGATGGAATTCCCCAGAGCTGTCCACGCAGCTAAACAGATCAATGGTGGGATGGGTTACACATTTCTAGTTCCACAGTGGGAGCAGGCGGGGGTGACTGTAAGGCTTTTCTGATCATTCTAGGGTTTGTCTCCCAGCCTCCCTTTCAGCGCTCCTCGTGTAGCTCCCCCAAACCTCTCATCGCCCTTGTCTGGAGTTGTTTGCATACCCAGTTCCCATTGCCCAGGAGGCGGCTCATGCTCAGCCCATCCTTTGGGCCTCAATTTTGATGTCACTTCCCCTGGGAAGCTTTCACTGCTTCTGTCCCCCACCCCTGGCCTGGATCACAAAAGTGCCTTTTCTTTTTTCTCCTTTGTCACCCAGTAAATCTCTATCATCATCATAATAGCTGACAATCAAGAACACACTCAACTGCTCTTCCTCAACTACCTTGAGACTGATATCATTTAATCTCTATTTTGCAGATGACAACATCTGCCTCAGGGAAGATAAGTAACTTGTCTAAGAGTGCACAGATAATTAGGTGTGGTCAGGTGCTAAACCAGAGGCGTCTGCAGCCATCGGCTCTCGGCTGCCCCTGGTGGGGGGCGTTTCTCACACTATTGGTGCCGTCTGCCCACGACTGTGTCCTGGCATGGAGGGCAACTCTCGGCAAAATTTAAGCTCGGTTAATACTTTTCGTGGAACAAGTGCCCGAATTCTAGTTATATTTTATGTCTCACAAATTCCAGTAATACATTCCGGATTCTTGATTTGGTGAGATCAAGTCTGACTGAGAAAGAAGGACGGCCAGTGAACTGCTGTGTTGTCTTTGGGTTTCCAAATATTTCTGTGTTCACCAATCTTATTCAGCACGAATAATTAGAGCTGCAGATGTTGTCTCCAGGCCCCTACATTTTGTACAGTTGAGGATTGAGGCCAGAGTGTTTCAGTGACTCACCCAAGGTCACACGGAGCCCGTGACAAACAGGATGCCAGGTCGGCTGATTGCCAGGCCTGTGTCCTTTCTCTACACCTGGTCAAACAGCAATGCAGTCACATGAGGGCTTGCAGTTAAAACAAACACCAAGTTTGCAACTGGTTTGATTAGGACTCCAAACAGCATAAAGGGGCTCTGGCTTCAGGGCTTCCTGGAACTGCAATTAGCCCACAGTAAACACAGGGTCTGACAGGGAAGTATGTGTGTCCCAGAAAGAGCCCGACTCTGCAGGGGCCCTGAGCATGTTTTGCTCACAGCGCGTCCTTCATTGTTGCGTGACTTTGGGGGCATTGGTTTGCTTCTCCGGTCTCCAGTCTCCTCCTCTATAGTATGGACTGAATGTTTATGCTCCCTTGCAATTCATATGTCAAAGCCCTAACCCCCAATGCGATGGTGTTTGGAGGTGGACGTTGGGAAGGTAATTAGGCTTAGATGAGGTCATGAAGGTGGAGCCCTCGAGACGGGATTGGTGTTTTTATAAGGAAAGGAAAAGAGTGGAGCGCTCTCTCGCTTCTCCCTCCCTCTCCACTCCCCCAGACGGCAGCCCTCTGTAGGCCAGGAAGAGAGCTCTTACTAGGAACCGAACCTGCTGCCTTGAGCTTGGGCTTTCCCTCCGCCAGGAATGTGAGAGCGAATGTCTCCTGCTTAAGTCACAGGCCTGTGGCACTTTGTGATAGCGGCCTGAACTGATGAAGACACAGGGCTTTATGAGCTTAACCTTGAAGTCTCCTCGCAGCTCTACAATCCTAACCTTCTCTCTCCAGGTCCCCTCAGTCTTGGGTCCATCCACTCCTGCCACTCTGCTGTCCCAGCCATTCCTCCTCACTGGTATGTTTTCTCCAACTCCCTGGTCATTAATCAAAATCTTCTGCTAATTTAGAGATAGAGCACACGTCTCAGGAAGAGCAGTACCTTCAGGTCAAATTCAGATACTTCTTTTTGCCTCAATCTCCAAAATTGAGTTAATAATGCTTATAGGGTTAGAGCCGTGACATAAATGGATGTAGTAATCACGTGAAGTACTCATGTAGATGGAGGTCAGCAACATTCTTCCACAAAGAACAGACAGCAAGTGACCCGGGCTTGCAGGGCTTGTGGTCTTTCGGCGCTGCCGTTGGGGGGTGAAAAGAGCCACGGACTAGAGGCAGCACAGTGCTTTGCTATCCCATGGAGTAGATATGATTCTCATGATTATTTTTTTTAATTTAAGCACACTTTAGTCCGTCTTTTATTGTCTGTCTCTCCCTGGGCCCCCCTTCCCTCCCTGCCTCACTTTTCCTTTCCCAGGTAACAGATACCTTAAGGGCAGGGACACAGATGTCTCGTGGATGTCTCTTCACCCAGAACTCTAAGTGCCAGCACCGTCGGATAGACCCTAAGTGTTCATTGACATGAAATAAAAAGGAGTCCTCCTTCTTCACAAGCCCAGGGTTCAGCGCCCGAGCGTCCCCAAATGCAGCGGTGTGGGCCTGGTGCCAGAGGAGAAGAAAGCCTTTCTGAGGACCCGGGCAGCCTGCAGACTGGGCGGGGCTCTGCCTTATAAAGAGATGCTGTGCTTGGACATCAGTGAAAAGCCGCAGCTGGCACACTGGGGAGGGGGCCCGCGGCGGCGGGAGCTGGTGTGTGGGTCCTCTGCAGAGGTTCCCCCATCCTGCCAGCCACGCAGAGAGGCTGCTGATAGGGCGGCCGTTGTTCCTTGTCCATTGTGTGGTGTGCGGGGTGTTCGGGGCTCTGGGCAGAGTTGGGAGCAGCCACTCATTTCACAGAGCTCGGCTCAATGAAAGCAGAAAGATAAAGAGCCAGGAGAGCAGGAAGAAAGCGCCTGCCATGCTAATGTGCCAGCTCGGAAATTGAAGTGACCTGCCAGGCAAGCATTCTTGGAGCAAAAATGACATTTGCTGCGAGTCGCTCTGGGCTCGGAATGGGAACTGGGCTTTTAGATGTTGGTAATTGGAATGCACCGAGATTCAGTAATAACCCATCTGGCAGTTATTCTGCTAATCTCAGTATCCTGGCCGGGGGCCAGACAGACACAAAATCATGTTCTCTTCTCTTAATCCCCAATGGAGTTCCAACTGGACTCAGCCAGCCCCCGGCCCTGCAGGATTTGTCAGTGCGACTCTGCTTGGCTCAGTGGCTCAGGAAAGCCCTTAGAAATGCTACTACCTGCCCCAGGGCCTCGGCGATGACCAGACATCAGAAGGGGCCAGGGCTGAGCGTCAGGTGATGGAAGACGCAGACTTGGGCTTGGGTCGAATCCTGGCTCCACCTGGGCAAGATGGAGAACTTCATTTTCCTTCATTTGAGAGATGGTCTCTGGAGACCGACTGACTTTCTGGATTCTCATTTCAACTTTGTTACTTACCAGTTCTGTGATTTGGGCACGTCATTTAATGTTTCATGCCTCAGTCTCCTCATATGTAAAACGGGAACAATATTGTGACTCCTCAAAGTGTCGTTATGAGTATCAAGGAGCAAATTAGTACATACACAAACAACCATTGGAAGAGAGCCTTGTGCACAGTGCATATTTGTGTGGGTTTAAGATTTTGGTTATTGTTTCCTTACCATAAATGTGGACAATGATGTCCAGTTCCTACGGTCTTTCAGAAGCATGAGAGGAGGTCATGAATATAAAGTCCCTGTTTCTGATGCACAGTAGGCCCTCAGTGAGTGTTAACAGCTTTGTGAGTCCCTTCACTGCATATTTGATTACATCTGTAAAGACCCAATTTCTGAGGTACCATGGGGTAGACCTGGAGCATATTTCTGGGCAGGGGGTAGGGGGAGACACAAAAGGAAACCTTATACCACTGGGCCAGGCCTTTCCAGGATCAAGGCTGCAGACATGAATGAGGCCTGGTTCTGCTTTCAACCCGGTTGTGGTCTAAGGAGCTGATGGGACGACTCAGGAAAATGAGCAGATAAAGAGAATATAATGCAATCAGCACCAGAGTAGCTGCCTTTGCAAAATGCATTTTCTTCCAACAGTCTGTTTAGTTTCCTTAATTTTCACATTTAAGTTTATTTCTTTTCCTTTCATCATTTATTGAGTTTTGAGGTTGATTACACTATAGCGAGCTGAAGTTATGATTCGAAAACGGTGGCAATTGCCACCTCTAGGCAAGGATGACTCCTCTGGGCCTCCGTTCCCTTGTGTGAAAGCGTCAATTAGGCACATTATTGGTTCTTAACTTCTGTGACACACTAATCACTTGGGAAGACTTCAAAAACTCCTGCTGACAGCTGGGTCCACCCCCAGGGATTTTGACATTGTTGTTCTGGATTAGGGCTCAAACATCAGTATTTTAAAAAATCCTTTCGATATTATTCTGCTATGCAGCTAGGCCAAAGGCTATGGGCCCTCAACATCACTGGGGCCCACCTGCTCTGCCAGCCTTGGGTTCTAACTGGTTATATGTTTTCCTTCCCACGTTAAAGATGGTCCCATGTCCGTCAGAGCTGAATTAATACAGGACCCTTGAGGGGTTGTCTCCCTATCTGTTTGCTCAGTGCTGCTCTTTCCAGCACTTTAACACCCAGAGGATAGACCCTGAACCACCCCCGCCTGCAAAAGAAGTGTCTACAATCAAATGCTCTGGTTTGGGGAGCCGCCAGCAGGTCTAGAGAACAGATACAAAGATGTCAGCAATTTCTGTTGGTTAAGCCATCCCTTCTATAGTGTTTTGTTGGAGTCTAAACAATCTAATACAATGAGATAAACTCTGAACACATCAGAAAGGTATGTGAGGCCTTTTTCCTTCTAATTCCCATCTCCCTGATAGGCCACCCATAGCCCTCAGCTTTTCCCACTCACAATGGGGTTTCCTGGCCCACCATGTCCTTCGCCCTGCTGGGAATAGCTGGTTGTGTCCCTTTATCTGTCATTGTTTCCTTCAATAACATGGTTAAAGTTCCACTTTGTGTTCTTGTAGTACCCGAGACAAGCCTGTCTCACTAAAGTAAAATGTATTACAGTTATTCCTTGTGCTATCCACTGTCTCATTCCCTTTGTAGTGTCCACGGAACTCAGCATGGGCCCTGGCACCTTGTAGATTTTGCAAGAATGTGTGTTGAATGGATTAATCAATGAATGAATGACGAAGGAAGCAAAGCTTCCCATTGCTCCTAGAATCAGCCCCCAAGTTCTCTCAGATGGCCTACATAACATTTCCAGCCTCTTCTCATTCCACCCCTCCTTGGCACCAGCCCTGGGAGCTGCCCGTCATTCCACACCGCCTCTTGTCTGGAAGACTGTGCATTCACTCTCCTCTGCCTGGAATGTGACTCTGCTCTAACCAATCTTAAAGCGGAGAGTAACTCCCTGTACTTCAACTCAGAGCTAAATGGCTCCTTAGGGAAGGCTTTCTTGACATCTTGTCTCCCCCCCAAAATGATTGCTTCCTCTGACCCTTGTTCCCACAGCACCTTTCTGCTTTCTTCCAAGCACTTAGTTCCATGTGCTACAGTGTGTTCATGTGATTCCAGAACTGAAGCTGGGCCTGCCGACTGGCAACACGGTCCCCGAGAGCAGGGAGGTTTTGTTCGCTTGCTTGTATGTTTCGTTTTGAGCAATCTCTCCCCAGGACTCAGAACACTGCCCAGAGCAGAGCAGACATTTCTAATAATACCGTGACATGGTGGATAATTGAGCGCTAAGTAAGTTGCAAGATACAAATCAGCCTGTAGTTTTGGCCATTTTTTTTTCCTGCACATCATTTCATTCACATGAAGTTATCTAATAATGATCAGAACAAATCAGACTTTATGTGTCGGTGGCTTCACCCTGGCTTCCCTTGGTTTCTGTCCACACTTGAACAAAGGCTACAGTGTTCAGGCTGCCAAGGAGCAGGTTTAAAGGTGAAGGCTGATCCAAAGCCCAGCAGGATTAATGAAGGAGGGGCCCTAAGGAGCTCTGCATTCAGGAAGGCCTTCAGAGGAGCTGGAGCTTTCGCTTTGCCTTGAGGGGAGGGCAGAGTTGGACTTTAGAAAGGGAGGTGTCAGGGAAGAGCAGTTTTGACGCTGTCATAGCTTGGTGGTTAAAATTTGTGGTTCTGAAACCTGCCTTCTGGAGTTCAAATCCTGGCTTCATTCCTTATTGGCAGAGTGACCCCAGGGTAGCTCATTAGCCTCTCCGGGCCTCAGTTTTTTCACCTATTGAAATGGAAGTTATGAATAGTGTTGACCTGATAGAATTGTTATGAAAACTAATTGGGTTAAAATATATAATGGGGCCCTGGCTGCTGTGGCTCAGTGGATTGAGTGTCGGCCTGCGAACCAAGTGTCGTTGGTTTGATTCCCAGTCAGGGCACATGACTAGGTTGCATGCCAGGTCCCCAGTTGGGGGCGCATGAGAGGCAACCACACAGTGATGTTTCTCTCCCTCTCTTTCTCCTTTCCCCTCTCTCTAAAAACAGATAAATAAAAATAAAATAAAGTAACCTTGTTAAAAAATTAATTAGTTAATTAAAAAAAACTATTAAAAAATATATGTAATGGGCTTAAAACAGTGCCTGGCATACAGGATGTATCCAGAAAAAGTTATTGGATACCACTGTGAGCCACTCTTGGTGTTTCTAATCCATGAAAAGACATAGTCATCACTCCATGGCTGCATTGAAGAGGTTAGAGGGAGAAACTGGCCGTCTGTCGAGTCTTCTCTTCCTCTTGGGGCCTGTCTGATAGACGTGTGTTCACTAGTGCTCCTCCAGAATCGGATTTGCCCTGGCTCAGAGCTGCACGGTTGGTTGATGATTCTGATCAGTTCCAGGATTCAGTGTTAGGAGGCCCAGATGCCACCGGTTAGAATTCGATTCTCTAATATTAGTTTAAGGGGGGGGTGTCAAACTTTGGTCTCATCTCCCTACCTTCTTTGTTTTAACTCTGTTGATTTGGAACTTAGACAAGAAAGTGGGTTGTTATCATTAAAGACCCCCCACAGGGCTACATTTAAATGGAATAGAAAAGCACCACAGAATGAATGGCAGGGGCCTGTGAAACCAAAACAAAACGTCAGTGTCCTTTGGGATGGCTGGTGGGAACAGGAAACCAGTGTTCCTGCTTGTGTCTGTAGGAGACCCAGCTCACTTGAGCCTCATTTTCTTGATGGGAAAATTTCCCCAGAACTCTGACCTTCAGTAGGTACAATACACAGAATATATTTCCTTCGAATTGCTTGTTTTCCTTATTCAGTTCTTGAGGCAGCTTTTCATAATTGTAGAGTGGTGGGGAGAGTGGATTTCAAATTTTGGCACTGTTGAGTTTTCAATGTTTGGTTCTCGTCAAGGTCTTTACTCTCTGGGGCCCCCAGCTTTCTTATCTGTAAGGTGGGAATGATGGTATCTACTGTTTTCAAGGTTCTCACAAGGTTAAGGAGGAGAGACACACATAGACAGCTCATAGTGCAGAACCTTATACATAATAGTTCTTCCACAGAGTCAGTTTTCTTGTCAAGAAAAAGGAGAAGACATCGAACATCCTAGACCCCTCTGTCTGAAAGAGAATCTTGTGGGGGAACAGTTTCTTCCCAAATTTTATGTGCAAAACAAGAACATAAAAAGGCTTCTGGTTTTAAAGTGAAATAAATGCAGGGAACCTTTATCTTTCAGCTCAGACCTAGCAGTGTTGAAATCTGCCTACAGCACAGTTTCATGGCTGAGCTACAATCCTAGAAAATAACATTCTAAGTTTGAGGTTCCACCATGACCTTCACATTCCAGCCCCTACTTAGAGGAACATTTTAAGTCATTTATGAGCTGGGTGAACTTTTTGCTGAAGGAGAAAATACGGGAGGTGGCAAGATTCCTGCTGTATTGTTTTAGTAACTTCTTATTTGGTGAAAACTAGAAATGACGTCTGGTAGAGAACATAGTGGGGACGTTCCTGAGGTCCCCATTATCTGGAGGTCCCTGCATGTAGAAATGTTGCACAAATACCAGGGGGCTCTGTCTTGAGAGACGTGTGCCTAATGGGAGGCCTCCATGAAAGGCTTTTCTTCTCCAACATACCAAGTAGAAGGGGCTGTGGCCTGACCTAGTTTATCCATTCGCCGCTGGAACTGGAGAGTCTGGGACTTGCGAGTTTTTCATGGGCTGAAAAGCGAATGTCAGCCAGAAAAAAACAAAGACAAAAACAAAGGCAACTCCAAAGGGCAAACAGAAAACTGCAAAGACAAACATTAATAAGTGCAAAGTTCAATGTTTGCAAAATTTCACATTATGTCAGCTGGCCTGCTGCAACTCAACATATGCATATACAATACACGTGTGTAATGTGATGTATATATACACTACATATCTTTCATTGATAAATAAGACATGATAGATGGAAGGGAAGGAAGACTTTATCAATGAAAGATATGTAAAGTAAATTGAAAACTCAAGGATAGTAGCATGTCCTTTTTGTTTACCTTCTCTCCAAGTTATGGCTTCGCGCATAGTATTTAATAATTTCCAATAAATAAGGGAAGTCAGGAAGGAGTTATAAAATATTTGAGGGAGGGGACAGTTAGGATTTTCCTACTTGGCTGGCAGGGGGCACTTATTCCACTGAGCTGCAGCGGACTGGGCTAGGATTGCCCTACTTGGAATTGAGATTTTCCAACTGGGAGCTGTGGGACAGCAAGTAGTTTACATTATTTATTTATACTCTGCCTTATTTCAGGATTTAAGGTGGGACAAAATGGTTTGGAATTGACTTGATGGGCAGTAGATTGTGTAGATCATTAAGTAGATTGATAAAAGTTAAATTTATGCAGTATTAGTCTGAGCATAACCTTGGCTGGTTTGGCTCAGTGGATTGAGCGTCGGCCTGCGAGCTAAGTGTCGCTGGTTCGATCTTCCAGTCAGGGCACATCAGAGAAGGAAAACTCTGACTCCAAAAAACCTCCGCTGCCTTGCGGCATACCTCTTCAGGGGAAAGGCTAAGGGAGTAAACCCCGACAGAAAATCCGGAGCCGGAGTCCCTAAGGCGGTTTGACGTTGTAGTCAACACCGGCAACTCCTGCGGCGCACCTGAAGCCAAGCTGTATTGACTCCGTCTTTCCCTTGGATCCTTCAGCTGCGAAGAGAGGGGGGGTCTGATGCATGGGCAACAGCAGACCCTCCATATCACCCTGCCCAGGCTCTGTAGCTTCAGCTTCACTGGAGAGGACACTCCAGCGTCATCGCAAGATGTCGATTCAACACGGGAGGAGACAGATACCGTGTCACTCCCGAGTCGGACTGCACAGCCATTCTCGGCGGTGCAGATAGACTCTTAAGAAGCTACACCATCGTCTCTCGAGACGGACGGCTGCCGACGACGAAGATACACTACATATTTATATTTTAAACATAACATATATAACATATATATAGCTTAAACCACAAGGAAAAAAAGTCAATAATTTATACCAAAACTAATTCAGAATTAGTTTTCTAGTTCTTAGCATTTTGTTAAATAAAACAAGATAGTTCCCACAGGATGTGGCTCTATTTTATTTTAATAAAGCATGCAGAGGGCCTCTGAAAACCTTCCAAAGGTTTAAAACCAGCCTTTGCTGTAGGAGCCCCAGGCTAATGCCGCCCTCCCCCCAGAGGAAGATTCCAGAAAAGGTCAGGTCAGAATTGCATGTTGAGTACAAAGTAAACGCGGGGACATGTCACACATTTCACAGCCGAGGAGAGTTCTGAAACCACCGTATCAAGTTTATCCATGTAGGTCAGGCACTCCTGACTTTACAGAATGCAGCCCTGGCCGACCATGCCAACTCTTGGGTTGGTAGTAAGCGGACCTGGGAAAACATGGGGTCATTTAACCAGCTTCCCACTGTTTGCGATTCTCTTTTGCAGAGGAGCTAATTCCCCGGGACTCAACAGAGGCCGGGAGGACAAGGGAGGGAGCTAGCAGGCAGCACAAAAGGAACAAAAAAGCGTGCTCACCGGAGCAGACGACCAGGTCTGGTCTCCAGAGATGCTGAGGGAGGCTGCTTTCGGGCGACGCTTTCTCTTTATTGTTCCTTGATCTTTCACCTGGCTCTGGCAGGAAACAGATTAGAGTTGGCACGGAATGTCACAGTCCCACTTTTTGTTTTCCGTGAGAGTCAGGGTAATCTTGACACGTTAAGTTAGTTTGGATAGGATTCTAGAAGATTCGCTTTTAATCTGAAAGCTCGGAGGAATCTCGGCTCTACCTCTGGGGACGGTAGCTCAGTGCAAGGCAGCAGACACCGTCCCTTCTTCCGCTGGATTGAGTCAATCCCTCTAAATGTGGGTTATCCTCATCAGCTGAAACCGGGCCTGGGCCTCTGGGGATGAGACTGAGCGTTTAACCCCCTACACGGCCCAGTTATGAACCCGACTGAACAGTAAATATCATTATTGTTCTTCCTAGGTACTCATTTACTTATCCATCCTTTCTTTCATATAATAAAAGAAACTAAAGACATTGCTTCTACGGAGTGTTTACCATGCATTGCCTCCTTTGCTAGGCAGATCCTGTTACATTTCTATCCTTTAATCTCACCTCATTCCTATAAAGTAGGTCTTATTGGCCCATTTTAGAACTGAGGACACCGAAGCCCAGAGAAGTTAAGGGAACAGCCCTAAGTTACAAAATTGTGAGGCGCAGTCAAGATTCAGAACCACGTTTACTTCATTCCTAAGTCTTTACTCTTTTTTTACAGTACGGGCTATTGCTTTTGAATATTTTTATAGTTTCACCTCTCTTCCCTGCCATGAAGTGAAAACAGGTTATGTCCTAAGCACAGGTCACGTTTCGTTTTAGGTGCTGGGAAAAAAAAGAGAGCTGTCCATGAGGGCAGGCCCATCGCGCTCCGGGACGTGGCACTGCTGGGGATGTGGACGTGGGAACAGCTGACCGTAATGCCAGGCAGAGGGAGCTCCTCCTTGAAAGCCTGCCTGCCTGAGGGCTTGGTGGGAAACAGGAAGAAGTGACTGGTTTGGACGGAGGGACTCAGGAGGCCTTCGTGGTAGAAATGGTATTGTGAATCATCCCTTCAAGGCCAGGTAAGATTCTGCTAAGCGGAAACTAGTTGGGAAGGACCTCCTGGGAAGGGGGCGCAGGAGCAGCAGGGCCAGGAGGCTGCGGCGTGTTACACATGCGGGGACTTGGCGTTTCTCCGGAGCAAGGGCTTTGGATGGGCGTCCTGGCAGAGGGGCTGCGGGGAGGTGCCCATGGATGGACTTCCTTCTGCAAAGGCACAGAGGCAGGGAGAGATGGGCTCAGAACCCATCACCAGACACCTATCCAAAGTATTCTGAGCCATCGGTTATAACAGGATCAAAGGTGACAGTGTGGCCAGCCTTCTGGGCTCCGTCTCCCTGATAGAGAAATAATTCAAAAAGTGTCTTTCGTAGATAACCAGAAGGGCCACCTCTGTGTGCAGCCCCGGGTCAGGCTTTGTAATAGGGCCAAGCAGCCTGCCCCTAAGTGGGACTCATGATTCCGCATAATTCCTGAGCTCCAGCACCCCCAGGTCCTAGGCTTCACTCGGGAACAAGGCAGACAGTTTGCCTGTGTTTTGCAGAGACATTCGAACAAAATAAAAAGATAAGCACATAAAGGAGAAATTTTATTTGGTGGAAAGTGCTAGAAAGAAAACTAACATGAGGATGTGCCAGAGGATGATGAGGGGTGGGCGGTGCAAGGAAGACTTGCCTGCCAGGTGGTCAAGAGAATATTAATACATCAATGCATGTGTATAATTTCATTTGCTAATGCAGACACTCCACATAAACTTCAAAAAAGCCCTGACTGGTGTGGCTCAGTGGATCGGGCGCCGGCCTGTGAACCAAAAGGCTGCTGCTTCATTTCCTGGTCAGGGCACATGCCTGGGTTGTAGACCAGGTCCCCGGTTGGGGACATGCGAGAGGCAACTGATCCATGCTTCTCTCCCTCTCTTTCTCCCTCTATTCTCTTTCTCTCTATAAATAAATAAGTAAATAAGAGTGTGAGCTTCAGAGTTAAAACAAAAAACAAACAGACAAACAAACAAAAAAACCCTTCAAAATATTCTAAAGTATACAGAGGAAAAGAGAGCCTTCCTTTCACTCATGTGTTCTGGTCTCACATTTTTCTTCCCAGAAACAAAAACTAAAATCAGTTCCTGTGTATTTTTGCAGAGGTCTTCTGTGCATGTAGAACTCTGTGTGTGTGTGTGTGTGTGTGTGTGTGCATGTATGTGTGAAACACCAGTAATGGCATCCTTGATACACTGACTCATATATTGTCATTTTCATTTTCCAATATATGAGGTCTGTCCGGAAAAAGTCCAGCCATTATTAATATAATGAGAATGGTTTGCCAACATCAGTGTGACCTGGCAGCCAAGGAAAGTGGACTGGGATGTGCATGTGTGTACAAGTCAGTGGAGGCAGTAGATGCCATTGAATGAGCGTGTGTAGTGTGTGGCCCTCGCATTAAAAATGACTGAGCAAGTAGAGCAACAAATGTGCACCAAATTTTGTGTTAAGCTTGAGTATTCTTCCATGGAAACTGTTCAAATGATTCAGAAGGCTGCAGCCATGGGCAGCTGGTGATTGGAGGCTTCATCACGACAATGGATCACATCTTATGCAGTTTTTTGGCAAAACATCAAATCACCCATGTGACTCAGCGCCCCCTACAGCCCAGATTTGGCGGCCTGTGACTTCTGGCTCTTCCCCAAACTAAAATCACCTTTGAAAGGGAAAAAATTTCAGACCATTGATGAGATTCAGGAAAATACAATGGGGCACCTTGTGGCTTATGGGAGAACTGGGTGAGGTCCCAAGGTGCCTACTTTGAAGGGGACTGAGGCATCATTGTCCTGTGTACAATGCTTCTTGTATCTTGTATCTTTGAAATGTCTATTTTTCATATTACATAGCTGGATACCTTCTGCAGAAACCTCGTATCTTCAAGGACTTTAATATCAGTCATAGAGTTGCTTCACTTATTTTTAGCTGGTTTCACAATATTCCATTGTATAAATATACAGGTCACAATACATATGTCTACTTTCCAAATCACCAAAGCTACAAAAATTCAGTTTTACCCCAAAATTTGACACCCAAACTTATTTGGCAGCGAAACGGACTTGAACTGATGTGAATGTATTTACTGCAGTTTTCGGTTATCCCACTTAGTTTTCATGACGTTTGCTTCAGAAGTGTGAATTTATTTGATTACAGGGTATTGCTCAGGGTCTGCTGGAAGTGAAGTATATATTATAAATGGCTGTACTATTTTACTAAAGTAAAAAAGAAACATCTGCTTTCTAAATCAAAACCGGGCCCACGTGTTGCGGGTAAAAACTGGAACTTTGTTGTGTCTTATTTAACTCGGCCTCTACTGCCATCAGTTTTAATTGCTTGCAACACTGGTTCTTAAAAAACAGTGCTAATGCTTGCATGACTCTACCCCTGCACGGATTATCTGTAAGGTAAATTCTTCAAAGAGGAATTCCACGTGTCTAAATGTTTGTATATTTATACTTTTGCTCCGTGTTACCAAACTGCTCGCGTGCGCCTGCCAGCACTGTTTAAGAGCATCGGTTTTCTCTGTCTGCCTGCTTTTCATGCCTGCGGAGTCCCTTCCACTCCCAGTCATTCGGAGCTTCATTAGCCAGAAGGCTCCAGCAGCCGGGCCTGCCTGTTCCTGATTTGATGAAACTTGCTGACAATGAAAACCACAAGGGTTTAATGACAAGAGAGGAGCAAATGGTGCCGAGCTTTGTTTGAGTATCAAGTGGATTCGGCTGCAGCCTCGTTCTCAGAAGACAGGCAACCCAGGCGCAATAGATGAGGTTGAACGATGAAATCAGGTGACTGATCCTTGCACCCATACGCCAGATACTAGGTGGTGATAACATGACTGGTGACTGAGGTTTGCCTGCGATGAAATGGTGGTGTTATTTATTGTCTTAGCAACTACAAGATCACCTTTGGTGAACTGGGATTGTTAGATCGGACCACAAGTCCGTGGCTGTGTAGACAGTGAAGCTTACTGTGGAAGGAACATAGTGTGAGGGAAGGACCTGGGTTTAACCCCTGGCTTTGCTGCCTAGTAGCTGCGTGAATTTAGGCGAGTTACTCAGTGACTGTTCCGAGCTTTGGTTTTCTCACCTGTTTAGAGCGATAACGCCCACACTGTATTACTGTAATTATTATTATCAGGATGAGTAAGAAAAGTGGAAGTAAGACACCGGGTGTGTAGTCAGTTCTCACTGAATGGCTGCTTTTAGTTTTGAGATGCTAAGTTATGGGGTTTTCAGATGCCTGTTAGTATTTTAAGTCTCACAATAAAACAGATAGCCTGCTACATTGACTCTGTTGAAAAGATGGATTAGAACCCAGTTTGAAGTGACTGAGTGAGTCTTAAGGAGAGAAAACGCCGGGAGAGCCAGGGGCTGCAGCAGGCCCGCCCGTTGGCCGGATCATCTAGGAACAGACGTTAAATGATTTAATTTGAAAGCGAGCAGGCTTGTGGCAGGGCCTTCAGCACGGATGTGCCTAAACCCAGGATACGGTGCGGGAGCAGCCTCCGAGAGGGACAGAACCAACGGGCACTTCCTCAGGCAAGCCCCTCTGGTGGTCCGAGTTATTATTCTGAAACACGAGGCTGCTTCCCCTGCTGAGGTACCGACGACCCACTGTGTCTGCCTGTGACTTCTCAGAGGATGAATGTGAGCCGGCGACTATCCTCCCAGCGGACCCGTTTGGCATCATGTTAGGCGTCAACACTAAATATAGGTTGAATACCTGGATGCTTCCCCTTCACCCTCAGTTCCCGAGTCATCGAGTTTGTGATTCTTCAACAAAAGCAAGGGTTTCTATTTCTTGAGCACAGGTACCGATTCTTTGCACTGGGACTGAAGGGAAGTCACACTGGAGGGTGTCTTCTCTAAGCAGCTTTCGTGTCTGGCTAGACATGGGCTTAGGAGCACCAAGCTCGTGAGAGTCTCATCTCACCTCTGCCACCGACTAGCGACGAGCGGTGTGGCTTTGCAGAAGTTACAGACACTCTCCACCCCTCCCTTTACTGCTTCGTAATGGTACAGAGCATGATAGTATCACTGAAGTCAGCCTCAAGGGGTGCTTATGAGGACTAACCAAAACACACACACGCGTGCGTGCACACACACACGTACGCACACACACACACACACTCAGCAGAACAAAACAAAATACGCAATGAACTTAGAACAATGCCTAGCCTGCGATAAGCACTGAGTAAACGTTAGATAGTACTATTCATGCCCCAGTCATGATTCATGATTGGGTAGAGAGACACCAAGTAGCCACCTTGAAGAATGCAGCAGGGCAGCGTGGGAGGCTCTGTGAGGATCAGGAGAAATATCTAGGAGACAGTATGATGAGGGAGGGATGGGGAGAGTGTTCTAGGCTGGGGTGACAGTGCGCGTGTGCCCGAGCCGCACGGCTGCAGGCAGAGGGCATGTGGGAGAAGGGCCAGCACAGCCCCAGGGCGCAGGAAAGGAAGGCGGCAGAAGGGGTTACCGTCTCCCGTGTGCAGTGTGCAGGGGAAAACACGACCTCCGGTAAGGCGTGGCTTCCCCGTCTCACCACGTGGGAGGGAGCCAGGAGCCCTGCCTGCTGCGTATGATCAACTCCCACTCTCTCGCGCGCTGACCTCCTCCCTCGGCACTGAACTTGGTCTCACCGGGAAGGAAGCGCACGCGCGGACCGTTTCATCACACCAGCCAAGCACCAGTGTGCGCAGCCGGAGCCGAGCGGCGCTTCTCCCCCCACCCGCTGCCCGCGCACAACCCACGCGCAAGGGAGCCCCCTGCACTGCACGCCACTTCCATTTATGTTTGTCATTCCTTTTGCCATTTTTCCTCAGATAACTTTTTAACTTCTCAGGCTATTTTTTTTTTTTTTGGTCAAAAATGTGAAGATAACTCCACCTACTAGAAAAAACAGACCGTGTGCTGAAAAAGCAAACACGCACCCATACACAGGAGTCCGTCGTCATCTCTCACGACTTTGCTCTGTAACTTGGAGAGAGTCTCTAATTGCTGTGCTCCCAACCGCCCCCAAACCAGTGGTACCTCAGGGACTTTAACAGATGGCTGTGAGAATCTGATACGGCTGTGAGCCTTCCCCCTTTCCACCATGCACATAGGCACACGTCTTTGCATACATTTCTCTGAGGTTGCGTTTCCCCATCAAGTCTGGCCCTGGATCCCTTCTCTGTTCTCGGTGTTCTTCTAAGTTCTCTCTGCCTTCATCCTTTATTTCTATGCTGAGTGCCGGCCCTTCCGTAGGGACTCCAACCTGACCAGTAACTGCGCAGAGAGCAGCAGTCCGAGGACAGAAATCTTGCCTGTAGAGCTTGCCCATGCCACTTATAGTGGCTCTGTGATCTTGGATACATTACCTATTCTTTCTGAGCATTAGTTTCATCTCTGGGGTACTACCTCTTGCTCAGATTTTTTGTAAGGATTAATGAGGTCAAGTACCACAGTGTCTGACATGTGGATGAGGCTTGCAATTATTAATAACCGCCTCTGAGTCTCACATCTCCTGTCCGTAAGTTGAGGGTGTTAGATGAGATGATCACTAGTGCTTTCCAGGTCACAGAGTTTCGGATTCTAGGCCGCACAACCTACCCAGTTCCTTGGGCTCTCTCTTAGGTTAGTCTCCCTCTGACTCCATCCCTGCCCCTTCCAAATGCAACAGACGTGGCTCAGGACATTGTGAGGACCGACTTGATAGGTGCTAGGAGTGCTTTCTCAGCAGCAAGAGGGAAATGACCCATAGCAAGGAAAAACCATGGATTCTGAAGTTGTAATGCTAAGTCCCAAGGGAGAAGCTGTCTTCCTGAATCATAAAGCTGGGAAAGAGGTGACCTTTCAGGAGCTGGATCAGAGGAGAGTAGACTGCAGGAGCATTGGAGAGTATTGAATGTCCCTTTGGGATTTGCTCCCAAATCCCTCCACTGGCCCACTGGACTATTTTCAGCCTAGGATTCAGGTTTCATTAGCATCACTGAGGACTCCTCTGGGCCTCCTTTTCATTGTGCAAAGAAATGAACATCTCACAGGAAGGCAGGGCACAGTGATGGACAGTGAATCCATTTCAGTGCCAGGGGACCCAGGGCTCTGTCCATCCCTGCTCTGCAAGTCATCTGCTGTGTGGGCTTGGGCAGATGACTCAGTCTTCGTATTTACCATTTCCCTGATTTATACATCTGAGAATAATATTAGATATTTCTTTGGGGTGCTTTAAAGGTTATATGATACACTGGCACCAATATGTGTTTATAACAATCACACAAGATAGAAAGATAGGTTTTGTATAAATTTGGTATGGTTCTGGCTGCATCAAAAATTAAATACTTAGCACCCCTGGCCAGTATCCAGGTTTGTTAGAGCATCATCCCAGTATGCCAAGGTTGTTGGTTCAATCCCCAGTCAGGGAACATACAAGAATCAACTGATGAATGCCTAAATTAGTGGAACAATAAATCAATGTTTCTTCTTCCCTCTCTTCCTCTTTCTCTAAAATCAATAAATAAATTTATTTAAAAATTATGTACTTAGTAAACAAGAGAAAGCAGTGTGTACGATGGTTACATGCATGACCTCATTAAAATCTGACTTCTACCATTTACTGGCTGTCACCTTGGGCAAGTTTCATGAATTCTCCATGTCTTGTTATTTTCATCTGTGAAACAGATATAATACTTGTAGTTTTGAGGATTAAATGAGCTAATTTACATAGAAAAATAGCTGACATATAAAAAGTACTATGTGTGATACCAATTCTTTTTTTTTTTTTTTTTTAGGTCTCAGAGTAAAACAGGTGAAAGTGAGTAGATTCTGAATTTGAATTATCAGCTCCAACAATGTCAAGAATATGGGTCAGCCTTGAAATTTCTCATCTTTCTTTTCATGGTTATAAAATAGTTGCTTTATAGCTCCAAGTGTCAATGCTTCATACAGTACAAGCTGAAGCAGGAAGGCAAGAGGTGGGAGCCCATACATGGACTTTCTCCTCAGTCACATGCTTATTTTTACCCCCAGAAATCCTACCCCTTATTTATCCTTGGCCAGAATTGGGTCTCTGGCTAATGTGAATAGGATTATACAACATAAACAAATTATGATTTACCCTCTGGAACGGGGCAAATTACTTCTGGAAGCAAATGAAAATATTGTTAGCAAGGAAAGGAGGAATGCTTGTTTGAGAGTCAACCAGCAGCATCGAATACACCTTTATTTTAGAAGTAATTGTACAGAATTCAGAGAGGTCAGTGAGCTGGCCAAGACCACATGTCCTGGAAGTGCCAGATTCTGGCCTGGAACATAGATTCTCTGAGCCCACGTTGCTTTGTTCATTTCCACTTATTACTTTATTGCTGACCAGAAAGATCTATGCAGATACAGTGTATGATTTTGGGATTAAGGCACTATAGGTCCCTGTTATAAAATGTAAATGTGGTTTTATGGAAGAGAAATAGACACTTGGGATAGAGTCTTCAAGTCTGGAATCATGAGGTAATTCATTCAAGTAGCACATTTTTAATTAGGCAGTATCTTCACCTGTCCATCTACCTATCCATCCATCCATCCATCCATCCAGATCCCTTTCTTTCTTCCTTTCATTCACTCATCATAATCTCCCATCCTTTTTTCATATATCCTTCTATATCTCTATCATCTTTCTCTCTGCTTTACCAATTTTACCTCCTTCCTTCAGTTCTAATGCGGCTGGTCTGACATCAGCATAATATCTTTGGGATGAGCACAAACTTGTGCAGTTCTTCAGATGTTTTAAAACACCAAGTACATTTTGCAAAGCATTCTCCCTTGAATATTTAAAATTACGTTTTATTTAAGGGAAATGACTTTCATAAATTTCTGACCCATTTGAGCTTTATATCACTGTAATATTCTTTAAGAGACAATTCGTGTCCAATAAGGCTTTCCACCTTGTTTAACGGCTTTTTAAAATTCTCCTTTTTTCCCCAATCAAAACTGTATAAGCCGATGCGAATGCCAAAGGGTTCAAGTTCAGTTCAGAGTGCTGAAGTAGGGATTCTGAGAGAATTTTAAGTTGGGAAAATGAGTTCTGCTCACCCGTATTCAACTCCAGCGATTAACCCAGTGTAGGCGGACTTAGGCTGGACAGCACTGAAGGTCTGAATAACTCGGCTTTTTAGTGAATATTTAAAAACAATGTAGGCACGTCTTGCCTTATACATATCTGCCTTGTTCTAAGCAGAGAAACTGGGCTTATGGTTCCAATTCTGAGCAACCGAGGAGGAAGAAATGAAAACCAATGATGCCAGTCTTAACTGCATCTTGTTTCAATCTGTTTAATATCTAACATGGTCCAGGGAGGTAGATGTTATCTCCATTTTACTAAGGAGGAAACTCAGGCTCAGAGAGTTAAATAAGTCAACCCAATTCACACACTAGGAAATGGCAGTGTGAAAGTTTTCAGGTCTTCTGACCTCAAACTTCATGGCCTTCTGGGGTTCATCTCTTTCTGCGCCTTCCTTGCTTCCTGAACTCTCACTCAAATATGGCGGAGAGCTCCCTCCCAGGCAGTGTAACAGGTACTGGACATGAGCATATTACTTCACCTAATCCCTGTTGTAACCCCCATTTATAGGTTTAAGAAGTGAAGTCTCCAAAATGTAAACAAGCTGCTCCAAATTGCAGAGCAGAGTCACGCAGACTTGGGTTGCAGTCCTGTCTTTGCCACTCTGTTAGTCCCTCCAGGCAGCTGGAATAAATGACCCTGAGCTTGGTGACTTGAAACAACAGGAATCTGTTCTTGCACAGTTCTGGAGCCATGAAGACTGAAATCCAGGTGTCAGTAAGGCTGTGCTCCAGGGGAGAATCCTGCCCTTGCCTCTTTCTGCCTCTGGCGGCTGCTGACATCCCCTGACTTGTGGCCCCTTCTCTCACGGGCCCATTTTCATGTGGCCTTCCTCTCTATGTGTCTTCTTCTCTGTGTGTTGCTAATTAGGACACCTGCCATTTTATTTAAGGCCTGCCAAGACAGTCTCAGAGACCTCCTCATCTCTGTTGCCTTGACTTGATCACATACGTGAAGACCCTTTTTCCATATTTGGTCACATTTACAGATTCTGGAGGTTAGATCTGGACATATCTTTTTGTGGAGGCTGCTTAATAGCTGATGACTTTGGAAACTAAACCCATCAACTGCTTCAGTTTCTTTTTCTGGAGAATGATAATGTCAACAGTTCCTAGCCCACAGCATCGTTGTGACAGGTAAATAGTAGGATTAACCCTTCGTGTTGTTTCAGCATGGAGACTACTCAGTGCACAGGATCCTTATTGTGTATCACACCCATGTCACAGTAACAGGCTTGTACAGCAACACAGCTGCACAGGCAGGTGACAAGTGTCTTTTATTATGCAAATTAGGTGGACTAATGCTTTACAAATAACAATTAACTCCCAGACTTTGACTTAGAATGCTCTCCTGTCTTGAATTCTTCTCTGCCTCTTCCACTCGGCAAGATTAGGGAGCCATCCTACAAGCTCAGTCACTATTTGGGAGGTATTTTCCCTCCGAAACAGCCTTCTGTCTGCTGACTTGAGAGATGATAATGACTTTTTTCAGAACTTGTCTGGGACCAATCCACAAATAAATGCTCCTGACTCACATCACCACCTGCAAACCTACAGTACAGCCTCGCTCGTGTGGGCAGGTATGGGGGTTCAGCAACCAGGAACATTTTGTTTTACAAACTTTCAACAACAAAACCTATTTCTAAGAAGGGTGAGTCTGTGTATTGGTGGGTCACTGTGAGTCACCGCTGAAGCTCAAGCAGCCAGGTTCCTAGCAATTACAAACTGCCCCAACCTCTTCTTCCCCATCTTTCAGACCTCCCTTTTTTCTCCCTTTGATTCCTATTTTCATCATCATTCATCAACCCCTTAACAACACTCTCTCACATGCCAGGACCTGGATTAGTCCCAGGGGGCACATGATATGGACTCACGTTCTAAAAGAGGGAGGGGAACAAATGAGTTGCCCTCTGATATTGCAAAATGGAGGATGTAGGGAGTTCTGGGGCAATGCAGCCTTTGAAACATGGGTAATGTCTGGATGAAAAGGGGAGAATTGGCCATAGCTCATAGAATGTGGCATTGGAATTTGGTCTTGAAGCATCAAGAGGTGCAAATAAGGAGCAGGTAACTGTGTACAAAGGCTCAGAGGCTCAAAGGCTTGAAGGCAAAGAGGTAAATGCCAGGTTTAGGAAGTGTTGGGCGTTTGGGGATGATAAGGGTATAGGACCATGACAGGGACCAGGGCCTGGAGGAAAGACTGAGGATGTCACACTGAAGTCAAAGGCTGTATCACCCAAAGGTCTGAAGCCACAGATGGGCAGGGACAGATCTAGGTTCTAGAAATATCTGTCTGGCCTTAATGGCGAGGTTGGATCTCAAGGGAATTGTTCTAGGGTCAAGGAGACCAGTGATGATACTCTTGAGTATTTTATGTGTTCATTCTATGCCAGGCATTATCTTAGGCATTTTAAATACATATCTACTAGTTTAGCCTTCACAACAGCCTTAGAAGGAATGTATTCCTCCATCTGGAAAAGGGAGAATAAACAAGTTGTCCAAGGTCACCCAGCTAATACGTGGCAAGGCCGGAATCTGCACCTGGAAGGCTAGCTCCGGAAAATTAAGATCCAGAGTAGGTCCATGACAGAGAGTGGAAAAGAAGGAGCGGGAGTTCTAGGACTTGGGACGCGATTGGTGAGAAGGGGTGAAAGGGAAATAGGCGGTCAGTCCCACCCAGGTTTCCAGCTTGGCTGTATCATGTGCCCTTCCCTCACACAGGTCCTCCCTGCACTCTGTCACCTAAGCAAGTGCTGTTCAACCAATGCTCCCAAGCCTGAGCCCCTTAACTTGGGGGCAGGGGTGTCTGTGGCTTAGTTTACATAGTGGTTTTACAACCAGACCCTGGGGGCAGATTGTTGGGTTTGAATTTCTGCTCCCCCTTTTTGAAATTCTCAGCTATGCAGGACATGACTGGTAGACCAGAAATATCTACTTGTTTGGAATTCAGAGTCTCAGGCATCACCGGACTTCCTTAATCAGAATCTGCATTTTACTGACTGATTCTGACCTACACAAATTGACTTCCAGGTGCATGATGTTTGAGAGGCACTGTTCTTTCTGTATGACTTTGAGCAAATTATGTTATCCCACCCAATCTCTGTTTCTTTATCTGTAAAATGGGGAATGATGGTATCGTTCTGATAGGGTTATCTGGAAGAATATTTATGAATTGTTTAGTTCGGGAGCATAGAGCAAACCTCAAAAAAAACTGCTCATCTTTATTGTTCATTAGTTCTGATGAGGAGGCCTCATGTTTGCATGCCACCTTAAAGGTTATAAAGCAAAATCTGTCACTTTAATTGGTCATTACAACAATCTTGTGAAGTAGCTGAGGAAACTGAGGCTCTGAGAAATGGTGTGATGGGCCCAGACCAGGCTTCAAAGTCTAGAAGAAATGTTCTGTATTCACAGGGAATCAGTCAGAGTTACACAGTTTTCTTTATTATCTTTGGGCAGAGCCACCTTTACAGTGGGGAGGAAAAGGAGAGAAACTTGCCAAACTCACGTTTTAAGTCAACAGACTTTTGGATACCTTCTTGATAGTGAGCCCATCAGCCTGTCAGACCTCAAGTGACCCAGAAACCCTTACTGGTGGCTTTGGAACTCCAGACCCATGTCCACCTCTAGCTCCTCTTCTGTGCCTTGGAAACCTGACCTGCGTGGACCACCTGCAGGATTTCTCTCTCTCCGAGTTCTGGGTGGGTTTCTGTGACAGGGAACCTTAGCAGGCGGTGGTGGTAGGGAGAGAATGATGATGGAGCATTTGTTCCCTCCACCCCTTTCTTGCAGGTTGCTCAGTGTCAGCTGATCCTGGAGGCCACTGCTGGGCAGCTCTCTCTGTGTAACTGCTCTTTCTGTGGTCTTGTCCCTGCTCTCAAGCATGTCCTTTCAGACCTAGAATTGCTGGCAGCTCTCCACTGTGTAAACGCCGGGCACGTGGGCAGCACCCCTTATGCTCTTCACCCTCTCCCAGTCCTCACCTACTAAATGCTTCTGCTATGACCTAGTTTGGATGAGCTGTCTGTTCCCTGCCATGGCCTTAACTTATGGGATGGTGGTAGAGGGCACCTCTATTTTCAAGAAGGAAAGCTGAGTCTCAGAGGAGGAATTCATGCATCTGCTGTCACAGAGCTAGTTAATGATAGTGCCAATCCAGAGCCCAGTCACATGAGTCCATGTCAACACTTTGTCACCATTGGCTCTCTCTCAAACACCATTTTCTGCCCCAATATGTGTTTCTTTATAATGAAATGGGGGCCCTCTGCCGAGAGCATCTTCCAGTTCACTCCCTGACTGCCACATAAATGAACAAAACACAACATAACACAGCTTCCATGAAGCCTTTAAAGGCTGATCCAAGCAGAAACAAAGCTTTCCTACTTCTGAGAACCCACTTTCATAAAATAACATACCTGGCGGCTAATATGAAAAACAAAATGGGCTTGTATTTGTTGATAGTGGTCTCTTTATATATTACTTTTACGTATGTTAAAGTCCTGGATTTGATGTTAGTAAGTATGTATTATTATACCCATTTTCTTGTTGAGTAGAATAGAGAGGAACAAGTTTTTCATGGTTTTCTCCAAGATTATTCAGCTAGCAAATGGTGTCACTGATGGTAGAACAGTAGTTTTTAATTGTAAACCTTCTTGTAGAGCAATAGAAGGAAGAGGTACAAAGTTTGGAACTGGACATTTCTGGGACTCCACTAAACTAGCTCACTCATTAATGACATGATCTATGGCCTTGATTCCCTTAGAAATAATGGAAATTTGAAAAGATAATTTAGTGGAAAGAGGAGCTATAGAAATTTGTACAATCTCAGACTCAAATCTGGGCTAACCCCTTAACCAGCTAATCAAGGAACAACACCTTTGAGGCTATTTCCTTCTCTGTATCGTAGGGTTTTAATATCAACATGATAGACTATAAATTTTCCCTAATATCCATTCACCTCTTCCTTCTTGGGAATAGAGAACTGTCCTGCAGAACACAGACATTTTCCAGCAATTCTTATAGCCTTTGACAAAGTACTGAGCAATAATATACATGCTAACTTTCCACACGTCCTGTTTTGGAATTTTTTAAAAAGACAACTAGGTGCACACTCTTTGCCATTATACTTTGTCCTTTCATCTCCTTTGTGGGTCTGATGCAGGCATAGTGGCTGGGGACAAAGCAGTCATTTTACATAATAAAGAAACCTTGAGAATGGAGGTCACACTCAGAGGAGCCTGCATTCTTGAAAAATTTTTGGAGCAAAGTCAACATGTTAACCCTCTTTCTGTCTTGGAACTTATAATTAGAGAAGAATAAACTTTTGTCTTAAGCCACTATTATTTTTGGTGAGTATCTCTTACTTTTAATCAAATCTCACCAGAATTATATGATACTTTTCATTTAGGGTTATTTTCAGTACTGGATATATTTTGTTCCATGTTCCTGACACATGGTAAGCACCAAATAAGTACTAGCTATTAGTATTATACTATAACTTAGTTTGGCACAATTTACAAATATAGTAAATTATTGAGAATTATATTAAATAGAATTCATGTTCAGTTAAGGGTAAACATTAACTGAAAAATTCTTTTATGTTGTTTTTCATGGAGAGACCAAAAGAGAGTCTAGCAGCCTTAGGCAGTGTGAGTCTTGCCCTGGATGACCGAGGCCAAGCCTATGATAGACCAGCTTTTAGGGGTGGTCTGCATTAGAGGTGGTTTTGATTCCTTTTCCTCTCCTGATTGGCCAGCTATGGGGGCAGAAGGCTGGGGTCCAAAACCCCAGGTGTTCCATCATGCTTTGGCTTTATGGTGGTATGGATAATTCTAGCAAAGTTGACCATCCACCTCAGCCTAGAAGAGAAAAACTGAGGTCCCCAGCCTAGATGGGGACAAATGGGTTAGAAGCTGCAGGTAGCATTTACATGAGTCCAGTTCTCTGAAGCCTCAGGTGGGGTCACTCTCCCCTTCACCATCCCTGGTTAGTCAGCGCCCAGGCCTACAACCTCAGAAAGAAACTGCAAAATTCGTTATTCCAAGATTTCACTCCGATTTGTCCTACTCACACTCAGTTTGCGGAGCCTGCTAGAATGATGAAATGTGGACGGAATATTTATTGTAAACCCACCTTGTGTTCCGCCTTCTGTATGTGCTATTGGCTTAGTCCGGTCCTCTGTGTCATTGTCAATCAAGTACTGTTGTCCCCCTATAAGAGACTAGAAGAATGGAAGCTAGAGTGGTAAGCAGATTACTCAAGAAGTGAGTAAACAGCAGAACTAGAAATCACACCAAATTCTGATTTTAAATCCTATGCTGTTTAAAATTTAATTCTCTCTAAGGTCTTGAAAATAAGATCCATTTTTAAGAACTGTCCTCTCGCCCTTGAGTAAGCTAGACTTTCTGACTTTCCTATGACTAGATAGATAAGGATTGGTTTGTGATCCCCTCCCCTCCCTGAAGGCACTGGCTCTACCCTTTCATCTAGCCCCAACAAGGTCCAGATCTTTAGTAAAACTCCCCATCCTGCGTTGGATAGTCTGATGGGCCGGTGGCAAGGTTGGTGTTCAGGGCCTGCATCCTGCCCTTTATGCTTTTCTAGCTTTAGCAAGAGCATTGCAGTTGCCACATGATGGGGACCCATAGTGCTGCCCTTGCCACCCTCCTGCTACACCCGTGGGAAGGTACATTCGGAGAGTGAAATGTCTTACTGAGGGCACGTGGTGTTAGTTCTATCAAGAACATGGGGTGCAAACTACCTGCTTAGCAGATTTCCCAAAAGGAAAACCTGGTAGTAACTGATCACTTCTGAAAAGGCTGACCGTCTGTTTTGGAGCCTAGGCCTGACGACAGAGCATCTGAGTCCTCAGGACGAACTCATAAAACCTCTACTAGAGTTTCCTTGGGGCCTCGTGGTGGAATGAACAAAAGGGCGCGCCCTCCAGCCCTCACCGGGTTCCTGCTCTTTGGCATTAGGTCTGAGGCTCCATCCAGCAAGAGGTGCAGTCTTGTCCTCCAATCTTTGGATCCAGGCTGACCTGGTGATTTGTCTTGGACAGTGAACGCAGCAGAAGTCAGGAAGTGTCAGGTCCAAGCTTTTGCTCACTCTCTTTTGGGACCTTGCCCGGCCCTGCGTAAATAAGCTGAAGCTGACGCGCCCCAGGCTGAGAGACCGTGCAGAACAGAGGCACGCCATTGCGGCAAAGGGCTTGCTGAGCGGCCGACTCAGGAGCCACACTCACAGTTACTGTTTTAAGCCCGAGTTTAAACATGGATACAATACTTGCAGTGATCAAATCCAATCCTGAGCTTTGGGGTGATTGATTATGAAACAACAGCAGATACCGATGTGCTGATAAAAACGTTTTTATGATAGATAATGCTTACGAAGCACATTGTCCAGTGCCCAGTACTGCACCAGGGACTTGCATATTCTCTCATTGTTATTTTCACTGCCATAAAAGCTACCATTTTATTGAATATTTACTTGCTAACAGACATGGTATGCTTTATGTATAATAACAATTTAATCCTTATGCCTATCATATGAGATATATCTTATTATTTCAATTTTTCAGGTAATGAAACTGATTCTCAGGGAGGCCAGGTGAATTAACTAAGTCCAGGGTCACAGCTGAGAAGTAGCAGAGTTAAGAGTTGACCTCAGGTCTGACTTGAATCTAATACCTGTGTTTTCTACCCTGTGGGCTTTCACTTCCTTGACCAGCTTTCAAGAAAGCACTTTTATGCCTTATTTTTAGGGAAGATTTTCAGGACACTTAAATAACTTGTCTAAGAGCATCCAACTAATAAATGGAAGAGAGGAGTTTTTAACATAGGACTCACTGACTCCAAACCTGAATTCATTGAAGTTCATTATTAAGAAATATATCCTAAATAGAGAAGAACGTGTTTATATCTGTGTTAAGACCATGCTATTTCTTTGTTTTAGAAACATGTTCTGTTTTGTTTGAATGTGTTTTAGAAGTTATGTTTTGCAAATCCCAAGTTGTAACAGAAAGCAGGTTGTAAAGAAACTGACGAGAGTTATTGCCCAGAAAAACCAGCTGGGAAGTATTTCAATGTCAATCTTATTATTGCTTTTAAATTAGCAGTGACTTCAAAAGCCTTTGAAGTAGCTGGCAGGAATGCCTGCATTGGGGAAAACAATCACTAGAGGGTATTCTCAGCAGGCATGTGCTTTATAAATGTTCTTCCTCGTTATTTCTTGGCACTGAGAAAGGTTGGAAAGGAGGTAGACGGATCTTAGCAGGAAGCTTCTAGCTGACATGGATTGCCAGGAAGACCCAATTAGCCTGTCCCTCTCAGTAGCGAAAGCCCAAGCAGAGGGAATAAATTATTTGTGACAGTAGCCAAGGTTGCTGACAACTTCAGAGACCACCCGTGAGGTCTTTCTTTCCATGTCCAGCTGAGGAGAAGGCCCTGAGAGGCTCTAACCCCAAGGGCCTGATGAATTCCAGTCTGAGGCTAGAACTAAGTTAAATTAAATGGTGGTTCAGAACATCTGAAGAATAAGTGTCAAGAAATTCCTATCTTCCATTCCGAACCCCCATCTGAAGACCTCCGTTCACCGTCCTCCAAGACTGGGTCCAGAGTTCGCATCTTTGAACCTTCTGACATGTTCTGGGACTTCCCTCCACCAAAACAGAACTGACCCATTTGTACATCCATCCATCCATTCATCCATCCATCCATCCATCCATCCATCCACTCATACTTTCTTCCATCCAGCATTTGATGACTTTCTACTTTATGCATGATGTTACTAGGCCTTGGAGGTTCCCCTTACCTTAAAGTAGATGAGGTTCCCTGATCCTTATGATACTTAAGTCTTGGGAAACAGGTAGAGGCCACACAGTGGGCAGACCAAGTATGTGCCTGGAGCATCAGTAAATCTTGGACATCAAGAAACTATTTCAAAATAATTTTGTATTTTCGTATACACACAACTATACAATGTGGGAAAATCACAAGTGGTTTCAACTTTCTTCCATGTATTTATGCTTTAGGAGTATTTTTATATTGATTTGCATATCAGAAGGAAAGGAATCACAGTCTTTCCAAGGCTTGAGTTCTCAAAAAGTCCTTCATCCTTGTAAGGAGAAGAACTTAAACAGTTATATTAGGTACTCTAATAAGGAATGCTTGTGAGCTGTGAAGAAACCAGAGAGATATTTAGTTGGCTTTAAAGTGTGTGTGTGCATGTGTGTGTGCATTTGTGCATATGTGCGTGTGTGGAGAGTGGTCAGGGCAGCCCCGTTGGGAAAGAGGCAGTCATTCCCTTCGGTCCGCTGTCATTGGTGGCCCGTAGCTTATGCCTCTATTCTAGCTCCCGCCCCAGGAATCTACATGTACATTCTGAGCAGATGCTGTAGGGCCCCACAGACACCCGTTGGGCAGCAGTGTTCCAGGGCGTGCCTCTGTCCTGCCACGGCGCCTGCAACTTCCTGCCCGAGGGCTTTCTCTGCACCTGCAGGCAGGGAAGACCGGAAGTGCAAGAGGGTCCCTGGGAGCAGCCTTCATCTCAACCAACGATAGAAGGGAGTTAGGTGAGAAATGGCCCAGCAATGGTTACCACTTGGGCTGGGACCACTTGGAAGGAAGTTCTACAGCAGTTCCTGAGCTCTCAGGCGGGGCTGAGCCCCAGCAGGTACCAGAAGGGTCACACAGCCTGATTGCCTTCCTTCCCTACCCAGTCTCGCTGCCTCCCACTCCTGTACCAGTTCTCCAGGTTTGCCCCCAAATAAAGCTCCTGCATGCCATCCAGGTCTCAGAATGCGTCTAGAGTCACCAAAGTTCAGACAGCAACTCTGCTCAGTGCAGGGCTGGGTCCGGCGTAGAGGCTGGCACGCAGGGGGGCTTGATATGTGTTGAACAAATGAATTAATGAATAAATAAGTGAATGATGAAGTCTGAATGACTGACAGCATACTTCTACCATGTGTTTTCCTTTTTATTCAGCCCAAGTGAATCTCTAAATAATAGCATTTTGGGAGGAGAAAATTATAATCTGTTTTGGAAGAAACTGATGGGTGATTTAGCTTCTAGGGACGCAATGGCTGGGCTTGGAAGGAAAAATGAAGCTGTATTGATGGCTGTCCTTCTTCCTTTCCTGTATGGGTCATGGTTTCCTACTGGAACTAAGAGACACCAACGACAGCCCGCCTTGCATTGCTGACAATTTTGATCCGATTCAACGATTTCTTGGAGAATGCATTATTATGATAACGACTAAGGATCACTGACAAATTCTAGGTAGTCTTCACTAGAGTGGTGGCGTCTGTTAATTCATATATTCAGTTTCTTTGTTTGTAAAGTTATTCACTCAGTAGTTTACTTATTCATTAATGTGGTCATCCATTAATTGATTCATTCCCTCCCTCCCTTGCCAACTCAAAAACTTTTGTTCAGAGGAAGTGGTAATGAAGCCCAGGGTTTTTAGAGACCTACTGCCTGGGTTGGGTTGACATCCTGGCTGTGTGACCTTGGGCAAGTTACTTAAATTGTCTGTGCTTCAATCCCTTTATGTGTAAAATGGGGTAAGTGGCATCCCTTTGCTGAGAAGCTAACATGATTAGCGGTGGATGCGAAGTGCTGGGAATGATGCCGGCACAGAGCCAGTGGCATGGCAGTAACCACCATTATCCTGCCTTTTGAGCTGTCAGCATGTGCTCGGTAATGTCCCCTCCGTCTGCACTTTCTGTTTCACTTTCTTCTTTCCTATTTCCAGTTTTCCTCTGCACAGCAGAAAGACGACATCAAGCTGGGACGACTTAGGGTCCCAACTTCCTAAATTCATCCTGAGATCTTAACCTTACACCTCCCTCTCCTGACTCGTACTAAGGACAGGAAACACTTCAAGGGGGGCCACTGTGTCCATTTTACCTTCTCATCTTCCTTGGGAGGCTGCTTGCCCAGGGCCTTTGAGCTGCATGGTGGTCGCCTCAAGTCACCCTCGTCTCTCCTGATTTCCAATAGTTCTTGCTTCTCATCTGCTCCTCCAGGAAAGCTCAGCCCTTTCTGCGGGGTGCTAGGGGGTTAACCAAGAAAAGCAGTTGCCACGAAGGTGCAAAAGGGGCAGCAGCTTCCAAGGAGGAGTTTTTCTTGGAGGCTCTGCGCTTTAGACTCTGCTTTTCTCCCTGCTCCTCTTACAGTAACCCCAACTTGGCCCTGACACCTGACTAGATTAGTCTCAGCTGAGCAGCCACTCCCTTGTCCTTTTCTCAGTCTTGTCTGGGAATAGCCAAGGGTCAGAGGCAGGGCAGGAAGAAGAGAGGTCAGCTCCCTGCAGCCCGCTCTGGTGAAAAGAAGAGCTGGGACCCTGGTTGGCTGGAAATGGAGTACAGAACATGTGTAGAAGGGTGTCGTCCACCAGAGCAGGAACCGCATTCCTATAATTCATATTCTGTTGCCCTTTTATAGTCCACTCCACAGGCTGAAAGAGCTCCCAGCTATAAACAAACACTGCGATGGTTTAAGAAAAGTGTAGGGGAATCCGTGGGCATGTAACGTAGTTTGTAAAGTTGGTGATGGCTTGACTTTATTGAGAAGCATTTAAGGGTAATGCTTAGGAGCATGGATTCTGGTGCCGAAATGTCTGGGTCAAGTTTCTACTCCTGTTACTTATGGGTTGACTGAAGTTGGGCAAATTAATGTGCCTCAGCACTTACATATGTAAAATGAAGATGGTAATAAAGAACACGCACTGTAGGGTTGTCAGGATGATCAAATGGACGCCCCCACACATGGCATTAGAATGGTAACAATGCCTCTAGCCATTAAACACTTACTGTGTCCCAGGCATTGTTCTAAGAACTCCCTGTTCTTAGAACTGAGCATGAGCTAGGTGCTTGTATCAGTCTGGCAGCAGTAATAGTAAAAACCTAAAATAACGGTAGCTTATATAAAGTAGGTTTGTTCTTCCCTTACATTAAAGAAGTTCAGAGGTAGAAAGTCCAGGGCTGGTGAGGCTACTCTGTGGTCATCATCCAAATGCTGGTTTCTAGCCTCTAGGTTACCTCATCTTCCACGGGGCCCTAGCCATCCTGTGTCATGTCCTTATCCTAAGCAGCAGGAAGAGGATAAGGTGTTAAGGGGAAAGGGATGTGCCTTCCAAGGAAGTCAGCTCTCGTTAAGGAGCCTTCCCAGAAGTCCTTCATACCATTTGAGTTCACATCTCATTGAGCAAGACCTAGTGACTTAGTCCTACCTAGCTGCAAAGAAGGCTGGGACATGCAGCCTTCTCTCTGGGTGTGTCACCACCTTGAATAAACAGAGGGGAGTGCTCTGCTACTAAGGCAAAAGGGGACAATAGGTATTGGGTAGGTGTCCAACATTTTTTGTTAGTTTTCCCCCAACATCTAAACCGCCTTTTCCCTTGGGTAGAACATAATCCTTCTATTAGAAAAAGGACCCCAGTATTTCATCTTGGTATCCTGTTTTATTGAAAGTCTAGGATCTCAGCTGATGTGCAGTTTCTTCATCAGATCTGGTTGTGTCTCCTTGAAACTTGGTGGCCTATAAACTAAGACAACCCATCTGCCTCTCATTCCCCACATGCCCAACAATCAGGGGTAAAGTAGTAGCCTCACACCAGCAGAAAGAGCCTGCCAGTGAAGGAGATCGTGGGACACACATAGCAGCTGCCATAACATGGGAAATGACATCTCCTGCAAGGCAGGCTCTTGTTTAACAACATAGAGGGTTTCTGTCCTATATGCTTCTGGAAAACTCCAGGTACAAGGAACCACAGCCAAAAATTGTGTCCAGCTAGAGGTTTTAAACTTGAAGACTCTTGGGTTTTACTTACAGTTGTCTGTGTTTTGTCCATTTTTTCCTCCCAACCTGATGACCACCTAACACAATAGGCTTTCTTCAGGAAGCAATGCACTTATTCCCCTTTTACCAGCAAGTCTATCTAATGCCAAAGTTTAGCGGTCACAACCCTGCAGATCAAAGATCAGTCTGGCTCAGTCTTCTGAGAGATCACAGTCTAATAGCTGAATCCAGACCCTGGGACTGCTGATGGTGGCATCAGGCAATAAATTCTTCACAAGTATTACAAGGAGCCAAGGAGCAAACAGAGAACCCCCAGGAACTCTGGGAAAGGGGATTCCTCACTGGTCAAAATAATGCACCAGTGTGTCCCAAAGTGCAGAACAAAGCCAACTTGGACTAACTAATAACCTTTCAAGGCTTCCAACTATGGATTCTTAGTCCAGAGGAAAGTCTGCAGGCAAGGCAAATTGATTTCTTCTTGTAAATGGATAGATACTGTCTGACTTCATTTCTTGTAAAACTTCGCTAAAAGTGTCTGATGATGTTGTCACATACCAACGGTGGTAGGCAGCCTCTCAGATGGTCTCCAGTGGTCCCCACCTCCTGTTATTATATGATCTCCTTCCCTTGAGTGTGGAATGATTTAGTGACTCACCACTTGTTACTAGACTATGGCAGAGGTTATGGATGCACCTTGTGAGATCAGAATGTGGGTGCTTGTTCTCTCTCCTTCTATCACTTTCTCTCTCTGAGGGAAACCAGCTTCCATGCCATGGGCTACCCTCTGAAAGGGCCACATGGTGTGTATAGAGGGAGACCTTTGGCCAACATCCAATGAAAAACTGAGGCTCTAGGTCCAACACGGTTTGCAGAACTGAATCCTGCCAACAAGTACATCAGTGAGCTTGTAAGTGGATTTCACTTGGCCTTTAGATGAGACGGAAGCTCGAGGTGATACCTTGATTGTAACCTAAAAGCAACTTTGATCAAGAGGGACCTAGCTAAGCTGTTCTTGGATTCTTAAGTCCCTCCAAAAAAACTGAGGTAAGTGTTTGCTGCTCTCTTGGAGAGAATTGTTTTGCAGAAATAGAGAACTTACACAACATTATGTAATTTTCCTTTTGTCTGAATGTTACAGCCTCAAAGAGTGTGTGGTCTATTTCCCCGTTTTCAGTAGGCAATAGGTTTTTTAAATGATTTGCTGCCATATAGTGTGAGGCACCAGGTTTCTCTCCTGCAATATCCTAGCTTTAGTGACTTATCCAATAAGGAAATGCCACACTTGAGATTCTATTTCTTATAGTGTATCTCTCGCAAGAACTAAATTCTACATCTAGGATAGGTTCGGGTGTATCTAACAGAAACAACAATACTGCAGTGGAGTACACGGGAAGAAGTTTATTTTAGTCTCATATGAAAGGAGTCCAGCAGCAGGTGCGCTGGAACTGCTTCTGTGGTTCTGCATTTATCAGTGTCCCAGGTGCCTTTCTTTCTGTTCTTAGAGCCTGGCATCCGTCATCAAGGCCACCTCATGGTCCAAAATGGCTGCATTCGCTCTTGACATCATATCCTCATTCTAAGCTACAAGACGATGAAGCAGGTAAGTCACCTTAGCTGAGTCAGCTGCCTTTAAGGATTCATCCGAGAAATGTTTGCTGTATTAATTTGTGGAATGCACAAAGGGATATTTAAAAATGGGAGAATGAGCAAGTCATCTACCCCAATATTTCTCAAAACTTAGAAACTTATATCGCACCTTCATTGTTTCTGCTATATTTGAATGCCATCCATCTAAGTGATTACTTCATATTGAATTATGTAGTAAAAAAAAGTTATTTCCTTAGAGTTACACACCATCTCTACTATTTTTACATAATCAGTTTCTAAATCAACTTATGTTTGAAAACTTGACTAAGTATACTTAAACGTAAAATATTCTATTAGAAAGTAACACTTCCCATAGAAGTTGTAGAGAGTAAAACAAAATGAAACAAACTTATACAATTATATGGACACCATGTGGGCTAACAGAGTTCTGAGTCATTGGCCTGCTCTCTTCTTTATTATAATGAAGACTAGCAAGTCTCAGGTTGCTGTTCTCTTTTAGGTGAACCGGAAGGATTGTAAAGTGAGTAACTTTCTCACTTCATTTAATGTCCTGTCTTCATAGCACCTAAATTGTCTCAGTTTCGCTAGCGGGCTTTGCTCTACACTTTGGGACACACTGGTGCATTCTTCTGACCAGTGAGGAATCCCCTTTCCCAGAGTCCCTGGGGGTTCTCTGTTTGCTCCCTGGCTCCTTGTAATACTTGTGAAGAATTTATTGCCTGATGCCACCGTCAGCAGTCCCAGGGTCTGGATTCGCCTGGTAGACTGTGAGCTCTCAGAAGGCTGAGCCGGAGTGATTTTTGACCCACTGGGCGAGGCCCAGGGCCTGCCTGGAGTCTGTGCATTTAGTGGGATGGAGCAAATAGAATTGCCCAGGGACACCTAGCTCACCTGCAAGGATGAAGCTGAGGCCCCTGTCTTCTGTATCCTTCTGGTGTTTTCACTGTAAGGTGAAAGGGAGAGGGATTGCTTTGATTCCAGGGACAGAGATTTAAAAAAGATTTATAGTAAAATACTGCATTTTTTATTTTAACACTCAAGGTTATTCATTTTTTTTTTTTTCATGATAAACTGGTGTGTACCTAGTAGGTTATGATTTAAAGTAGAAATCTCAGGGAAAGTGCATTCAACAGTACTCTTGCTGTTGATGATCATGACAGTCATAATAAAAATAGCTGTCATCTAATGAGCATTTTCTAAGTGCCAGGTACAATCCTAAGCACTTGAATTTTCTCATGAGCTAGATAATTACCATTCTTATTTTCATCAGAGGAAAGCAAGGTGTAGAGTGGTCTTCAACCAGCACACAAGATACAACAGCCAATAAGTGATGCTAGAGCCCACATTTAATTTATGTACCTCTTCAGATCCTCCCAGCTTCACCCAGATGTTGGTCCAGGGACTGCTATAGCAACAAGCAACCCCAGGCAGGTGGCATCTGCCAGTACCTCGTCCTGGGCACCTCTGCATCATGCCTTTTGTCTCCTGCTCTGGGGCCTCTCTGTGATCTTGAATATGCACTACCCCAGTCAACTGTGCATATGTAGCCCAGAAGACCCAGAAATTAATGACTCCTGGGGCACACCTTTGATAGTGGGAGATGAAGTCAGATGGATAGATTCCTCTCCATTTAGTCCCCTGGACAGCTGGCTGTGCAGAGATGCATTTCATATATTTTCCTGGAAGACAGTCCTGCAGGTTCAGGCAACCTGTCATACCTTGGGGCAGGCAGCTCGATACAGCATCTTTTATTGGTCCAGCCTCCTGTTTTCTGCCTTTACCCTCGTACCTGTGTTCTGGGATCATAATAAAGAAATGTCACAGAGGCCCCTCCTTTTGACTCCTCATTCCAGGGAATCCAGTCTGTGACAGCCTGGGTCTGTCTGGTTCCAAAGCTCATGCCCAGAGTCTCGGTTCTAGTGCTTTGATGTCCAGATCTTCAGGATAGGCTGACTACCTGGTGAGATGCCCATGAACTTTGACATCTTGATGATCTACGCCCTTCCCTCTTCACTTATTGCCTCAACTGTTGACCTTCTTTGAGTTTACTAACCATGCTCAGTTCTTAGTCCTTTGCCCTGGTTTTCTCTTTGGAGAATGCTCTTCCTTCTGCTTTCTTTCCTGGCTAACTCCTACTCAGCTGTCAGAACTCAGCCCCAAGGCCTTTTCTGATGCCCCCTGTCTGCACTGTCCTCAGCCTGGACTAGGTCTGTTTTGTGCACCTTACTCTGATGTTCCTGCTTATATGTCGTCATCTCTTATCCCTCAGTCCCCAACCCTTTGAAGGCTGGGGTTGTGTCCCATTCACGTCTCTGTTCTTAATGGGAGCACGGAGCCTGCCAGAGTCTCAGCATAGCCAAGGGCACGGGAGGCATTGCCAGGTGGCCCTGGGCTCCACTCCTGCTCTAACGTACAGTCAGGGACTTCTGAGCATATCACCTAACAGCTCTGAGCCTCAGTTTCCTAACCTGTAAGAAGGAAAAAAACAAACAAAAAAAACCCATAGTGGCTATAATATAGGGCTTTTGTAGGAATTAAAGAACACAAATAAATATTGAACTTAGGGAAACATAAATGAATGTAAGCTACTATTATCAACAATAAAGTAATTTATTATTCCATCCAAAAAGGTAGGGAAGTAATTAGGAAAAAAAAAAAAAGCTAGATTAATGATCCCTTAGGTCCACACACAGATCTACTGAGCACCCTCAAGTTTTAGGGGCTCCTAGGTCTCTCGCCAGGTGCCAAGAGTTTATAGGCTATGTCAACCACACAACCCCCATGTGCAAGGCACCGCATGCTTTAGAAATGGTAAGACTTGGGGCCTGCCCTCAGCGAGTTCAGTCTAGCGAGGTACTGACATCAAAGTCCGCCATCTTTCATCATGACCACATTCTCTCCCATCTTGAGGACAAATGCATTCACTTCTTAAACAAAGTACTCATTGTGCGTATACAATGTGTCAAGGCTTGTGTAAGAGGCAGGGACCCAGCAGTGAGTTTATACTCCGATCTTTTGAAGATTATCCACACAGGGCAAGACAGACAAAAAACCTTACAAAGAATCAAATAGCCAAGAGAAAAAAAAGTGGATGTTCAACCAGTGGCCAAGAGGATTCTGGGAAGAGACATGAGACTGTGCAAAGGTGGGGAGGCATGGAGGGCATGTCACCCTCTGAAACCTGTTCATAGGTGACATGACAGCACAGAGCATGGGCGGGAAATGGGCGAGGCTGGAGGACCCGAGTGCCAGGGCTGTCCTGCTCATCAGCATTCTTTTCTGTCACAGAAACACAACCAGAGAGGTGAAATGAAACTGGGCTTGTGAGGCAAAGCCTGGGTATTGGCAGAAAATGACTTGGCCCTTAAGAAACTGGAGCCAAGATTAAAGATATCTTATTGCAAATATAGAATTTCCCTGTGTGGTAAGGAACACAGTTACGGGTAAGTCTGGGATTATTTATTTCCAATATAATAACTGGAAATGAAATGATAATTAAAATAAATGAAAAAGAAATCCCAGGGAACACAGATTTGCCTTGTTTGGTTCATGTGATCTTGTTGGATCACCCATCACAGTGACCAGCTGATGGGGGAATCTGATTGGCTCAACGTGGGTTTCTTGCCCTCGCTATCTGTGGTCGGGTTGGAATATGTTTGCAAAAAAAGAAAAAAACAAACAAACCCTGGCTGGTGTGGCTCAGTGGATTGAGCATTGGCCTGCGAACCAAGTGTCACTGGTTCGATTCCCAGTCAGGGCACATAACTAGGTTGCACGTCAGGTCCCCAGTTGGGGGCGCGAGTGAGAGGAAACCACACCGTGATGTTTCTCTCTCTCTCTTTCTCCTTTCCTCTCTCTCTAAAAATAAAATAAATAAGTAAACAAACAAACAAATAAATATTTTTTAGAAAAAGAAAGAAAAAAGAAGGGCATGAAATGATCCTGTGCAGACCCAAACCAAATAGTAGTACCCAAAGTGGAATGCTGTGCTAAGGGGTTTTGCTTGCATCTGAGGGGGCAAGAAATCATTTTCAGGCTTGAAGCAGGGAGATGAGATGGTCTGACGTGTGTTTAGAAAGAGCATCCCAGGTACAGGGTGGAGAGAGGGCTGAGTACGTGGGCTAAAGAGGAGGCTGGAAGGGCCTTTGTGAGGCTAATGTCACAGCCCACATGACAGGGCCGTGCACAGGTTGCTGAGAGTGTGGGTGGGTGAAGGAGAGAACAAGGAGGGCTGGTGGCTCTTCCGGTCCAGGTTCTAGTTGGAGACCGAGGAGAGAGCACTGGCTACTGCTGCGGGAGAATTGTTGCCAAGGTGAATTGTCATGGTCTTTCAAGAAGTCATTCTGGCCTAGCAATTGGCCAGCCTCCTAGACTTACTTAGGCTTTTACCGAAGCTGAATTGTAGCAAGGTGCAGAAAAGCATGCTTTTCTGATTGGGGTGATTCCATTTCATTTAGTAAATCTAGAGCACCCACCATATGCCACTTCCAAGGCTTTTCGTGTGTTTAAAGATGAATAAAACAAGCCTCTGCCAGAAAAAATCAGCGGCAGAATCCCATGCATGTACAGAACAGATTGTACCTCTGCCCCTTACAGCCTTCGGTCTTTACCATAGGCCTCTACAGTAGCATCGAAGACATCCTGCCCACCATCTGTCCCTAAGGGGAGAGTCGTCGTTGGCTCTGCCTGCTCTAGTCTCCTAAAACCCACATACTTGGCTCTTTTCTATCCCATAGGAACTAAGGGACTCTCTTAGGCAGCTGCGGGCTGGTAAATGTTAAGCAACAGGCTCTCTGAGCAGTGCTTGCTGGTTGTCATGGTGCAAAAACATCCACCAGGGCTGATTTCAGACTATCAGCGTGATGTCACTGTGTGCAGAATAGGAAAGAGGTGTGCGTGTAAGGTCTCTCGAGCCTGGGGGTTCAATGGTCTCATCAGCCAGACCACAGCCTGAGCCCTGGAGAGGAACGTGAGAACCATCCTCTTGGAGGTTGGTCTATGTGTTGTCTTGTGCATTGAATTGTGTCTCCCTCTAAAGACATGCTGAACTCTAACCCCCAAGACCCCAGAACGCTACCTTATTTGGAAACGGGGCCATTATAGACGTAATTAACTAAGATGAGGTTATGCTGAAATAGGGTGGGTTTTTAATTCAATAGGACTGGTGTCCTTAAAAGAAGACAGCCATGTGAAGATACAGAGACACAGGAAGAAGGTAATGCAAAGTAAAAGCAGAGTTGCAGTGGTGTGTTTATAGGCTGAGGAAGTCCCAAGGCTACTAGAAGCTGGAAGAAGCAAGGATGGATTATACCCTAGGGGTTTTAGTAAGAGCACAGCCCTGCCCACACGCTGGTTTTAGGCTTCTAGCTTACAGACCTGTGAGACCATATGTTTCTGTTGTTTGTAACTTACCCAGTTTATGGTACTTGGTTACCACTGCCATAATGGTAACTGACGGTCCCTGTGTTTCTTGTACGTCACACCACCTGGTTTGAAGTATGACTGCCTTGAGCCAAAATGTCAATGTGTTTGTGTTTTATGGTGCCAGCCCTCTTTAATTCCACTTCTTACACATTGGAATGAGGTTACAGAAATCTAGTGCAATGAGCTAAAACAGAGGGGAGCCCTTTGCCTTACAGAGGTGAGAAAGTTATCATATTAGCTATGATTAACTGAACACTTACTAAGTTTCCGGTGCCACGGCAGGTGTTTGCCACATGGTGTTCCATTTAATTTGACCCTCACGACAACCTCATGACTAGGTGTAATCATCCTCCTTTTACATACGGGGAAACAGAAGCTCGGTGGTATTAGATAACTTGCCCGAGGGCCCAGAGGTAGTTAAGAACCCAGGGGTTGTCCACTCCAGTGTGGTAGACTCAGGCTCTGCACATCTCAGCACCCCACCCCGGGGCCAATCTGTAGGTGTCTCAGGGGGTTCCTGCTGCCCCCAACACCTCAGGGGTTGTTCCAGCTGGCCCCAGAGATCAGATGGGGCTGCAGGATCGGGAGGAAGATGGAGGGTGGTTAGAGAAATCAGGTCAATTGAGTAAGTAACCCTGGATCCCCTTGGTGAGCTTATCCGCATCTAGTGGCTGTCATTGCCATGTGGTAATAATAATGGCAGGCCGATGGTGATAGTGTAATAAACAGCCTTAATTCCGTGTGTGTATGCGACGCTGAACAGCTGCAGTGGATTTTCCCTTAAGTGGTTCTCATCAGATCTCCAGCTCTGGAGCCAGGCGGAGCCGGGTTCACATTCCAGCCCTGAAATTTACCGTGGTCTCATCTTGAGCAAGTTGCTTAATCATTCATGAGTGTGAATTTATTTCCTTTACTTATATTTTTTTACAAGGGTCTTGGAAGAATTCAAGAAGGTGCTGTGGAGGGGGCCCAGTACATGGTTGGTGTTAGAGCAGAAAGTTTAGTCTTGTTCTTACAAGCGGAAGTTCTCCTCGGTGTGTCTGGCCTCCTGAGCCGCTATCCCCCCGTGTGTTGGTGGTGATCCGCATTTCCTGACTGAGAGAAGCAAATCCACCCAACGTTCCAAGCATGGGGCCTCAGCTCTCTGTTTCCCCTGGATCAGTGCTGTGCTGTTGTGTGTTTGCCATCTTTATGCCCTTCCTCTGGATTGAATTGTATTTCCCCCAAATAATTCATTGAATTCCTACAACAGGTACTTGTGAAGTTTACCTTTTTTGGAAACAGAGTCTTTGCAAATGTAATCAAATTGAGATGAGGTGATGGGGGTGGCAGCTGGAATCCAATAGGACTGGTGTTCTTACAAGAGAGGAACACCATGTGAGGACAGAAGCACTCAGGACAGAATGTCATGAGGTACAGCTGCAAGCCAAGGAATGCCGGGGGCTGTTGAAGAATAAGAAGGTGCTTTTCTGTAAGTTTTCTATTCTGAAATGAATAAGAGTAGAATGGGAACTATGAAAAAGGAACAGCTAAGACAGGGGAAGGAACCCATAAATACTGAATAGCTACTGTGTCTGTGTCTTTCCACTGAGGGGACTGCAAATGTCTCATTTCCTCCTCACACTCTGGAAGGTGAGCATTCTTGTTCTGATTTTCCAGATGAGATAATTTAGTCAGAGATAGTAATTACTCAGCTCAAGGACCCACAGAGAGCAAATCACTGAGCAAATTCCCATCAGAGGTCTGTCTAATTCCGATTTCTGCCTCTGGTCTTTTTACTTTATGCAAAGAAATAGAGGCAACAGGTAGCATTTCAAACACAGATGACCATTATTTGTGGCCCCTGTGCTTTGCTCAGACAGAGGGAGGGAAAAGATTCTTGATGGAGGCACCCAAGCATTCGGAGACATAGGACAGCAGTGTGGCTAGGATGAGCGCTCAGCGGCCACTCTCCCTGAGTGGGTGTCACCCCGGGGCCACACTGACTGGCTGGTTACCTTGCTGTGTGGCTCCACCTCTCAGGCCTTGGTTTCCTGACTTGACATGGCCAGAATAGGAACAGGAACAGGGATTATGGAGCTTTTGTGTGGATTAAATGAGCATCACATAAAAGCAATTTAGAACAGTCTTTGTCACGTGATGAGCAGGACATAAGTGCTTGTTGCTGCTTTATTATTTTTTATTGTTATTCAAAATGTGACCTGGGACAGGGACCACTCTCTCCCAGAAAAAGGCATAACGACTCTTCTATGCATGCTCCTAGGATGTGTTGCTGATCTACTCTCTACCACTGTGACTTCTACAATCTCAGCTGAGCTGGAATATTATGTTTCTAATTAGATGGCTGTCTGCCCGTTAGCTAATAGTGCCTTTCACAAGGCCATGTTTCATAGGGAAGTGCTAATGTGATTTGCAGTCTTGACTTCTAGCACTAATTTAAACAATGGCTCTGTGGTCTTGGGAGTCTGAGGCCCTGTCTGCTGGTTGCCTGAAGGGTGTTGGAATGCTACATCCAGAGCAGGTGCAAAGGACCCACGCCCAACTGCGCATTTCCCCAGCAGGACTACTTGTCTCTTGGGGATCTCCCTCAACTCTGAAATAACCGTTCTGGGGTGTCCCGTGTAAAGGGTGCAAAACTGGGAAACTGTTACTTAAGCCTTAGGGGCTGAGCTGAAGTAGAGAAAGAATGAATCAGATGTGGTATGTCTGGGGCGCATTTCAGGGCGCTTCATCCATTTAGAAGTTCCTTTGACTATACCTCTAGGGCCATGATGAACAGCTCACACCCGACCAACCAACTCTATTGCCTTTCTCTCCTGGGATATGCTTACCAGAAAGATGGGTGAGACCCAAAAGACAGAACCAGTCCAACATGGGGATTCTGCTCATCTAGTATTGTGCACAGGGGTAGTGTGGTTTTTTAGGGCACAAGGATTAGAGTTCTCTTTCTTAAAGAAAGCAGTTGGCCTTGGAGCAAGATCTACACACACCTTTTGTTTCGCTCTCTCAGGACTGACAACCCTTGGAGTTAATAATTCCAAACAAAAATATCTCCATTTAAATGGTAAAATAAAGTTACAGATTATGCAAAACTTTCTGGAGAAATCTCCATGGCATGTGTAGTATGTTTGAGAGCTGATTACAATGTGAGGAGTTGGTAAAATATATGGAATAAGAATAAAAAAATAATTAGAGGCTCCTGAGAAAGCAAAGTAGTCTACAGGGATGTGATGATCCCCAAACGAATTAGTCTGTAGATTGTGGGACATGAATTTCACACACTAGATAGAGAATAGACAAAATGAGGTAGAAATTATTGCACATATTACCTATGCAAATAGACCAGAATGCATATACTCTCTTACACACATGCCCCTATCTCCCCATCTGATACATTCACTCAGATAAAAGAATTCTATAATCGTTGTTCTCTATACACTGCCCTGTGCCTTCCTTTTTAAACTTAATATGGATTGTGGAAATTTTTATATTGATATAAAAATTCCTTTTATATCATTTTAGGGCATTCTTTTGAATGTTTTTTAATTATGTAAATGTGCCCTAATTTATATCCACAATTAGCTATTGATGAGCATGTAGATCGTTTCTAGTTTGAAGCATTTTATTTTTTATTTCTTTTTCAAGCAATTTTGTAATGACTGTCTTTACCCATATATGGTAGTAGCCATATATGTCTGGGTATGCCCGTAGGGAAAAAAAATATTTGCAGTGGAATTTCTGAGTTAAAGAATATTTTAATAGATACTGACCTTTTGCTAAATTCACCTTCAAAGAAATTATGCCAACTTATACTCCCATTTCCATCATGTACCTATCCATTTTTCCAAACCCTGACCCAAACTATGTTTTGTAATTCCTTTTAATCATTGTCAATCCGTTAAGTAAAAGTAACAACAATACCCTCCTGTTTAAGTTTGAATTTATTAAATTAGTGAGTGAGGTCAGGCTTCTGTTCCTACCATCCTAAGCAATTTGCACTTCCTTCTCTGAACCTAGCACATAACAGACACAATAAGTATTTGTTGAACAATTAAATATACTGACCATGCAATGGCTCCTTTTATTCTTAATCTGCATGAACTTGTTATAAAGTTAAAAATTAGCACCCTTTTCCATAGCTGTTGCAAATACTTGTTTCCCCATTTGCTTTTTGTCTTTTGTTTGTGGATATTTTTTGGGGGGAGGCACTCAGCAATCTGTTTTTTACTTTTTAATGTAGTCATATTTGTTGTTACTTTACAAAGAATTTATAGTGTTTTAAATCTTGTTAGAGGTGCTCTCTTATTCCTCTGAATAAACACAGCGCTTTTCATAGGCTTCCTTGCTGCTGCTAAATGTTTCTTGGGGGACTCCCAAATGGCACTGTGGTCCCCTTGCCTAGCAACCTCTCTCCCTGTCCTCTGCCCATAGAATGACCAGCGTTTGGAGAGGCAGGGGATTTCTAGTTGCTCAACGAAGCTTTTCCTTTGCCAAGTACTCCTATGTATTGGTTCCCACCGCTGTAATCCATTGAGGGCACAGATGATTTTGTGCACAAGATATTATGGGAACCCAGTGACCACGCCGAGGAACATTCTGGAAAGTATCCTGGGAGTAGAAAGTTGCTGCTACAGGGAATCTTAGGTGCCAGATGAAGAAAACTGATCTTTCTCCTGCAGGAGTTAGAGCAGGGCTCACGGGTCTCGGCACTTCTGCGGGGCTAAATTTAGATGGACGGACAGGGATATTGAATGTCCTTCCTTTTGCTCAGTGGGCTCTCTTTGATAAATTCCTATTAAGACAGCTTTCTCTTTGGGGTGCCTCTCCATCTGGGACCCCTCGTCCAGGGTTTGGGTGTCTAAGACAGACCCAGGGCCTGCGGACCTTCCAGGAAAACCAGCCCCAAGAAGGCGGTGAGCCCTCTCCACGTACATGTCAATCTTCCCATGGGAGCTGCCACCACTGTCCGTCCAGCGCTCTTCTCCTCTCCCTCCTTTTCATAACAGCCCTCCCTCCGCTCAGGAGGGTCTTCACCCAGGAGAGCCGATGACTCCATGTGGGTTAGGAATCGGAATCTTGACTGGAGACCTGCAGGCACGCAGGGCTCTCGGACCCATCCACTGTGAAGATGTTATGGGTGCTCTCTCATTGCCCGGGTGCCTGAACTTGTTCCCTGTTCTGGTGCTTCCAAAGCCTGAGATTGTTCAGGCCTCCCGTAGTCCCAGAGGCTTCCCGAGGGTTTATCCAATACGCTCGTTTCTCCCTTGGTGGAAATTAGATTCTGTCAGCGGCACTCCAAGAACTGTGGCAGAAGGGAGCTCAGGGGTGTTGGCTGGGTGTACAGAGGTGGGGGCCCATGCCCTGGCTTCTCTCGGTGCGAAAGTTTCCACAAAGTGTTTTTCCTGCTAACTTGAGTCCACGGGAGCCTTTTATGGGTTCTTGATCCACCACAAGGCTAGGAAGACAGGGTCTCCTTATTGTATCAGAAAATGGAGTCCCCTGGAGGGTCAGAGGATTGGTAGAACCCAAGAGTCCATGACAACTTTGGGCAACTTTTGTAAGCTAAACCATGGTGACTTTTGCCTGGGTTGGCACTCAGGACCCTTGCTCGTTTCCTGGAGGCAGAGCCAGGCAGCTCTGTCATCTGTTGGTGATTACAGGGCCCAGCGTGCCCCACCAAGGGCCCTCTGGCGCCTTTCCTCTTTGGAAACACATTCAGCACATTTTTAGAAACCACAAGGAGAAGCCCTCCCTGAGAAAGTGACTAAACACTGCTTAATATTCTGAAAACATAAACAGCCGCGGAGAAGCCAGCCCAAGAGGCTTAAGGAAAGCTGACTTGGCACCGTGGGGGACGCGGGGTGGGGAGGGGGGGGAGAAAGCTGTTCCTGGTGTTTGATTGGCAGAGGCCCTAAAATTCCTTGCAACGTCAGTATTGTCAATAAATATATATTAAGTTTGTTCTCCATCTTCCGTGCTGGAGCGTTCTGGTTGGATTTGTGCCCTGCTGGACATTTTGGATCAATGTTCCCTTTCCCTGCTTCTCTCCTAGTACTTGTGTTATGGGTGGAATTGTGTATCCTCCAAAGACATGTTGAAATACTCATCCCCAGGACCTTAGAACATGACCTTATTTGAAATACGGTTGTTGCAGATATAATTAGTTAAGATAAGGCCATCTTGGAGAAGGGTGGGCTGTAATCCAGTACTACCGCTGTCCTTAGAAGAGGAAAGGGAGACCCACAGGGCAAATGCCATGGCTTGTGAAGACAAGAGCAGAAATCGGGGTGATCCAACTACAAGCTGTGGCGTGCCACAGAATGACAGCCACCACCACCAGATGCGAGGAAGAGGCAAGGAAGGATGCTCCCTTCTGCAGGTGTCGCAGAAAGCGTAGCCCTACTAATGCCATGAGTTTGGACTTTTAGCTTTCAGAGTGAGACAATCAAGTTTTACTCTTGTAAGCTGCCTAGTTTGCGGTGCCTTGTTACAGCAGCGCTGGGAGACAGGTACGCTAGAGTTCTCACCATCTCCCTACAGTGGCCTGAACCTCTCGCCCCCATTCTTTCATTTATTTGGTGACTGAGCATTCATTCGTTCTGTTCTGGATCCAGTATCAGGTGCAGGGAATACAGTGGTCCCAGAGCACTGTTCCCACCTTCAGGGAGCTGAGAGACTGGAAATGGGGTAGGCATGGACCTGCCAACAGACATACCCTACCTACTCTGACTGAGGTTCTTAGAATTTACTATTTTTCACTGACTGTAAGTTTGTGTGTGTGTGTGTGTGAGTGTGTGTGTGTGTGTTGGCTCTTTAATCACATTGTTGTAAAGCCCCCCAAAAGTAACTTTTTAATCTATTGTTTTATCATAAAACTTTTTAAATTTACATAAATGTTGAAAAAGTGTATTGATCACCCAATAGCCCACTGCCTCGATTCATTGATTGTTAACATTTTGCCATATTTGGTTTTAAAGTGTATAATTTTATTTTATTTTTATATCTTGGAGGTTGACTGTTGTGTTATGTAAGAGTAGGAGCGCTGCGACTCACCTCCCTGAATTGCAATCCTGGCTTCACCAAGTCCAGCTTTGTGTCATTAGGCTTCAGTTTCCTCCTCTGTAAAATGGGATTAATAATAGTACTCCTCGGCTCATGGGGATGTTGTACGTAAAAAATGCATTCACGTTTGAAAAATATGTAAAACAATGCCTCTCAGGGTGTAAGCATTCAATAACAATTAGCTCTTTACATAATTATTTTCCACAGTTCTGGGAAAACGGCGGGTATCTTACTCTCATAAGTGAGGCAGGGACTGTCCTTGTGTACGTGCATCATGGGGAACCTCGCCCTCCTTTGATTCATTCTCCAGTTTATTCTCCTCAAGTGCACGTACTCTGTTCATAATAACTAAAACCTGGACACAAGCCAATGTCCGTTAACTGGTGAACCAAGAAACAAATTGTGCTGTAAATACTCAGCAAAAAGGAAGGTATTAGTGATACAGGAAACAACATGCATAAATCTCAAAGTGTTACACAAATGTTTTAAAGAAACTAAAAGCAAATGGCTGCATATTGTATAATTCTGTTTATATGAAATGAATTACAAAAAAGGCAAAACTGTGGTGACCGAAAGCAGGTCACCAGTTAGTGGCTGTGGGAAGAGCAAGGGACTGACTGCAAAGGGACATGAGGTTGTCTTCTGGAGCTATGGGTCTATTCTAAACTGTGAGTGTAGTGGTAGCTATATGACTATATTAATTTGACAAAACTCATCTAATTTTAAACTTAATATTGCTGTAGTTTATTGTATTTAAATTATACCTAAAATTTGTTAAAATAATTAACATAGTATGTTATGGCTTATTGTGTGTCTCCTCCACTAGAATCTAGAATACAAGCTTCTTGAGGTCAATCTTTAAAACCAGTATGCTTGGCACATAGCAGATTATATACAAATATTCATTGAAGGAATACATGTCCATGTTTTTGATAATAGCTTTAAACACAAATATTTCTATGATGGAACCGAATATTTACCATTTACTATCTATACTAACATGGATAATATATTTTATATCTCTAAACCTTGGTGTTCTCATCTATCACTCTGGGACTAAAAATAAAAGTTCTTGCATAGAGTTATTATGAATATGGAACGATATATTATCTGGCATGTGGTAAGCACACAGTGAGTCAAACAAATGTGTCATCTTAATTGCTTCTAACCGTTAATTGTTATTATTGTACATTTTTTAAGATCAGAGACTTTGCACTTCCTTTTGCTCTATTATTAGTGCCTGAAAGTCCTGCCCACAGTAAGTCCTCACTGAATGTTTGCTGAATGCAGGGAGTCATTTAACCTTGTTGACAGGTCTTGCGACTTCAAGTGAAACAACGTATAATGTATAACAACACCAAGGCTAATGATATAGCTGATATAAACAGGAGTTAAGTTTCTAGGTCTCTCTTCAGTGTTGTAACAAAATGACATTGAACGAAACGATGTTATTTGAGGACCTACTGTATGACCTGATTCCTTCAGTGTTCAGGAGCCAGCTTCCTCGTGCCTGGGGGTAGTTATATGTGCAATCACCCCTTTCTAGGAACGTTACCCACCTCTCCCATACACACATGTACACATGATATTTGTACTTATTGTTGAGGTTTAAGCAACGCTCTCATGGTAAAAAATGTCCCTGACTTCCGAGAAGAGATCCGATTACCTTATTATGTGCTTTCCAAGTACAAAATACCTTTCCTTCACAACACTCCCCCAAATTTGCATTGATACATTTGCAGGATTATTTGGATTGTGTAAGCTTCCCAAAGCTTGAATCCGCTTAATTCGTTAACATTTCTTAATAAGAAGAAGGAAGTAGAGAAGGAAGAAGACAGTGGGCAGGTAGGGAAAGGTTTCTTTCTTTTTCTTTCTTTTTTTAAAATTTTTATTTGGAGGGGGATGGTTTATTTTACTCTTTTGTTTATTAAATTCTAATCAATTTTATGTTTAACTACCAGGCCTGGCCTGAATCCCAGGGGGTTCACTAGGACCCACCAGGTGGGATGGGAACCATCGCTTCCAAGCGCTGTGAGTGAACCATCTTAGGCATGGGTTGTGCCTGAGAATGGCACCGGCAAGGGACTGTGAAATCTGCTTCTGCGACTTATTCTCCTGCTCAGGAGTTCAGAGTTGCTCCACTTTCTGCACAGAAGACAGCCCGAATTCCTTAGACTGGTTGGTGTTTCAAACCTTTTCTGATAGAGCGCCCATGCCTTTTACCTGCATTTGTTTATCATAGTCTCCTTCCTTCCTTCCAAAGCTTTACTATCCAAGCTCAAGGTCCAATTCTTGAGGTTCAGCAACCATTTTTGGAAACACATATTCTGGTTTTCATATATTATAAGATTTCTTCTCATTGTTTATGGAGCTATCCTCAAAAGAGAATCTACTAAGAGGTTTGATACATAGTAGGAACTGAACAATGTTGGCTGAAAGCGCATATTTTGATTCTCTCTTATGATCCACGTGGAGCTACAAGAAGTTTAGCACATTTCTTCTATCTTTAGTCAACAATATGTATGAATGTGGATGACAGCACCGCATGGACAGTCTTATCCCAAGAGAAACTCAGTGTCCTGAGCCAGTGCTTCAGAGGACAGATGGAGGGTCCACGAGGCTTCCCAGAGAGGCAAAAATGCTGCCATTTTTTCCTGATACCACTGGCCCTTCGGGAAGATAACTCCTTTGTTCCACTGGGAAATACCAGCAAAGCTTTTTATAGGGTGCAGATAATAAACATGAACACCTTCCAAGCACCACACAGGGCGGGGGACACTTTCTTCATCACCATGACAGCTCTTGGAGGAAGAAGGTGTCATGTTCATTTTACCCACGAAGAAAATAGAGGCCCGGAAAGATCAGCTAACTTTGCTGAGCACGCACAACAGGTGAGCGTGGACTCCAACTAGAGACAAAACGAAACAAACAACTCCCCAATTCCTGCTTGTGGCAACACAATCGCTGTAAGAACTAGCCTCTAGTAATCGTTTTTTTAAACCAGTAATGGAATGGTTGTGATGATGAGAACAATAGCATTACTTCCTAACCAGGTTACCTGCTTTCAGTCTTGATAGGGAGTCTTACAGAAAGCCCCTTCATGCAGCCCATTTTACAGATGAAGAAGCTAACCTCTGATGGTAAGCAGCTTTTCCAAGATGCCAAACCAGGCAGGAGTAGAGCTGGGTGCCTCCAGAGGCCTTTTAATGCTCATTCCTCCAAGTGGCACAGCCCTTAAAGCTCAGTAGTTGATATTCTAATTGCACGTATCCCTATTTTTACCATTTGTTCAACATGGCTGTGTTTGAATCACATGGTGAGTTGTAGACATTAACATGACTGAACATTGATTGGTTCTTCAGTTGGCTTTCTGGGAGCGTTATCTGGAAGGATGCTGGTTCAAGACAAAAGTTTTGGAGACCTTGAAGAGTCTGTGTGGATAGTATATACAGGCCATTTAAAAACTTTTTTTTTTTCCTAAGAACCTGAATTGGTATACAGCAACTGATTAATAACCTTGAGAATGAAAATGTCAGATCTGTCACATAAATATTAGCCAGCAGACCTCAATTTGTTTTGGATAAGGGTCAACAGTCGCATGTGAGTCAAAGGAGAGATACCTCTGACACCGAAAATCCCCTCTAAATACCAAGGTCTGTTTAAACAAGGGCATTCTGAAACCCAGGCAGTATAATTAATAATCCATTATATAAGTAACATTTGCTCATTTTAACTACCGGGAACTTTAGTTAGGTCTCTTCCACCGTAAAGAACACAAACCTGTTTCTCAGGTAATGGTTTGGGGCTGACTTTCTTAGAAACCCTAGTGCCTTCCGATGACTCAGTGCCCAGGTGTAGGCAGCAAGGGAGGGGAGGTCTGGCAGGGTACCCAGCAAGAGAGGAGGGGCGGGCACAGCCTCGGGGTGCTCTGGCGCTGGAATGAGATCCTGAAGTACAAACGCCTTTCTCTTCTGCTTAACGAGGTTTCATTCTTATGCTTTTGCTTTTGGAGAAGGGTTCAGATATTATTATTAGTCACTAGGTGGTTCCTGACAGGGGCTTTTGTCACCTTCTCAGACGCATACGTTTTCACTGCCTTCTTCTGCCTCCTATGCTCAGGCTGTGTGAGATTCTCTGGGTCCTCAGGATACTTCAAGCTCTCCCCTGCCTTCAGGATTTTGCCCAACTGATGTTGTCTGAAATTGTTTTCTTTCTTCCTTGCTTAGAAGCTTCGCTCCCTCTCTAGGGCTGGCTCCAGGATGCCTCGCCTGGGAAACCTGCTCTCACCTCTTACTCCCTCTTCCACTGCTATACCTGTCACTTTGGGGCTGTGTTAGTGGCGTCTCCTCCAAGCAGGCCAGGCACTTGGGGTTTAGCACTGTCACCTGCACCTGGAAGAACCACTCCTCCCTGGGAAAGCCACCTCCTCCCTCACTTGGACAGAGGGATGCATACCCAGCACTTCTGTGCCTAGAAATAACAGGAAGACAATCTCCCAAAGAAGTGACTTCAATCAAAGAGGAAAAGAAGAAAAAAAGAAAACAAACAAACAAACAAACAAAAACAGCATTAAAATAGTTTCAAACTGTTTCAAATGTGAGTTTCTTGATCTATCACTAGTTAAAGGGCAGTCCCTGGGAGCAGGGTGCTTTTTGCTGAATCGTGTTTTTCATAAATCACTAAGGGCCCAGGACACAGTCTGAAGGCATGTGGCCTTTGCTCTCCATAATATTGGAAGATGTTACAACAAATGAACACTTACAACAGTGCAGGTATCATTGCTGGTAGGAAGAGGTCCTCTTTCCTTAAGATGAGTTTACATGGCATTGTGTTTGAGAATTGATGCTTATCCTTGGAAAATCAGGGTGTTTGCTTCTTCTTTTAATCTAATCTCTTTCATTTGATCATTAAGAAGAATGAAGGCCATTGCTGCGCCTTACTCAGGAGAAGAGAATTCAAAGAGGCTGAACTGCCCTGATGACTGTTGAAGGCCAAAGCTGGTCTTAGGAAAACTTGCTGAAACTTGGGACTGAAATATGTAGACTTTGAAAAATATACGGCTGGGAGGTGGCTGTGTGTCCTACAGTGCCCGGGGGTGGAACAGAGAGGTCAGGCACTGTCAGGACATAGATTCGACACGAGAACCAACCCTTGTGGGTAAGGATTGGGGACTGGCATGGAAAGCTAGAGGAAGGTGGTATTCTGAGCCTAGAGGAAGGTGGTATTCTGAGCTGTACATGGGTGAGCAGTTCAACTTTTCTTATAGTTTTCCTTCGTATTATGAGGATACTCATTCATTTACTGAGCCACTGCCATTTGACAGGCAGTGGGTGCTGGAGATAAAGAGAATAGAGGTGGGGAGATGCTTTTCTTAATGGCGCTTACAAAATCGGTGGAGCAAGACATAATAAACATAAATGGAAAGAAATGTATACAACATGCTCAAGTCATGGTAACAGCTATGCCAGAAATAAAAGTGAGGATTTTGTTAGAGAGCAACTCAGGGCGAGGGGGCTAAATTGGACAGTGAGTGAGGAGGGGGAACTTGAGCTGGGACATGATATAGAGGCACCAGCCAAGTACAGACCTGCAGGCAGTGCGCTCTAGGCAGAATAAAAAGCAAATGCATAGACCCAAAGGTGGAAACAAGCTGAGCATCCTGTAGGCTCAGAAAGGGCTTGAGATTTGTTGGGGGAGAATAGATTTTGGGGGTAGGACAAAGAGTAGAATCTGAAAAATCCTAGTGAGGAGCCTGGTGCATTAATCAAATTACACAGAATTATGCATTGCTGGGACTCAGGTTTTCTTACTGACAGTGAGGAGAAGTGTTGGTTTGGAGATTTTGGGAGGTGGACATTGTCAGGGCAGCCTCGCTCTGAGAAACCATCTGAAGACCACTGTGGGATCAGGCAGTGGGTTTATTGAGGGAAAAAGGGAAAGTGGGTGGAGGGGAGAGGCAACTCCTGGACCAACTCAAGGGCCCGTAGGAGCATGGGGAACGGGGAGCAAGGGAACGGGGAATGGGGAACAGGGACTGGGGACTGGGGACTCCTGGTCCTCCTCATGGGCCCATAGGAGCCCCACCTGCATTTCTGCAGGCACCTTTTCTATACTTGTCAACGACACATTTCGGTGAGGGTGAGTTTGCGTATCAACATATTCAGTAGGTCATTTACATCTGATTGACCCCCCCCCCCACCAGGTTAGTTAACATATTGGGCTAGGTCCATTACCATTTCCCCTAGGAATCGTTTCGGTCCATCAACATATCTTTTGGGAACGAGTAAATCCAGGCCCTGGTTGATTAGCATATACCAAAGTCCAGGTGTGCATTCTAGCTGCCTCCGTGTTCTGACAGACATCACAGGATTTCCTACGTCTAGTGTATGATTTTATATTCTTACCTTCCACAGGTGCCACCCTTCAGTGGCATTAGCCACGTGCGTATAACTTTGCACAGTGGTCACGCAGACACTGCGGTGCTGGAGCAACGGGGGAAACCCTCAGCTGCCCCTTATTCACCTACTGCTCGGGCCCTTCAGCAGTGCAGAGGGACAGTTGGGGAGCAGATATTAAGTGCAGAAAGCAGTCGCCAGCAGAGGCCTGTTTCTGCCCGTGGCCTTGCATGATGCAATCTGCATCAGCTAGAAGGCGAGCAGACACATTGGCCTGAAATGGGAATGCACCTATTCACACTGCTCCCAGAGAACGCGGTGAGCCTCAGGGGTCAGCTCAGAGGCTCTGCTGGGGCCCATGGTCAGCACATTCTTTGGGCTGTGGAAAAGGGCAAGCTCAGAATATTCACAGCCATGGAGAAACGGCCTCATAAAAATGCATAAGAGTGTGTGCAGGGCGTGATGGCTTGGATAAAAAAAGCGGTGTTTACATACTGTTACACTAGAAATATTCACACCTCATCAAATTGTCAGTCTTGTTTGCTGGCAACAATGGGATTTTCCCCGCTGTAAGGTGTAATAGCTCTCAGCAGAGCACTGAGCACTGGGTCGCATTAATCCTTCCCAGATCCTAGCAAGGTGGGTGGTGAGGGTTAGGTTTCCTGTTGCAGGAGAGGAAAAGGGATCAAGATTCATGCCCCAGGCCTGCGCCACTCCCCCCTCCCCGTCTCTTTCCTCACAAGACTGAGGATATTTGCCATCTCACGTCTGAAGCTTTATGAGTCCGCTGTGGCTCTTGTGGCTTGGCCCTTTCTAATGTCATCTTGTCTATCAGCCTGGTACTGCTGTGGACACGGAGCCTGGAGGGCGGGCATCAACTCAGCAAGGCCTCTCTGCTGCTCAGCGGTAAACCCATGCAAGTTCGGTAGTTTCCTACTAAGGGGCGCAAACCTGCGTAAATGCATCCTGATGTCAAGCATTTTATATGTGATTGTTTTTGTAATCACTATGGCAACCTTGTTAGGTCAGTTTTAATTATTTCATTGTTATTATTGTTAAGTATTAGAATTTTCCAGATGAGAACTATAAAGATCAAGGTATGTTTAAATTCTGTATTCAAACCTGAACATATCCCTGACACCAAAGCTGTTACGTGATATATCATCATACCCTTCACTCTGTACCCATTGGACCGAGTGACGCAGAGCAGAAGCTCAGTAGAGTGTAGGATAGATATTTTGGAGTCAAACTGATGGGTTACGGGATCTGAGCATGTTTAATATTACTATATAATGCTATTGCCTTGTTTACAAAGTAACTGTAACCATGTATAATCAATCCTACCACCAGTACGTAAGAGATATGGTTGCCTGCCACCCTTGCCAATACTTGATAATCTCAGTCCTTAATTTTTGCCATTCTGTTGAATGAAAAGTGGTACCACCTCATAGTTTGTTTTCTTTGATTACTAGTAAATTGAATAATATTTTAAAATGCTAATTGATTACTAGAATTTCTGCTTTTGTGAAGTGCTTATTAAAGGCTTTGCACATTTTTTTCTTTGACTTGTCTTTAATTCATTGATTAATATAAATTCTGTTTACTGTCTGGTTACTAATTTTTTCATTACATACTCCCAAACATCATCTCTGACTTCGTGGTTTGTCATTTAATTTTTTGTATTATGTCTTTGAATGAACAGATGTTCTTAATATTGCTTAGTACATCATGTATTTCCTTATGAATTGTACTTTTTAGTTCTTGTTTAGAAACTCTTCTCTATCCAAAACTCATAAAGATATTCTGGTGTTCTCCCATATTATTTTCTAAAAGTTTTATTATTTTACTTCTCATGTTTAAATATTTAATCCACCTGGAATTGATTTTGTATATGGTATGAAATAGGGGTCGAGTTTCATTTTTGTCTACATGCATAATCAATTGCTCCAGGATCATTAATTGAATAGTTCACTTTTTCCCAGTGATGTACAATGCTAGAAATAAATCAAATGTCCATACATGTGTGGGCCTGTTTCCGGGCCCTTTTACCTTCTCATGTACTTATTGGACCATGTGTGCACCCACAGCAGCCTGCTTTGATTACCGCCACCTAATAATAATGCTTAGTATTTTGAAAGCCAAGTCCCACCACTTTTTTTCCCCTCAGAAGTGTTTTGGCCCTTGTCGGCCCTTTGCTCTGCCATATAAAATGGTTGAGTCAACTCGTCAGGTTGCTTAAAAGTAACCTGTTATAACAGTCTTATAATTACACTGACTTTGTAGACTTATAAATCAATTTGGAAAGAAATGACATAAATATTGTGTCTTACTACCCATGAACACGATCTACCACTTTTTAATTTTGTTCCTCTCGAATGTTTTTCAATAAAGTTTTATGAGATTTTCCTTGAAGCTTCTTCCCATCTCTGTTAGATTTATGTCTAGGTACTTGATATTTATGCCATTATAAATGGTTTCTTTTTAAAAATATGTATTCTGTTCATTCATTTTTGTATTAGTCTGTGTCAAGAATCTGCTGGGATTGCCTCCTGGGGCTCGTGAACTCCATGCGGGGTGCAGAGCTCTGCCAGCTCTGGTCCAATGAGGCTCCTTCAGTGCCTGCTTGTTTTGTTCCTGTCGTTCTTTCTTCCACTGACGCATCTAAGGAACTGGTTTGTGTAACTTGAGTGTCTGGTATCGAACCAAAACTGTGAAGTTTGGCACCTGCCTCTCTGGTCCTGGACAGCTGCCTTCTCTGATCTATTGAGAACTTGGTCCATTGACTTGTTCATGCTTAATTCCTTCATGGAGATGGCGATAGGGGGAGGCAGCTTTAAAATTTATAGACAGAAAGACCCTATGTAAGAGCAATCTTGTAAGAAGGAAAAGGTAGGGAAAGTTTCTTTAATAGAAGTTGCATAGTGAGTCCACTGTTTAAATTTAGACCATTTGATCCCTCGTTCCCTCACTTCTGTCACATGAAAATGAGACCATTAGTAGTACTCACTGAGCTCTTGTAAGGATGAAGTGAATGAATATATGTAAAAAATTACAAAAGCATTTGCTTTGAAAGAATTGCTCAACAAATGCAGGCTACACTGATATTAGCAATGGTAATGTTTACTGTTAGATTGTTTCTTTGGGGTGATGTGTTGAGCTGATCATGATGGCATTACCAGGGAGGAGGGCTATACTTCCAGAGGCATCTGAGGTTTCCCCACATATTTGGCTGACATGAGGGTATAATTTAAGGTGGAAGAAGCTTGTGACTTGTCCTAAATCACTTCTAAGTATTCACAGTCCCCAAAATTTCTTTGACAATCTTTATTTTATATAGTTAGTTTCCCATTTAAATACAGATACCTTTTGAGGCAGCTGACAAAACAATAACATATGAATTTGAAATCGATCAACTTAGGGTGGTGTTTTGCTACTATGTCACTTTCCTGTATGGCCTTAGGTAAGTCTGTATGAAGGTTCCATAATGCCTAGCTCTTCTCTCTTGGGGGGTAACCTCAGTTGTTCTTGCCCATGGTCTGGGAATGGAAGTGATGTAATGGGGTAGGTCAGAGCAGAAATTGCTGGAAAGCAAGGGACCCCAATCTGGGCAGGGGGCCCCCAAAATCCGGTACAGGAGCTGGACCTCTTCTTGCCAGGAAAGGCAGTGGGCAGGAAGGGTGCTGAAGGGGCAGATTAAAGCAGTCTGCCTTCTGGGAAGGGAGGGACTGCCTGGATAATGGGAATGACCCGAGGCAAGAGGCCAGTATAAACACAACAGTTAGCAGGAGGGGAAGAGAACTCCTGGAATAGGATGCAGAGCTGGGGCTTAATAGCCCACAGCCTTGGGGCTACTAGCTCAGCACAGGCTCCTCAGCCCTTGCTTGCTCTCCCTTGGTCTTGCCTGAGCTGTGGGGGATGGACGCCCCACCCAGGGTGACCGGAGACTTCTGCCCTTGTCCAGAAAAAGGGGCAAAGACAACCATGGCCAATGGTTAAAAAGCTGGACACTCCCACTGGCTTCCGGAGTGCGTGCGATTCTGGGAGAGAGGACTTTTTAAACAGGAGGTGGGGAGAAGCTTGCTCTGGCTTTTGGCTCTGGGTGCAGGCTCCTGGCTTTCTCCTGGCTCTTGGCTTGTGGACTTTGGCTTGGGACCTCTGGTCGCAGGTATGCTTGGACGCTCTGGGTCTCTGGCCCTTGCTGCCCACACCCCCCATGGATGGGAGTTCTCATGGGACCAGCCAATGCCAGACCCACCAGGAGCTTAGACCCCACGTGGTTGGAAGTCTGCTCCTGGAGGCAGGGTCTCACGCTGGAACGCGCGCCTCGCTGGACTCCAGACTCTGGGACACTATGATCCCGTGCAGCAATGGCACATGGTTTCCTGGACCCCTACATGGAGACTGAGAGCAGCGCACCCCAGATCCTGAAGGGGAGATCTGCTGCGAGAGGGCGACTCTGAAACCCACGAGCACACCTTCCGGAGAGGATGGAGATCTGTTTGCAGGACTGGCTTCAACTCTGAAAAGCACAGATAAGGAAATGGGGGAATTTCTGGGTGGTGTTGCGACTTACCATCTTTTGGGGAGCAAGAGAAATTCAGGGTCTCATGGGAGAGGGGCTCAGAGCAGGAGTGCTCTCAGCACCCCCACCCCCCAAACTGGAACTTTGTTAATAAAAATCCATTTTCTTCAACACAAATCTTTGGGTCATGTATTAGGGTGACAAGTGGCCAAACCCCATGCTGCCTGGTTCCAATGACACGTGCCAATCCTGGCCTGAAGCACCTGTCAGTGTGAGACCCTCCACACTTTTATTCTATTCTCCCACGAGGTTATCAAGAAGTCCTCACATTACAATGACAGGCTCAGAAAGATGGGTGTTCGGTTTGGACTGTCAATTCAACATACGGAGGAAGGGCATTTTAGAGTCTCCTGGACTCAGAACTGAAGAGAATTTGTAGGAAAAATCCACTTTTGTTACTTTGAGCAACTGAAATGTGTTTATTTTTGTTAATTCAGCAAACTGTAGTCTAGCTTTGATTAATAAAATACCTCTACCTTCCTGAGCCTTAGTTTTCTCATCTTTCAAGTAGGAGTAATAATAGCTACATAATTATGATTTTTTTTAAAGATAAAATTAAGCAACTTTACATCTGCAGAAAGTAATTGCTCCTAAGTAATAGTTATTATTATGTTTAAGACCCAGTGAGTAGCCTCAGCAATTCTAGACAGAGATAACCTATGAAAAGTTTCCTGCTTTCAAGGAGCATGGGGATGTTGAGAAATTAATATTTCCATTTCAAATTTTGCTCTTCTGACCTCCATCCTGATTGCCTAATAACCAGTGGGGGGGAAAGCAGTATGTTTGCTTCCTGTACGCTTCAGATATTAATTGCAGATAAGCAGGACTGCAGCACACGGCAGAAGTCAGCTAGGTCCCCCATCTCACCTGTCACTCTTTCTTCTGATGACTTCCTTCTGTTTCCTCCAAGACCATGTCCCATTCCTCCACCTGTGCCTATTCTCGTCTTTTAGAATCAGACATAAATTACCAAACGGACTCCCAAATAGTGTTGGTTTTCCCTGAGAATCAGAGACATAGAGTTTATCCTCATTTTTGCTGCTTGCGATCAAACTTTATTTGACTTTTCGGAGCTCGCCTCTCCTCAGTTTGTTTTGCAATGCTGTCGTGGGGGTTGGGGTGTGTGTGTGTGAGTTTCATAGGGATTCACTGAATAGTACACATCCATCAAACTTCTTTTTCAAAAAGAATTTTTAACCTAAATAAGATACCTTGGAAATTCTGGACTTACACGGCACATACACATCTCTATAGGCCTCTCATGCAGTTCTAGCAACATGGAAGCCTTGCTTTTAGGGCTACAGAATAACGTATTTTCTGTCTGTGAAGGAAAGAAGGAGGTGACATTTATCGAGCACACGTGAGTTGAGTTGTGAGTGCTGTTTTATGCCACACCCATTTTTAAGGAGATGGAATATGGGTTGACAAGGTTAATTAAGTTGAGAAATGTCACACACCAAAGATTTCTTCAGAGCTTTCTTCTTCACTATCTCCCTTGTTTTACGCATTTAAAAAAACTGTACTTTTTGTCATACTAATGGCATTATTATTCTTACTAAACAAGAGGCCTACATAATTCATAAAAATACTAAAAAAAATAAAATAAACGGCAATTTTAAGCAGCATTAACTTCTCCTGTTTAATGAGATGGTAGATGTGTTAGCCAGAGGAGTGTGGTAATGGTTAAAATGTGTTATCTCCATTATGCTTTTAGTAATATTTAAATTAGCCTAAGGCCATTATAAGACTATCATCATGAACTCATAGGGTTCATAGGATCTCAAGAGGGTAAGCATTGATATGGTCTAATCAACACACATAATACATTCAACAACAACCGCCACAAATATGTATTGAATTCTCAGGAATTCACATCCATTCTGGACAAGGCGGACCCAGCTGCATCTGTGTCGTGCTTATATTTTAGTAGGGAGGACAATTAACAAAACGAATATGTAAATTATTCTGTATATTAGAAGTGGAAAGTACTACGGAGAAGATAAAGTGAGAAAGGAAAATAGGAAGTGCTGGTGTGTGTATGTGTGTGTGTGTGTGTGTGTGCAGTTTGAAACAGGGTGAGTAGTCTGAGCAAGAAAAGTGGGATAACTTGCTGACAGTCATGCATTTAATAAACGGCAGGTGGGAACCTGTCCTCGGTGTCCTAACTCATGGTCTTACACTCTCAATTCGATTGGCGCCGCCCTCTGAATGTCTTTTATCAAAGACAAACCCAGAACAAATCACCAGCATGAAATTGTTCGCTGGTGCCTTCTTCAGGATTATTTTGCTTTCAAGAGACAGGTCTTTGGCTTAAGCAAAAATAGGTGAGCTCAGTGGCAGGAGAGTAAGGTGTTTTAGGTAATGTTTCAGCCTCTGGGAATAGGAATGCTGCCAAGATGGTCTTTCCATCCCTTTTCTTCACTCTCAGATCAACCTCCTCCACGTGGCTGGACATCTATCTGACTGATAACAGTAGCATCCTTAGGCCGGGGCAAGTGTGGCCCCTGCTCTTCCCCGAGCATCAAGAGTTGCTGAAACTTAAGAGCCTTCATTTCTAGGTCTGGTCATACTGGTTGGTTGTGATGCCCATTTGGGTGTTCCTTGACTCTGAACTTCATGTGGGGTTGGCCTGATGCCATGAGTTTCTCTAGAACTTCTGCTTCTAGGGCTATCCTGGGACACCTAGCCTGGCGCACTTCTAAGGCTGAGGCTGACAAGCAGATTGTGCCTTGAGGCTAGGGCTGTGTTTATTTTGCAGGATTACATGAATTTGGACCACTGGAAAGGTGCTGACAAGTGGGTTTTGGGTGACCGTCCCTCTAGGCAGAAAGAGGACTAGTGTAGCGATCTGGACTATGATGGTTCTCTGACAACATTGGGCTCAGGTCAGGTGGGTGGTCTCTGCATCAGCTCTCCCAGTCCAGGTCCCAACAATCGTGCCACTTCCAGTTTACAGCAAGCAGCCAATGGGTGCAGAACTGGAATGAATTGAGATCAAGATTTTACTCTCTACTAGCTGAGTGATTGTATGTTATGTGACTTCTATAAGCCTCATTTTCCTTCTCTTCAACATGGTAAGATGAGGGTTTTTTAAAAAAAGATTATTAAATGAGATAATGTTTGAAACATACTTAGAACAGAGTCTGGAACCTAGTAAGCATTCAATAAATATCATCATCATCATCATCATCATCATCATCATCATCATCATCTTGGAGAGACTAAAATGTGTTAACGTATTTTATCCAAGGCCCCACAGAGAGCTGGGTTCCAAATCATATGTTCTCTAGAACCCATGTCTTTTAATTATGCCTCATTGCCTTCCCAGGGTAAAAAGAAGGAATCCCAAAGGAAAACCAATGTTACGATGGGTCCACTTGATAATGAATATTCTTCGTCTAGGAACACTCTGGGTTTGCTGATGCTGAGCACACACATTTCTAAAATAAGACTCAAGTCCGAAGCATTTGGCAGAAGCAAAACAGGAGAGCACTTATAATCGTGTAGACTCTTGCTTTTATTGGGAAAAAGCACATAAAGTTAATTTGTACTTTGAGTTGAAAAATATTGACATGTAAGTAAATTTAACTCACAAAAAAGGAAATTGTATCAAAGTCCAGAATGCTGGGGCAGGGAAGGGAGGAGTAGTCAGCCCTTACATTGCACACAATCATAAATTAAATTCAAATAGTTATTCCTGCAGTATATGCAAGCTGTGGTTTCAATTATCTTCAAATCGGAGAATCCTAAGTTAAAAATTTTATCATGACTGTATTTTTTTGTCCCATTACCCATCTAACAGAATCAACTTTGTGTTATAGAGTTCTCCAGATTATAAATGACAGGAGGCTGTTGAGTGGGTATTGTAGCGACAACTAGTGTTACGAACCTGCACTTACGTGTTTAAATGTTCAGTTGTTAGTTTTTTCTTAAGAGATTTAAAAATAATCTTGCTCCTTACTGGCATTTGTCCAATTATTAATTAGCTAACCAAGTATTTTGGGGTATTCATTATGTATCAACCTCAGTGATAAAGCGCTAAGGAGGAAGAAAGAGAAAAATAGAGGAAGAGAAAAGAATTCATATAAAATTCATACTTTAGTAATTATAAATTCACAAAGGAATGCACGAATTAATAATACACAAATGCACGCATAGACGGACATGACCACATAGGGATCTGCTTTGATGAGGAAGAGGAAATAAGGGGGAATTGGGTTTACCACTAATCCAATATGGCGGATGTGGAGAAAGTCCATCATTGCCAGTGGCAGATGTCAGTGAATGGCCTTTGATGTAAGCAAATCATCAGGTAAAGCCAGGAAGGAGATCCAAATTTTAATCAGCTACAATTTTAATAAAATAGAGGCTACATATGAAAAGAATGCAGAAGCCTGTCAAGTTCAAAATTCCACAGAGTTAGCTGGAAAATGCATTTTATTTATCTTAAGAGCCCCCAAATGCAAAATACAATTACAAGATTAGCCTGATGACTTAACTGGGTAGATCAGAAAGTGGCATTATATTAAGGACAAGGGCCTTGAGACTGGCCCTTCTTTATGTTACAAAGCCCATGTTGTACACCATGTACAAGACTGAAAATGTCTCAGTTTAAAATTATATGTTTGGGAGAATTCAGTTTTTAAATCAATATTCTAAACTAATATCTTTTGTGTTGAGAAGTTTATACCTACTTGGTATTCTAAAGACGTGCCATGTTTAATAAAATTTAGAGTTGTGACTACATTTTTAAATACATATAAGAACATGTCTCTTAACAAAAAATGCTTTAGGAAAGGGAAGATCTTTGGGAAGCTTAATAGTGTCTGTCCTCTGTAGGCCACTGTTGATGATAGGAGACATTACTATGGATCTGGGTTCTCTAATATCAAATAAAATGATAGGTTTCTAGAGTAGAAAAAGCCAGGTGGTAACACTTAACTATTGTAGCAAGGTGGTCAGAATTAGCATGTGTCCAGCACCATCAGAGTGTCAGTCACAATGGCTTGACCCATGGGACGGTGGGCATTAGATTTAATGGCTAATAGATTATGTTGTTGCACGGGCCAGATGGATGGGAAATTAGTGCCCTCCCTCCCTCCTCTCTTCCTCCCTCCCTCCCTTCCTTCCTTCCTTCCTTCCTTCCTTGCTTCCTTCCTTCCTTCCTTCCTTCTTTCCCTTCTACCTGCCTGTCTGCAATAAAAAATTGTAGTCTCTCAGTTAAAAAATGTGAATTAATTCAAAGAGTAAGAGTCTATTAATTGAACAAAATCACAATTTCCCAGGAAATTTAGAATGGGTTCTGGATGAAGGTGACAATGAATTTCAATTATTACCCTGGAGCTTCAGTAGTGGGAACAGGAGCGTGTTCCCTGTTATATGAAGTTTTTACAAAGTTGTCCGTTGCCCCTTGGAAGGGACTCTGTGACAGACTGCTCCTAGTAAGGAGCTGCTTGCCACATGTGGCTACTGAGCCCTTGAAATATGGTGGTCCTATATGAGACATGCTGTAAGCAAATCACCAGGTAAAACCATGAGGGAGAGCCAAACTTTAATCAGCTACTAATTAGTAAAGCCTACAACTGGGAAGATTTATTGTCAGAAGAAGAATGTAAAGTGTCTTATTAATATTTTATACTAACTGTATTTTGAAATTTTAATATTTTAGTAATATTAGCCTAAAATAGACATTATTTAAATTGATTTTGCCTGTTTTCTTTTATCTTTTTTAATGCAGTTACTAGAAAATTTTAAGTCATATATATGGCTTGCATTATAATTCTTTCTGGACCATAGCAAAGGGAAAGGAAGGCTAGAATGGGGATGTCGAAGCTCTGCCTGATGACCCTATCATTTCTTATTCATACCAGGGTATCTGGAAAGTGAAAGTGGGCAGCGTGGGTAACGATGCCATGGCAAGGGGCAAGAACCAGGCTTTCCTAGGCAACAGAAGCTGAGAGGCCATCCTGCCAAGGAATAAGGTGAGTGTGAAAGCCACAGAGAAAGGACAGCGGGCATTTCAAAAGAAGGATTTATTTTAGGGTTTATTTTTTTCTTGCATGAAACAGACAACTGAAGTCCTATTCTGTCTAGTTCATGCTGTTTTTGCTCTTGGAAAAAGCCTTCGGCTTCCAGTTTTGAAGGGAAAAAATGAAGACTAAAAACCTAGGCTGTAAGAATTTGGACGGCAAAAATTGTTCTGAAGCACTTGGGTATATTCAACCGAAGCACATCAGAGGCACAAGGATTGTGTTTCCTTCAGCACACACACAAGCTTAAAACTTCATGGGAAAAGGACTTGGCAGGGGGCTGCCTTGGCTTTTCCAAACCCCACGTGTTTTTATATACACATGCTCACACACACACACACACACTCTCTCTCTCTCTCTCTCTCTCTCTCTCACACACACACACACACACACACACACACACACACACACACACACACACACACTTTAGAGGATGTTCTGGAAGCAGAAAACGAACCCAGCTTCCTCTGCCTGGAGAGCCGGATCATCTCTCCCCATGTCCTACACTGATCCCTCACTTAGGGACAGGATCTCAAAGATCCTAATAAAGGAGGCAGTTCTCTTAATCTGAAATCTGGGAACAGATCTCCAAAGAAGGTTTAAGAATCTGAAACATAAAGGGAAGTAGCCTCTCCCCTCCACAGAGCCATGGAAGCTGGAGGCTAGGTCTGGGCAGACCTGGACACAGAGAGGAGGAGCCTTCCCAGCAGCTGCCCTCTGCCCTTCTGTGGGGCATGGAGGACGTTCATTAAAAGGCACTTGCTCAAACATTTTTCATCTTCAGTCCCACTCCTCTGGCCCTGATCTGTCAAAAAACTGTGGTACATCTACACAATGGAATACTATGTAGCAGAAAGAAAGAAGGAACTCCTGCCATTTGCGACAACATGGATGGAACTAGAGAGAATTATGCTTAGTGAAATAAGCCAGGCAAAGAAAGCAAAATACCATATGATCTCACCTAATACAGGAAACTAAAGAGCAACACAAACAAACGAACTAAATAGGCAAAGACTAGAATAGTAGTCAGTAGGGATGAGGGGGGAGGGAGAGAAGGGGGATAAGTAAGGGAAGGGTCTAGTCAAGGAACGTGTATGAATGACTCATGGACACGGACAACGGGGAGGGATATGATTGTGGGAGAGGGGGTGGGCTAGGAGGGGGGAGCAATGGGGGAAAAATGGGACAACTGTAATTGAATAACCAAAAAATAAAATTAAAAAAAATAAAAAAATAAAGTGTTTCTGTTTTCATTCAAGACTCGCGGTGACGCAGTAAGTACCTGTGCCCATGTGACATGCTAAGCTCAGCAATTATCATCACAGTCTTTCCTCTTTGATTTTGAACTTGGCGATGATACCCTCGACTAAAATATCCCGCCCCTCTTTTTTCCAGCTGGGTACTCTTACTGACCTTGAAAATTTAACTCAGATTATTTTCTCCCTTAGAAGCTTTCCTGGATTCTCTCAGAAAGGATGAATTCTTCCCCAGTGAGGTCTCATACAGCTTTTATCAGAAAACGTCACTGCAATGAGCTATGGTCATTGATTTCTTGCTGCTTCTCCTTACCCCAGGTAAGCTCCTTTGGGAAAGGAAGGACCCGGGTTCCTTATCTTAGCATCTCCAGGGTCTGCCCTGTCATGGCTGCTCACTTACTTTTCCATTCATATACCCTATCCATCCCTGGGAAATCACGTGGCCATACAAGAGATGTGACCTGACAAAAACCTGAAGAGGTTGCGAGGAGACTACTCAGTCCCCAACCTATCCATTAAGATGGTGAAACCCTGTAAGGCTAAGTGGCTTCCCCAGCATCACCCTGCTTGGGACTGCAGGAATGAGAAGCAGAACCCAGTATTTACTCCAATGACAGATCTTTTCTTTCCCATTAAACTTGCCTGCTTTGTTGAATTAAAACACAGACACATCAGGCCACAGATAAGCAAGCGCGTTTTGAATTTGGGATCCGATCTTCATTTCAAAAAAGTGTTTTGACTCCAGGCAAGCCTGCCAGGAAGAAGCATGTGAAAAACAGCAAGACTTTTAGCAGAAAAGTTCTGGAGGTTTTAAGGCAGGGGTTCAAGGTCTGTGGGTGGGGTTCATGAGGTCCTTGAGTCCCCTCAGGTTTTTGGTGAAATCTTATACATGTGAGTATTTTTCTGGGAGGAGGAGGTGAAGCTCTATCACATACTCACAGGGCAGAGGGACCATTCTGCACTTCCTGGGGGACCTAACGATCACCTTCCGGACCAGTTTCCTCCCACAGACCCCGTCTCAGGGCCAGTGGGTGCCAGGGCTGCGGGGAGGGGCCCAGGGCCTGGTGGCACCCTACGTATTAACACTTCTGCATTGCAGGAGAGCCGATCCGTCTCTTAAGCCGCTCGATTGAGCTCCTTTGCCAGATCTGATAGAAGGATTTAACCTTTCCTTTTTCCCTCTTGGCATGCACTCAATGGAATCCAAATAAAGAATTAAGGAGACTTGAAAGAGACTTTCCATTACCAAACAATTCAGTTTAAATTTCCGACCTTTCCTCTACCTTTTTTTTTTTTTTTTTCCATTTCTTCTTTTCTTCCTCTTCCACATTTGGGATTCAAGGCTGGCAGAAAAGCCTCTGGGGACATGTGGAGGGCCAGAGGCCAGGAACGTGAGTGGAATTTTCCAAATTAAGGCGGCTTATTGGCATTGATTCCTAAGCAAAATGGGGAGGCCTGGCTCTGGGGCAGCACCTAGGAGCGGGCGTGCTTTGACATTTGGAAGGCAGTGTGGCCTTCACGGTAGGAGCAGCGCATGCGCAGGCTCACGGGACTCTGCATTTTCACCATCTGCCCTGCAAGGTCCTTGGTCTGAGCCTTTGCTCCTGCTGCTCACAGAACATGAGTTCAGCAAGTCTTAACAGAAGCGGCTAGGGTGTCAGACACTGTCCTGAGATCTCAGGGTGATAACAGGAATTGGAATTTAATTGGGAGCTTACATGTGCAAAGTATTGGGTTGGCCAAAAAGTTCATTTGGTTTTTTTCCATACAATGGCTCTAGTAGTGCTTAGTTGTCTTTAACTTAATTCAACTCTGTTTTGTTAGATTATATTGTGACAGCTGTCACATCAGCCTGCATTAAAAAAAGCAAAAACTTATCAAGATTGGTGAATTTTTATGTAGTCATTTTAATATTGAAGATGGAAAAATCTGCAACATTTTGGCATATTATGCTTTATTATTATTATTTATTGATTATGCTATTACAGTTGTCCCTGTATTCCCCTCTTTGCCCCCTCCAGTGATCCCCCTTCTTTGTTCATTTCCATGGGTCACACACGTAAGTTCTTTGGCAACTCCATTTCCTATTCTTGCTCTTAACATCCCCCTGCTTATTCCGTACTTACCAATGTGTCCTTATTAGTCCCTTCATCTTTTTCCCGATTCCTGCACACCCCTCCTCCCCATTGGCTGCCATCCCAGTGTTCTCCAGATCTGTGGTTCTGATCTATTCTGCTTGTTTGCTTAGTCTGTTTTTTAGATTCAGTTGTTGATACTTACGGATTTATTGTCATTTTAATATTCATAGTTTTGAACTTCCTTTTCTTAAATAAGTCCCTTTATTTCATGAAAGGTAAACACTCAACTGAAACACAAAAACAGATTTGTGCAGTGTATGGAGAAGGTGCTGTGACTGATTGAACATATCAAAAGTGGTTTGCAGTATCACGTTAGAGATTTCTCGCTGGAAGATGCTCCAACATCGGGTAGACCAGTTTATGTTGATAGTAATCAAATCCAGACATTAATTCAGAACAATCAACATTATACCATGCAGGAAATAGCTGGCATACTCAAAACACCCAAAATAGTTATTGGTGGAAATGAAAAATGTCTTTTATAAAGAAAACCATATGGACTTTTTGGCCAACCCAATAATATCTGGCCTAACAGCACTAACGGGTGGACCCAACATTTTTTGCCATTTGATAGATGAAAATACTGAGGCACAGAGAATTCAGTACATTCTCCAAGTTCTCATAGACAGGATGTGGAAGAACCAAAACAAAAACCCAAGCAGTGTGGCTCAAGAGTCAGAAAAGAATAATCAGAATGAAAAAGGAGCTTAGCATAGGGCCAGGACATACAAAACAGCGGACACAATTTTAACTCGGATGAGGAGGAGAAGGAGTCAGAATAAGAAAACCAATACATGTTTTAAATCTTAGTTTTAAAAATAACATTTGCTTCTTCTTACCCTGATAATAAAATAGTAATCAACATTTATAATCATGACTCTGCATTAATTTCCCAAAAGTCACCAGGTGTAAAAGGTATTATAACATAGTTCCTTCACACGTACTAGGAAAGATAATTCACATACTCTACAAAAAGATCTAGAGTTTAGATAGCAATATTTAACATTTTTTATAATAACGATAGCTCACGCACTGAGTGCTTAACAAATGCTAGTTCTTATTATTTTTCCAATAGTCCTATGAGATACTTACTGTTATTATTATTATTGTTCTCCTTATACAGGTAAGGCTAGGTGACTGAGACGTGAAGCAGCCTGCCCGGAATTCGTGCACAGCTGCTGAGTGGAAGAGCCCAATTTCATATCCATGAAGCCCGGCTACAGAGCTCATCCTTTTAGCCACTCCCCATGGCCACCTTTACATGCCATGGGTTCAAGTTCCCACTTTTTTGTTTATTCGTCTCCATGCCTGTTTAGTTGGTCAGTGTAGCCATAAATGTCAACCTCTATCCAAGATCTAGAAATAGGAGGATGCTTTTGCTAGGAAGCTGCAACAAGAACTAGAAGCAACTTAGCAAAGACCGAGGACAAGAGGTGGGGAATGCATACAACAGAAGGGGAGGTGACTGAGAAGTATTCTTGTCCAGCAGAAATCAATTCCATCCTGTCTGTGCCCTCCAACAGGAGGTGCTCTCACCAATAACTGAATGAATGGTCCATAGACTACAAGTACTGACAGCAGAATGTGGGGATGCCCTTGAGATAGTGCTGTGGGATTTCTGTTGTTGTTTGGTGTTCTAAGAAAGCGCATTTGGGGAGCACGCTTCGGAGCAGGGACCCACAGTAGATGGAGCCAATTACAAACCAAAATCTCAACCAGCATGGTCAATCTCAGTGTTTTCGGATGGTAAATGGGTAGGTACCTCCCTATTACAGTGTCTGGGGGATCTACCATTAAGCATTGGGAGTGGAGCATATCTCTGTATAACCCCCCAAAATGATTACAGTCCTCGGCTAGATCCTTCTGAACAGCAAAGCATCATTTGTCTTTGGACCAAATTCTTACTGAATCTTGCCCCACATTGAAGTTACATCTTCCATCATTATGACAGAAACAAGTAAGTGCTATTGTGGCCAGAGGACATGCCAAGAGCAGCCCAACAGAGCTGAGCCATGCATCCAAGTGCGAACATCGGTCCAATCACTAAATGTCTTTAGATTTCTCTGTGCTACTTTTTTTCTGGCTTACTGGAAATATGCAACAACCTATTTATTGAAAGAATGCATGGGTTCAATAAAATAATTCTCTTCTTCTTTTAGGGTTGATATAATTTTTTAAATGCAGGCCTAGATATGGAAAGACTGTGTAAATAGAGTCCTCATTTAGTGTTGTAGCCAAGGAGGACTCTGTTCGTGGCAAGACAGAGGCTTCCTTTTGCTTTGTCATTTGATGCTTCTGCCAGTGGGTCATCATCATGTCATCAGCTTCTCTGAGGATGTCAGGGGTCTGAGGGAGAAGCCCCTACACATTGACAGCCTTGGAAAAGGAATAGTCTTCGTTCTGAAGATATTCTATTTCCATTCATTGAGTGATTGCTAGATAAATCCAGCCCAATTCTTTAATATCCTACTAAGCAGGTTGTAAAATACATGTTTATGAATTTGTCTCAGGCTGAATTCCAACCGGCTGTTAGAGAGGCTTTTAGAAAAATGTGCATATTGTATCATGGCTGTTAAATTGAATGTTTGTTACTATTATTCAGTCTGCCAAAAATAGTCACTTAATTTAATAATATGATGAAAACTTGAAAAGAAATAACACGTCTTATTATACAAAGCCTGTTCCCACCCACCCGTTTCACAGGGTCCCTTTTTATTAGGAGCCCTTCATATATTAGGTACAGTTGGATCTACCGAAGTGTATAATCTAATTTAATTTTCACAGCAGCTCGACAAGGCATCTTCTATTACTGACATTAGCATCTAGACACAAGAAAGCAGGGGAATGTTTAGCGCCAAAATAACCCACACAGATGAGAAGTTCAGAGCAAGTGTTTGAACTCGTGTATTTGGCTGTGAAACCTGGGACTTTAACCACCTGCTTTTAAACCACATTTGTTTCTCTGCTTTCAAAAACAAGACCTGTTGTTTGTTGTATGCTGGACTCTGCTCCAATACATACATTTCCTCTTTTCATCCTGACGTCAACTCCAAGTAAGAGCCAGTATAATCCCTGTTTGATAGAAGAGAAAACACAGAAAGTTATTGCTTTGTGACTCTGGGCAAGGTACTTACCTCTCTGAGTGTTACTCTGCTCATCTGTATAAAGGGAAGTCAAAGTAACTGTTTCATAGGAGTGTTGTGAGACTTAAATGAGGCGGAATAGGATGACCATTCAGCTGAGTGTCTGACCCAGAATATTAATTCAATAAATGCTGGTAAGTATTGTTTCTAAGACTGGTAACACTGCCCGTCTCAATCTTTAAAGATGTCAAATTTATTCATTAGATTCCACATATAAGTGAGATCATATGGTGTTTGTCTTTCTTTGACTGACTTATTTCACTTAGCATAATGATCTCCAGGTCCATCCATGCTGTTGCAAAAGGTAAGATTTCCTTCTCTTTTTTATGGCTGAGTAGTACTCCATTGTGTGGATGTACCACAGGGAAAGATGGGTGAGAGGAGAAAGAAGAGGGTAAAGGGGACATAAATGGTGACAGAAAGAGATGAATTTGAGTGGTGAACACCTGATACAATGTACATATAATGTATCATTGAATTGTATATGTGAAACCTATATAATTTCATTAACCGATGTCACCCCAATAAATCCAATAATTTTTTCAAAGATGTAAAATGTATCAGTGTGAGAGTAGAACAAGTTATTTTTAAGAACCTGCATTGCTTTTACCTCTAGTTGGTTCTCCTGCCAGTTCCAAGAAAATTCTGTTCCAGGCCTTCTGCTCCTGATGACTTTTTATTCAGGCCTGCTTTTCTCATCCTGAGGCCACAGAGGCCTCTCTGAGGTCATCCAAACCTAAGTGGGTCTTATGGTCATCAAGTGCCATGCGTGTTCCTCTGGGGAACCTTGGGGCTCTCAGCCCCCCTTCTCAGCTTCCATCTCCTCCCACTCTCCTTTCCCCCTTCGCCTTCCTCCCTGGGTCTCAGGGACTAGAATAGAAGTCTTCATCTCTGTGTCCTGCTTCCCCTTCCAATAGAACTCAGTGAGTGTAGGTTAACTGGAAAACAGCTGCCCGCTGTTCCCTAGGCTCTGACAGATACAGAGAGTGACGAGAAGTAGCCTCTGTCTTTTAGATCTTTAGGGGATGGAGCTAAGAAATCTTTTCCATGTGTGACTTTTTCTCCAGAAGGTTTCCTGAGGTTAACAAGGAGGTGGAGAGCAATGACTGCTGACAGTAAGGATTTCTAGAAAAGGCATTAGTTTGGTCACCGGGCCAGCCTGGGCTTGAATCCCAGCTCTACTCCTTGCTAGCTGTGTGACCTTGATCAAGAAATTGCTGCATCTCTAAGCCTCAGTTTCCTAACCCATCAGAGAGGAATAACAGTAATTTCTTCCTCAAATACTGTTGTGATGCCCAAAGAATGAAGTCACACAATAAGAGTGCATCATGAACTAAAAAACTGCTTGCAAATGGGAATTCAGATACAGGACTGAGACACATTGCAAAAAAAAAAAAAAAATTTGAGAAAATCTTAACCTTGGAAAAATCCATGGCATTTACATCGTATCCCAAAGAAATTATCACTTCATCATATTTTCTTTTTTCCAATGCAAATCTTTTAAAAAGTATGATCATACCATATGCATATGATTTTCAAGCATAGAAAAAACAAACTTGCTTTAAAGCCACAAACCATCTTATTATTATTATTTTTGAGGTTAACAGGCAAGATAATGTTGTTGTGTGATGCGAAACACTCCTCACATCTGGAGACATAATTTCCACTTCCCATTTATAGCTTCAGCTGTGGTTATTCAAATCTGAGTCTGCGTTAGAAGAGCCATCAGGATTCCGAGAAAACAGAAAACATTTTAAGCACTTCTCATTAAACCCATTGCAACAGCCCATGATAGAATGTTTACCCTCGGAAGGAGGACCCTTGTGGGTAATTACTTAAAATAAGGGAAAATAGTAATGCAATTTGTGGACTATCCAATGTGGCAAACCATGACTTGACTTTGGAGGCAAAGTTAAATTAGTTTTGCTCGCTTTGTCACTGTGTCAACCAATTGAATTTGAGTAAACCCCTCACTATGTTTTATGGACCAATGACAGATACGCCAGACACATGTTTTGTTTTGCTTCGGTCCTGTTATAATTTTATTTTATTTTTATTGAATTTTGTAGTTGGTTTTGGTTTCACAAGGCTTTTCATTATATATTTTTATGGTTTAGTTTATCAAAAGAATATAATTTTTCTTCTATCTTTGATACAAATGCCAATAAAGTCCAAAATTTTAATCCCCCCCCCAATTTAACTCCCTTATGGATAAAATAGAATAATTCAAATTCAAGTAGAGAAAATGAAGATTCATAATGCTAATCAGTGGAGAAAACATAGAAATGCTCACAGGAACTTTTCTAAACTGAGGATCAGCATGAGTTAAAGGAAAGAAGAATATTCTGTTTTGTTCTAATCTATACTTAACTCGGGTGTTGTTTGATGAATTGATGTGGTTTAATATGAGCTTCATTTGGGTCAAGAAGAAGTAGAAGTCACCCAGGGTGAGCAGTTGGGGGCAGAGGTGGGGATTCCTTGGGCCTTGGCAATAAAAGACATTTCAGAGTCAGAGGAATATGGAGTAATTCTGTCTAATGGCAGAGGTTTGGGAAGAATTGGGTCTCTTCCATATGTAGACATAGAATAAGAAGGAACCCACTTCATTCCAGAAATTTCTTTGACGCACTCTTTTCCACTAAGGAGTCCTCCATAGTCAATTTTTTTAGAAAGATTTTATTTATTTATTTTTAGAGAGAGGGGAAGGGATGGAGAGAGAGAGAGAGAGAGACATCAGTGTGTGGTTGCTTCTCATGTGCTTCCAACCGGGACCAGGCCTGCAGCCCACGCATGTGGCCCGACTGGAAATCAGACCATCAACCCCTGGGCTCTCAGGTCAGCTGAGCCACACCAGCCAGGGCTCAACTTTTTAATTTCTGAAGAAAATATGGCACTGAGCAGCAAAGGGCCAGAGGGGATAAGGACAATTCCCTGATAATGGCTACCATGCCCTGGATATGTACTATGTATGACGAGTGTGTTTGGAAATCACTTTAAGAGCATATCTCATTTACTCCTCAAAATTTTCTTATTTGACCTGCGCAAGGAAGAAGGCAGTCTTATGTCTCAATTTTAATGATTAGAAGCCAGGCAGGTAAGAGTGTAAACCACAGAGGAGTGAGCAGCCACGTCTAACACGTGGCCTTTCTGGCTTCCGCGTCCTGGCTCGTAACTGATGTCCTCTGTGTTGTCCTAGTGTGTCCGGCCTGCTTTGCCTCACTGCGGAAACAACCCAATTCTGCTCTACTCTCTTTTATGCAGATTGCTTTGTTTTATGTAGAAGCATCATTTATGTCATGTGAACATTTCAATTTTCCAGTTCGGTATAGTCCATTCGAATCTCTTTCCACTGCCCCCCCAAACCATTCCAAACATATAAAGTTAATGTTTCTCTTCCTATCTCTCGTTTCCATTTTTCTGATTCAGCTGCCCTTCTGCAGGATCTCAGGGTTGTTAAGGGAAATTTTGTTTTCCGCTAACAACACAAGTGTCTGAGTTGTTAGGAAATGGTATTACTACATTTGCTTCATAGTAAGCGGTCGTTTTGCAACATCTGAACACCGAATGCATCCTTCTGTACTCTTCCTTTTACTGCCAAAGCTGGGCACCTGCATCCTATATTTCTGTTTGGCCCACTGTTAGGCTCTACCAATGAACGGTGCTGGAGCGAGACCTAAAGGCAGAACAGGAGTGAGGGGCTGGCGTTTTCTATTTGCTTGTCATTCTTTTCATGAGGCCCCAGCAGTGGGTCTCAACCGCCCTAGCAGCAAGTGTCCCCGAGGTCTGATAGCCTCCAGTCACTGTCTAACTTCTATGACACCAGCTTGCTGTTTTTTTTCTCTTTTTAATCCTCGAATGCTGACCTATTTAACTAATTCCCAGTACTAGATTTACTCTGTTAAAATGCCCAGGGTGGCTCCAGTTTTCCTGATGGGACCCTGACTGATTCCTCTCTGAGACTCATTTCTCGCCTTGTCTCTTTTCAGGGTCTGTAATAAATTACACAATCCTCAGTTTGGAAAGATTTTAGAGATTGTCAAGTCCAAATTCTGATACTGTGGAGAGGTGATCTAAGAGGACTAGATGTTCACTCATGGAAAATTCCCATTAGAGAGTTCCCACAGTGCCGTTTTGGAGAACTCTGAGGTTATGTGGAATTTGACGGCAGAGAACTTTGTGTTTACTTAGGGCGGTATTCGCTATTGATGTCAGGCAGAAACTGTACTCCTCAGCCGGGAACACAGATTCCTTATCTGACCTTGGGAGAATGCGTTCTTCCTCCCACTGTGATTCTTGTTGCTGCATCACTTGTACGTTTCGTAACATCTTTGAGCGTTAGTGTACTAACCAATGAGGTGAGGCCAGGCACATGTATCCCCACCCCTGACACAATTCAGAGGGCTTTCCAAGGGGAAGAGCCATTATTTTAATTAATCAATTTACTCATTCACTTTAATCATTCATCATTTCACCTGTCCATCTATCTTTCCGTGCATCTATGTGTCCATTACTTTCTTCACTTTATTTACTTTGTTTATTCATTTTTCTGAGATTCCCACCTGTCCTGAACTCAGCGCTTTATTGGGAGACATTAAATGAGAAAAAATGGGCTTCTATTTCTATGAACTCTATAAAGAAGTGAGGACATTTTAATTGAATGAAATCTGGATGCTAAGGAGAGGAAATCTGATAAAATTTAGTAGAAAGAAGGTTTTCCAGGGAGAGAGAAAAGCTGATAGAAAGATGCAAAGTGGCTGATAGAAGAAAGATATGAACTAGCCAGGAAACTAAGTGGTTTGTTCAAAGCTGGGTAGTCCTGGGAAATATGAATGCTAAGGTAAAGCAGACAGATTGTGACGGACCATTTTGAAGGAAAGAGGAATATATCAATATCCTTGTGTGTACGTGCCCATGTTGTTTTTGATGTTTCTTGCAGATTCTATGATGAAAATTAAAATTCTTCAGCAGTAGCTACTATCTAGCAAAGATATTAGACAGTATGGCATGTTCAATACTAAATGTAAATCTAAGTAAAATTGCTACCATCCTGGTCAAGAGCCCTTGACCTCCACTCTTTCCCAGTAATCATCTAAAATAGTGGGTGGCCTAATCAGTTGATAAGTATCCAACATTCGTTCATTCATTTTATAAACACTTTTCTCCTGTCTACAGTTTTGGGTCCCTCTAATGGATTTCAGAGTTGTAACAGTAAACAAGACCTTTTCTCTCTGAGCTTATAGTCTAGCTATAGAAACAAATAATTAAATATATAATTTCAGGAACGTGTGATAAGTGTTATTTTACAGTAAGAGTGATGTGCTTTTGGAACACATGATAAGTAACATTTAAAATATCCTAGAGGCTCAAGGAAGATTAAGGAACAGGGTGATATTAATTCATACTTAAAGATTTTGTAAGAGGTGAGGGGAGGACATAGTATTTCAGGCAAAAGGAGCAGCATGTATGACATTTGGAGTTTGATGAGAGTTAGTGTTTTGAAAACCTGAAAGAAGTCTATTATGACTGGACTATAGATCCTGACAGTAGGTTTTAGAGGCATGCGGGGAACAAAAGTGATAGGGCCTTTTATGCCCAATGAGGCCTGGACTCTTTGAGTGTTTGTTATACCACTGAATAATTGGAAGTCCTTGGATGATGCAAGTAGTGGACACATTGCAAATTTGTAATCTTTTGCATTATAGACAATTAGTCAGAGGGAGAACCATGAAAGCAAGTGGACAACTGAGGGCCTATTGTGCTGGTGACCTAGGCTCAGCCCACTTTATTGGGAAGGAAAGAATTAAAATTATTTCCGAGGTGTGCTCCTCTGGGGAGATCTTGGGTTGGAGATATATAGATGTGCCTGTATAGATTTCTCTACATAGATTGTGGAATGGTCAGTAAAATAAGACAGAAAATGTCTATCAATTTCAAAATGCATTCATATGTCATGTCATGTACGGCACGATAGGACAAGTAATGAATAGGAGACGTGAAGACAATTATTTTAAGACTTTGGATATGAAGAGACAGGGCTGGATAGGAAGAGTGTTAGCTGGCAGAGAATAAAGAGAAATGGGTACATTATGTTTCCTTTTTGACATTTATTATATTCTTTTTTTTCCCCCATTACCATTGGTCTCCCTTATACATTCTTCCGCCTGCACCCACATTTTGTCTCACTTGAGCAAATTTGAAGGTGTTTACTTCATGATGGAGGAGAATAAATCGTCGTCGTCGGCAGCCGTCCGTCTCGAGAGACGATGGTGTAGCTTCTTAAGAGTCTATCTGCACCGCCGAGAATGGTTGTGCAGTCCGACTCGGGAGTGACACGGTATCTGTCTCCTGCCGTGTTGAATCGACATCTTGCGATGACGCTGGAGTGTCCTCTCCAGTGAAGCTGAAGCTACAGAGCCTGGGCAGGGTGATATGGAGGGTCTGCTGTTGCCCATGCAGCAGACCCCCCCTCTCTTCGCAGCTGAAGGGTCCAAGGGAAAGACGGAGTCAATACAGCTTGGCTTCAGGTGCGCCGCAGGAGTTGCCGGTGTTGACTACAACGTCAAACCGCCTTAGGGACTCCGGCTCCGGATTTTCTGTCGGGGTTTACTCCCTTAGCCTTTCCCCTGAAGAGGTATGCCGCAAGGCAGCGGAGGTTTTTTGGAGTCAGAGTTTTCCTTCTCTGATGTGCCCTGACTGGAAGATCGAACCAGCGACACTTAGCTTGCAGGCCGACGCTCAATACACTGAGCCAAACCAGCCAGGGAAGTCAAAATTTGTAAAAATGCAGATTCCTCAGCCCGCTGCAGAGATTCTGATCTAGCAGCTCCAGGCAGACTAGAAGCTCATATATTTTTTTTTATAAGTATCTCATGGTTTATTATAAATAACCTGCAGACCATACCTTGAAAAATGCAGGCTCTCAGGGAGAGAAGGCATGCTGCTCAGCAGACTGGAGTATTCAGTGACTCAGTGACATTCTTCAGTGTGAAATCATAAACTGTCATTTGGGGTTAGGCATTATACTACCCAGTAGATGCCATGAAGAATACTTCAGGACAGCTGGCCAACAAAGAGGATGCCCAACAGTTCTTGTCTCCCCAGATCAGCCTGGGATGCTCCCCAAGGACAGGTACCGAGGCATTTGGCCCTCATCTCAGGCCTGAGATGGACCTACAGGAGGCTCTCTGCAAACGTTCACTGACAGACTGGCAGGTTTCCTGGCTGCCCCAGCTAGCTAGCCCCACCCCCACACAGAGGCTCTGGGTGGACCAATGAACCCCAGGGAAAGCCAGCTTGGTATGGGGGTCCAGAGGGTGGTGGCCACTTTGGTGTGTCCCTGGCTTGAGTTGAATGAGAATCTCGCAGCCAAGACGCCTGAGGAGCCAGATGTAGATGAGGCATGGAGATGTGAGAGAATCTCTCTGAGCTTTGGTTGAAATGGAAGGGCTGAGTATGATCGGGGCATTCTTCATGTATTCGTTCCACAAATATTTAAGCATCTGTCATGCACCATGCTAGGCTAGGGATACAGTGGTGAAGCAGGATCCATACTCAGTGAGCCTATAGTGCACAGGGGAATCATAATAAGCAAATAAAATAATATCAGAATATAATAATGATAGGATAATAATGATACATTAGAGAAGGGGAGGGATAATTGATGAGCCAAGCTCCTAAGAAAGTTGGAGTAATGGGGTTAACCTAGATGGAGAGAAGAGACAAGAGTCCCACTGCAATGGGAAGGAAAAAGAACATGCAAACGAGGAGGGTTGGCTTCCAGCCTTTTTATTGTTGCTTTGTTTGTGTTGCTTCTATTGTCTTCATGAGATAGGCAGTGAATTAGTTGGCCTAGAGAAGGAAAAAAGTTGGAGGGCTAATTGTTTGGAAATGGTGAATTGCAAATAAGTTAGGTTGAACTTTATAAAACTTACATGTGTATGCATATGAGAAAAGATAAAGATTCCAGAGTGAGTCTCCATAAAGAAACACTTCTGAGACCATCGACTTTTCTCTCCTAAAGTTTATTAAGCTTTCTTTCTTCCTTTGTCCTCTGCCTTTCTTCTTACTAGCCAGTTAATAATATTTAAGTTCTCGTCACTTTAAAAACAGTTAAACATATTTTTAGAGTTTTATCCTCCTATAGTGAATACAATATTATCTGATGTATTATGTCAGAGAACTGGGAAAATAATTTTATGCCTTTTTATTACTATTGGCTATTTCTCAGAGAAAGCTAAACCTGCCTCGTTTCTAGACCTGGAAAGGCATCAATGTGACCAATTTTACTCTATTGCTATGACTTGCCTTTTGTTTTACATATAAAACAAATAAAGCAGAATGTGTGTGTGTGTGTGTGTGTGTGTGTGTGTGTATCTGAGAAAGACTGATCTTACATATTTTTTATTTATATATCCACTTACCCCTTCATTTATCATTTAATAAGCATCTCTCTGTAAGAAGTACTATCCCAGGCACTGAGAAGACAACAGACATAAGCCATAAGCTTTGTTTCAAGCACTTTCAGGCTATTTAGGGAAAAAGACTAAATGGGGAAATGTTACAACTAATTATAATACAATGTGCTGTATACAGTATACATAGCAACCCAATATATAGAGTTTTGGGGGAGGCAAAGAGGCTGCAGTGTCTCCCTGGGGGAATCACAGAATGTTTCACTGGGTCTGGGGTGATGAATAAACAGGCATTTCCTGGCTTCAACTCTGTTTCAGTCCCTCAGAGCATACCAAGCACATGAGAAGCTTACCACATAAGAAGTCCCCTGCAGGGACCCAGTATCTCAGCAGGCAACAGCAACCACCCAGGTTGGAAGATCAACAAATGGGATTTTCAAGATGTTCAAGAGTAATCTGAATGGATAATAACCATAATAACCGTTTATTGAGAACTAATCCTATGATACACATCATGATTAGGTGCTTTAGGTATATTACTTTTTCCCTAAAAACAACAGTCTTATGAGGGAGAAGCCTTTGTCATTATCATTGTTCAGATAAAGAAACTGGTGTTTATATGTCTATAGCGTATATCTCCCAAGGTCAACAGGGTAATGACAAGTTGTATCAGAGTTAAAACCTAGGAGTCTGACCTTAGCATGTGTTGGCTTCTTTATGAGGCCACAAATGCCATCTGGTTTGCTTTTTGTATAAGTTTTGAATGCCTATGTGGTCCAAAAACCCTAAAACTTCAGTCTTTCCTTTTTCAAATGCAGTATTGGAAATTTTCATGTCCTATGGATATATTAAAAATATTAATGCATTCTTAATGTTATCTTTTTAAATACTTTTTGTATTTCTCTACTCTATTTCTCTTTCAGTTCTAAAGGATTTTGAGCCAACAATTGATTCTCTATTTATTAAGTATAATAAAATGAATGAACCTTAATATCTTGTAATGCTCCAAATAAGCTGGAATAGAATTCTTTTAATACTTTTATTATTGCATATTTTATTATGTCTCTTTTTTCTTATTAAAAATAACAGAAACTCATGAAAGAAAAATAAAAAGATTATTTATAATCTCCCCCACTTCAACATCTAATGTTAAAAACATTGTATGCACCTGAGATCTTCCCAGATCTCTCTCTATATTATTTCACTATAAAAATAAGATTTTATATTAATACTCATTTTTTATCTTCCATAATTTATGTCAACCCTACAAATAATTTCTTGACATTTAGGTTATTCTCATTGTTTACCACCACAAACTACACAGAACAGAAATAATTGGCAAAACATGATTTAGAGATGGACAAATAGAGAAGTAGAACACACTGGAACATTCTGAGAAAGGAACATTTTTTTGAAAGACCAGTAACCCTACGGTGCTCCCATATTACCCATTATGCATCGAAAAATCCAATTACTGGGGATATTGTTTAAATTGCCTTACTTTAATCAAATGACGGTAGCAGGGCAGTGGCATGGGCCATCTGCAGCAGCCCGGCTCCTCTTGCCAGGGAAGCAGGAAGTCATGCCCATGGTCTCTTTTAATTTTCTGACTGTCCGGGTATAAACAAAGATACTTTTCAGGGGTGTTTGTATCCCAGGGTCCCTCCTTGACATCGGACTTATTAGCAAATCCTTCCTCTTCTATGTTCAGCTCCCCCAGGACCCGATCACCCCTCAGCGGACACATGCCTGTCATTCTAGGACAAGTCTCTGTCATCACCTGGGCTCACGGTGCTCACTTAGACACCTAGAAAGGAGGATGAGGCCTTTCGGAAGACAATACTATTTTATTATTATTATAGAAAGGGAGGGGTTGGTTTCTCCAAATTGTTTAGTAGGCATAGAGAAAAAGAGTTGAAGGAAATTCTTTATAATATTCATAGTGATTAAGATGTGAAACTCAGGATGGATGATTTGTTTTTATTTTTGCTTTTCAAAGAATGAATCAGATGCTCTGTAGTCACGATCCATCATTTTTATAATTGAAAAGAAAAAGGGAAAAATGGTCCTTGAGTGTTGACTGAGCTGGGGAGCTCATCAGATGCTGTGTGAATGGGTGCACATGACCCGAGGACTCTCCATGGCCGTGCCTCAGACCCAGCTGCACAGAGACTAGACCTTTCAGCAATCCAGTCCTCGCCTGGAATCAAGGCTGCCATGTGTATGCAATATGTCAGTTCACGCCTGATGCTCCAGTTTATAGAAAACTACCTCGCCATATTGAAACTTACAGAGGTTGATGATCCCATGGAAAGAATCCTAGACCATCAGCCAGGAGACCCGTGTGTCTTCTGTTCCAGGCCTGCGCCTAACAGCTATGTCAGGTGTCAGGCACTTCTGGGCTGCAGGTCCCCCATCTACCATCAGAGAGTTTATTTTCAGCTTTAACAATCTGTGATTATTATTTCCGTTTACTGATGGAGTAACTAATTACTTCATTATAGGATTTCTCAAGACCAGTTACCTCCTGTTTGGTTCAATTAGCAAAACGCTAACATGATTGTCATTGATTTTGATGGTTGGGCTGCCAGGAGAGGAGCCCAAAGGGGGACCTTAAGCAGATTTTGTATTTATTATTCCAAGGTTGTATATATAGAAGCAATGCTTCTGCACTTTCTAAGTTCCTGCTTAGAAAGTGTTTTCTCTCCATCATTCTTTCCATTCTGTAGGTGCCCCAGGACTCTTTCACACACACACACACCCTTTATTTTACAGCCAGATAAAAGAAACAGACAATGGTTGAGACTGGCTGGAATGGAGTCTTTCCTTTTTTCCCTGAAGAACCACAGAATATCAGACAACAGGCGAACCTCAAAGATTACACAGGGGAACAATATTAAACATAATTCCTGTTGAGCTCGATTTTTCAGCTGTTTTAGACTTAAGTAGGCATGCTCATTTCAAAACTGCGGTTAGTTTTCTTCTACCACGTCAAGTTTTTTCTGTACAGCTTATCTGTTTTTAAGTATATTTTATTGAATATGTTGTTACAGTAGTCAGAATTTCTTTTCCCTTTGCTCCCCTCTGCCCAGTACCCTCTTCCCTCCAGCAATCCCACCCCCCCTTAGTTCATGTCCATGGGTCGTGCATATAAGCTTTTTGGTTTCACCCTTTCCTATATTATTCTTAACTTCCCTATTTTGTACCAACCAATTACGCTTCTTAGTCCCTGCACCATTTCCCCATTTTCCCCCTCCCCCCTCCCAGCTGATAACCCTCCAAATGATCCCCATACCTATGATTCTCTTCCTATTCTGGTTTGCTTAGTTTGTTTTTGTTTTTTAGATTTAGTTGTTGATAGCTGTGAGTTTGTTGTCATTTTAATGTTAATAATTTTGATCTTCTTTTTCTTAAGTAAGTCCCTTTAACATTTAATATAATGGCTTGGTGATAATGAACTCTTAAATTTACCTTGTCTGGGAAGCAATTCATCTGCCCTTCCATTCTAAATGATAGTTTTGCTGAATAGAGTGATCTTGGTTGTAGGTCCTTTCTTTTCATCACATTGAATACTTCTTGCCAGTCCCTTCTTGCCTTCAAAGTTCCTTTTGAGAAATCAGCTGCTAGTGTTATAGGCACCCCTTTAATTGTGATGTGTCTTGGTGTGGTCCTCCCTGGGTCTAGCTTGTTTGGGACCCTCTGTGCTTCCTGGACGTGTATGTCTGTTTCCTTCATCAAATTTGGGAAGTTTTCCTTCATTACTTTTTCACATAAGCTTTCTGTTTCTTGCTCTTTCTCTTCTCCTTCTGGCTCCCCTATGATTCAGATGTTGGTACGTTTAAAGTTGTCCCAGAGGTTTCTAAGCCTCTCCTCATTTTTTTTCAATTCGTGTTTCCTCATTCTGTACTAGTTGACTTTTTATTCCTTCCTTATGTTCCAAATCATTCATTTGAACCCCGGTTTTCTTCCCTTTACCATTGGTTTTGTGTGGATTTTCCTTTGTTTCACTTGGCATAGCCTTCACTTCTTCTCTTATGTGTTTGCCATAATCAATCATATCTGTCAAGCCTGTGAACATCTTTATCACCACTGTTTTGAGCTCTGCATCTGTTAGGTTGGCTATCTCCTGTCACTTAGTTCTCCCACTAGAACCTTGATTCATTCCCTCTTTTGGGTCATACCTCTCTGTCACCTCATCTTGACAGGCTCCTGTGTTTGTTTGCCTCTGTGTCTTAGGTAAGCTATCACTCCTGTTACAGTATTTCCACACTTATTGCGGGTATTACATTCTAGACATGCCTGTGATAAGTGAAAATCCTCAAAGTAGGAACCTTACATTTATTTTAGTATTTATATTTATTTTAAGGCTTTATAAACCGTTCCCACACACTTATAAACCATTCCCTGTCCCTTATTAACCTTTCCCACTCCCATATTAACCTTTTCCACACTTTTATAAACACCACTTATGTTCTTTTGCCCTGGCTGGTTTAGCTCAGTGGATTGAGCGTCGGCCTGCGAGCTAAGTGTCGCTGGTTCGATCTTCCAGTCAGGGTACATCAGAGAAGGAAAACTCTGACTCCAAAAAACCTCCGCTGCCTTGCGGCATACCTCTTCAGGGGAAAGGCTAAGGGAGTAAACCCCGACAGAAAATCCGGAGCCGGAGTCCCTAAGGCGGTTTGACGTTGTAGTCAACACCGGCAACTCCTGCGGCGCACCTGAACCCAAGCTGTATCGACTCCGTCTTTCCCTTGGACCCTTCAGCTGCGAAGAGAGGGGGGGTCTGCTGCATGGGCAACAGCAGACCCTCCATATCACCCTGCCCAGGCTCTGTAGCTTCAGCGTCATCGCAAGATGTCGATTCAACACGGGAGGAGACAGATATCATGTCACTCCCGAGTCGGACTGCACAGCCATTCTTGGCGGTGCAGATAGACTCTGAAGAAGCTACACCATCGTCTCTCGAGATGGACGGCTGCCGACGACGACTTATGTTCTTAAACATATTCTACACTCTTAAACTGATGTAAGTTTAACAACATACGTATACAGTACTGCAAAATCCCGCAATATAGTGAAAAATGCGCGATAAATAATTAAATATAATATTTTGAAAAATCCCGTGATACAGTGAGGCCGCGATAAGTGAACTGTGATATAGAGAGGGACTGCTGTACATTATGAGGGGCGGAGCCTTAGGGATTCGTCAGTCCAGGGCGACCCGTTTCACCATGCTGTGGTGCTGTGTGTGTGGGAGGTGTCCAAGAAGGAACAGTGTCACCTGCTCAGTACTTGCCTCTCTTCCAGGCACTTCTCCCACCTCTGTATCGGACTGGCACCTCTTTAGCTGTTGCCTGGGCCGTTGTTCCTACAGTGGGTGAGCCTGCGGATGTTCTAGGATTCTGTGGGCCTTTCAAACAAGCGGACTCTGCTGAGAGACCAGCAGTTTCCTACGCCCCAACCCCCACCAGTTTGCACAGTCAGAAGCAATGAGGCTCTATTCTCCCTGGCGCTGGGGCTGTGAGCTGCATGGTCTGGTCTGGGGCTGAGAACGCTCCCCAGGTGTCCCTCCCCACTTTTTAAAATGTGTGACTGCACTTTCTGCTGGCCTGCCGCTGCCGCCACCACTGCTGCTGCTGCCACCACACCACGTCCTCTCTGCCCCTCCTGCCTGTCTGGATGAGTATTTTTTCTTTATGTCTTTGTTTGTTGGACTTCCGTGCAGCTTGATTTTCTGGAACTTCTGCTTGTCTCTAGTTTTGAGGTAGTTGTATTTCTTCTTAGTTGTGGGGGAAGACGCAGCATGACTGTCTACGCCTCCATTTTGGCTGGAAGTCCTGTACAGCTTATCTTAATGTGACCACTCTAGGCTGGATTGAGCCTGGATTGAGGGAAGCACTAGTGCTCTCCTATTGGCTGAGAGAAAACCTCTTTCAAGTGGGGAGGGGTGGGGGACGGCCTTGGAGACCAGCGACAGGTTCATACTTGTCTAGGCTATTCACTTACACATGAGACAGTGTGGTGAGAGGTTGTGTGCCGCTCTATGTAGTGAATCGTATTCCGAAGTGTAGTTTGAGTTCTTGTCTGTATACAAGGAGTTAGCAGAATTTACTCTTTCATTTACATATGTACTTATTTCCTGTCCTTCAGATCATGCCTGCCTCTGCTATTTCTCATAAGTGCCTAAACAACCCTGATTCATTCTGTTATATCTGTGGCAGTTTCACCATTCCCAGTCAAAGGACAAACATCAGTGCATTTGTCAGGCAAAACTGTTTTGCATATTTTGAAGGAAAACTTGGTGATCAGGTTAAGTCTTGGGCCCCTCACAAGATGTGCAAGCAGTGTGTCGAGAGTTTATGGATATGGACGATGGAAACATATGACAAATTGCCATTTGGTATACCTATGGTTTGGTGAGAGCCTAGAGATCATCCAAGTGACTGTTATTTTTATATAGTGAAAACGTCAGGATAGAACAAGAAAAATAAATGTAAAATAGAGTATCCTAGTCTACCATCAGCTATACGTCCAGTGCCTCATTCAGCTGAAATCCCAGTGCCAGTTTTCATTGAACTACCCTCTTTTGAAAAAACAGGAGTATGGTGAAGAACTAAGTGACAGCAATGATGAAGATTTTGAAATTGAAGATGACTGTTTGTAAGGGATTTGATTAGCATGAGTTGAATGATTTGGCATGAGATTTGGGACTATCCAAAAAGGCTTCAGAACTCCTCGCATCAAGACTGCACATGAAAAACTTGCTTGCAAAAAGAGTGAAGGTATCCTACTTTCAATCAAGAGAAAGTGCATTTCTGCAGTACTTTTGAGGTGAGAGTGGCTTTGTGTATTGCCATAACATGCATGGGTTAGTGGAGGAATTGGGAATTCCAATCTATAACACAACTGAATGGTGAGTGTTCATCGATAGCTCAAAGCAGAGCTTTAAGTGTGTCCTCCTCCACAATGACAATTTATTTGGTGCGGTCCCAACTGGCCATTCAGCTTGTTTTTGTGAAGAATATGAAGACATAAAGAGAGTCATTGATCTGTTGCAATATCACAAGTACAATTGGATCATCTGGGTTGACCTTCTAATTGTCCGCTTCCTTCTTGGTCAGCAATGCGGATACACCAAGTATCCCTGTTTTCTGTGTATGCGGGACAGCAGAGCTCGTGAGAAGCACTGGGTGGAGTGGAATTGGCCTCCAAGATCTGACCTCAAACCTGGTGATCCAAACATTCTCCATGAGCCACTTGTTGACAGAAAGAACAGTCTATTCCCACCTCTGCACATGAAACTGGGTCTCATGAAGCAATTTGTTAAAGCTTTGCCAACTGAAGGAGACTGTGTCAAGTATCTCATTTTGGCATTTCCTAGCCTGTCACTTGAAAAGGTAAAATACCTTAATGTGTATGTTTGGTAGCAGAGCTTTACTGCTTGTACACAATTTGACTTACAGTAACAATATATAGACTTATATGAATAAAATAACTAAATAAACGGTGTATTCAGGTAATTTTTTCTTTATTTTCCTTTGTATGTACATTTTGTCTGATTTTGGGGATAAAAGAAAAGTATCCTGTACCTTAAAAAGTTGACATGATAGAGAAAAAGTGGAGTCATTTTTGGATTCAGATGCCACAATTTAGTCAAAAAGAAGTGTCAGATCTAACTCAACAAAAATTGTGTTCCCCAGTGTTATTCAATACAGTCCTCTTGGATTTAGAGGAAAACTTTACTGAGTATCTTAATGTATATTTCACAGAAAGAAAACATGTGGCAGAGTCAGAGTGTGGTTAGAATCCTTGCTCTTTTACTTATAAATGTGTGACCTTGGGAGAATTGCTTAATTTCTCTGAGTCATATTTTTAATATATATGTGCATGCATGTTAGAATAATGACTCTACTTCCTATATTCATATCCTAACCCCCAGGACCTATGAACATATTAATTTACATAGCCAAAGAGACTGCAGATTGGATTAAGTTAAGGCTTTCCAGGTGGGAGATTATCCTGGGTTATACAGGTGAACCTAATATATTTGCAAGGACATTTATAAGTGATAAAGTGCAGGGAGAGAATTAAGTCAGACAAAGAGAAGTGACAAAGAGCACCTGGAGTGACTGACGCTGTGGAGTGATAAAGGAGACTTGCTGAGTAATGAGGGTGGCGTCTAAAATCTGGAAAGGCAAGGAATGGACACTCCCCTAGAATCTTCAGAAGGAACGCTGCCCTGCTGACACATTTTAGACTCCTGACCTCCAGAACCACGAGATAATAAATCTCTGTTGGTTTAAGCCTCCACCTTTGCGGTAATTCATTACAGCAGCATGGGAAACAAATACAGTGAAGACCTTGAACCATGTATAGAAGGGGCCTGGGACACCCGCTCACTGAGCGGGCACACTGAGTGCTATGGTTTTTGCTGCCATTATGATTATTGATTCTGTTATCCCTTGTCATCTTTTTCCTCTTTCTTTCCTCTCCCTCATCTTTCTTTCCCATTTTACTCATCCTCGTCTTCCTTTATATCTCACTAAGAATAATAAGAAAGAAGGGAAAGAACTAGCACCCAATAAGAACTTTCTATGTGCCAGGCACCATCTTTGGTGAATTCACATGCCTAACTCAATTTAATCTTCCAACAACCCTTGAGTCAGATTTTAGTATTTCCCTTTTTAAGAAAAGATTATTTATGTAATTTTAGAGAGAGGGGAAGGGAGGGAGAAAGAGTGGGAGAGAAACATCAATGTGTGGTTGCCTCTTGCATGCCCCCAGCCGGGGACCTGGCTCACAACCCAGGTATGTGCCCTGACTGGGAATTGAACTGGCAACCCTCCAGTTTGCAGGCCAGCTCTCAGTCCACTGAGCCACACCAGCCAGGGCAGTATTTCCTTTTTTATAGGTGAAGAAACCAAGTCTACCGAAGTCAAGTGAACTGCTTTCAGATACACCAAGAGTAGCAAAAGCTGTGAGGCTGTTAATTAATCATACCACCCTCATCAATAACAGCCTCCTCCCATTTCAAACAAAGAGCTGTTGACCTGCATTCTGTGTGTTCTGGATGGCCAGAGGTGAACTCGGCATGGAGTTGCATCACCATGGCAACAACCTCACCTGCCTGAGTTGTGGCATGGTACCCTGTTGGATGTAGTGCAGATGTCAGGGAAAGATGCTATGTCCCAGGATGGCACTGCCATCTGTCCGAAGATGTTCCTATGCTCAGGACAGCAAATAGCTCATCACACCCTATCCCTTCAAATTGCTCCATTCGGGGCAAAATAAGAATGACCAGCATTTATCAAACACCTACTGGATGGCAAGCATTGTTTATGCTATTTTCCTATTATTCATATTACAATTTTGTGAGGTGAGTATTGTTTTCCCTACTTAGAGGGAGGAAGCTGAAGCTCAGATAAGAGAATGGCCTCACCCCCTCATACACGTAGCATCAGGATGGTGTGCACCCTGCTGTGCTTGGGGACCAAGGCACCCCTCACTTAAGAGGCCTCACTGCTCCCCATGCCAAGCAAAGGTGGTCACGGTGGGTCCCCAAAGGCCTGGGGTGTAACCCAGCACTGGCTTCATTTAGTCATTTGTGCTTCCCTCTTACTCCTTTCCCTGCCTCCTCCTTCTGGAGTCACCAGATTATCTGACAGTTTTCACATAAGCACCGGCAGCAGAAGCTGGGATAGGGTTGTGACGTATGCTGGTGGTTGAAGACTCTGCAGAGCTGAGGACGGAGGATTGAGCAAGTTATTGCAGAAGCCCGGCCCAGGGGACAATCTTACACCGCTGCCGCAGGCCCAGCCTGGAACTCCGCCGCCCGGACTACTGGACCAGCAGCAGGAGACCTGCGGACTTCTCTGCTTGAATTCCCGTGATGGTGAGGTGGACGGAAGGCAGCGTGGTGGGGAGGGCAAGGCTGGCTTCAGAACCGGGCAGATCTGGACTGTAGTAGGCACAACTCTACCACTCAGCAGCTGTGTGGCTTTGGGTAAGTTGGCTCATGTTCCTGAGCCTCAGTTTCCTCTTTTATAAAAAATATATGGCAATACAAGCTTGATCATGTCATGGGTTTATGAGGACCCCACAGTGGAAAGAGGACACAAAGACCAGCTTGCGTCACTTGGCATTGAGACCCCAAAAACTTGAGGCTCAGAAGCAATCACTGGCTCAAGACAACTTGGCCATCAGCAGGTGGGTGGCTGGGTCAATGCCTAAAATTCTTTCCTCTAAAGCATGTTGCTTCTGTGGGAGTGAAGGTGACAAGCAGTACATGGCTGTGAAAATGCCAATGTCAGGATTGGCAGCATTGAGAGGTGTCCATGTGCTTCTGCAGTCAAGGCCAGGATCATGGCAACCCCAGGACTCCATCTGAGATTTCATTCTAGTCTCTAGTTTCAAGCACTTAATATCAAGCATGAATAAAGCACACTGGATTATTTGATAAGCTCGTAAAATAAGACTCTTAAATGAAACCATTAAGAATGTAGATATTTCCCTAGACTATGTTCAACGAGCTTGCTTAGGGCTAAGGTAGGCAAAATGTTTATAGTACCTCACATTTCACGAGAAATTGGAACCTGCCAGATCTGAAATCCCACCCACACCTCCTCATCTGTCAGCTCTAGAACAAGAGGTTTCCCTTTCGCTGGACACCTTCACTTCTTTCCTGCGCCCTTACTTCAATTACCTTCTCCTTCCTTCCAGATCTCATCTCTCTCCTGGTCCTTGCTCGGAATTCTTTTAACAAGTCACTGGTCTATAGATTTTTCTGCCTACCATGGCGTAGGCCTGCTCAAGACACTGGTGATCCCATTGCAAATTAGTCCTTGTTTTCAAGAAGGTTACAATGAAGAGGGAAGAAGCAGACCACTCTAAATGAGTTGATAATGGATAATGTTACGTCATGTAGTGCAAGGTGCTATGAAGAAAATTAAAACAAGGTCGGGGGAAAGGCGGCTCTTTGGTAGGAGTGGTGGCAATGCCAGGTGTGTTCTTGGCAATGATGGGGGTAGTGTGTGGTGGGGTGGGTGGTAGTAGCATTTCGGGTGCTGTTGGTGGCAATGGGACAATGGAGGTGACAATGATCATGGAGGTCACGGAGCTGGTAGTGACTGTAAGGTGGGACAGGGATGGTGGTGAAGGCAGTGGCTGTGGTAGGAGGCTCTTTCAGATTATCCAGCCAGTGAAGGCTTCATGAAAAAATGATATTTGAGTTGACCTGAATCTTAAAGACCTGGATCTGCAAAAAAATCTCAGGAAGAACAAGCAAAGCAGGGGAAATAAAATGCAAGAGGTCCCGAGGTTTCATTGCTTACTCTCCTGCTCCCGATTTTGGATACAGAACTGTGGCTTACACCATCTCTCTGGCTCCTTGGGGGACTGAGCCAAAGTTAGCCCCTGTCAGAATCTACGTGGTGAACCCGTTCTAATTAGCCACTTCCAGGCAAATCCTTCTTTCCTGGTCTCCTTCTGTGAACCTGAACTTAAAACAGTGTGTATTTACATTTCTTTCAAGGAGTGTTTCCATAAAGAAAGAAAATTGATTATTAATGGGATTATTAACGTCTCAAAGGCAACTCAAACTCAACATTTCCAAAACTGAACCAATTACTGTTTTCTCCTTCCGTTAGCTTCCTTTCCAATGTTGCCCTTCTCAGAGAATGCCTACATTTATTCATCCCGGGCCCAAAAGCAGAAACCTGGGTTACATACAACTGTTCTCCAGTCAGTCTCCAAATCTTGGTATTTCTATTTTCTTTACATTACACACATGGAGATTGTCAAGGGCTTGACCAAGAATAATTTAGGTGTCAGTGGTGACAATGGGAACCGCTGAAGTATATTCAACCTTGTTAATCCAAAACAGAGCTTAAAATAAAACTATATTCGTTCCTTTGGGCTTTGTTCTTGGCAGTCTTCTACAAATTGTGCACATGCACATCATGTCAATTTAATGCAAATTTTTTAGCAAAACTGGAAAGAGAATGGGACTTTCTACCACGTCCTTGAAGATTGCTGCAAAGGGTGAGGAATTGCTCATTGATTGTCCTTCCTCCAGGCTCTGAGAAAACAAATATGATCTGTGGGGAAATTCAATAGGAGTTTAACGAAGAGCAAAGGCAATAGGTGAGATTTGGAGGGGAAATTAATTAAGCTAAACTAAAATTAGTGGATTTGAGTTAGAGATTCTGAGGGAGTCTGGACTGTGGAGAGAGAGCTGGAGGAAAAAGGAAGCGTACTGGCAGAGAGCTGATTCAGGGTCCAAGATTAATTATCATTCACAATCTAATTATGTAGTCTGAATCACTACCATGCCAGCTGAATTTCTTTCCTCTAACACAGGGGATGAGAAAAAGATGTGTTTCTGGAAGCTTGGAGTCTTGCTCCTAATTTTCACTTAAGAAAGATAATTAAAAAGCTCCCCTTTGTCCTTTTCTGATTATTATTTTTCATTTTTATCTTATTTAAAAGAGCTGCTCTCATCCAGATTACTTTCTCCTTCCTTATCAAATAACCATTCACAGGCTTGTCATCTGAATATAAAAATGTCAGGTGCATTCCTACTGGGTATATGATTTATACCAGGTGGGATACAGCATAAAATCTCCTTACCCAGTTTACTGAATTATTTGTACTGTCCACTATGTGCAGGACCTCTCTTAGGAGACTTAAGTTTTGCTAACGCTTGCAATCAAGGGTAAATGTAGTCTGGCTTAAAGTTCATCTACTTCTCACACATGTCCTAGAAGATGGAAGCTAATATTAGCTCCAATCTATAGATATTTAAGTAGGGTTAGAAAGTTTAAACACATTTTCTAGAGCCACATGACTAGTAGGTTAATGTAACCCAAGATTGAAGTCCAGGCTTACCCATCTCATCCAACCAACCGGTCGCCTTCCACGCGGACGAAGTCTGAATGTGCTGTGACGTGCAGCCATACATCTGGATTGATCTTGTGCAAACATTTCAAAACCATTTTCTTCAAGTATTACAACAAAGGAAAAATTTGAAGTTTATCTTCTGAACTCCCTGGTCTCTACTAAGAGTTATTTCCTATAGCTTTATCCTTTTATGGGGTGACTCTCAAAATCAATCCAGGTATGACACTTGAGCTCCTTTGTGTTATAAACCCACCTTACCTGTCCAGACTCACTGTCCTCACTCAGCATCGCCACTGACCCTATATTTTATGACTGAACCGAACTAGACACGTATGGATATATTGCTGCTGCTGCTGATAATGACCATAGAGATATCAGCAAGACCAAAGTGAAAATCAAGAAGGAATATTTGGAGCCCTAGAAAGGAGGTGAATGTGGTGGTTATAAACAGGAAATTTAAAACCAGACTGCTTGGGTTTAAACCTTGGGTCTGTAATGAGTGAACTTGGCTAATCAGAACTGAAGATAGTAACAGTGCCATCCTCATGGGGCTCTTATATGGTAAAGTGAGATAATGTAAAAACATTCCCCAGGACAATATCTGACACTGTAATTGTTATATATAAATTATTGCCCTATAACATTTAATTTTTAAATAGTTCTAAGGGACATTATATGTAATCCTCACTTTACAGAGGATTTAAACCCAAGCTCAGGGAGGGGGGATTCATAAAGCTGGAATTCTAAGAGGTTGTCATTTTAACTGAATCATAAGATTATTCAAGTAGCTGTATCAATCCCTGGTACTCTTTACTCTAGTTCAATTATTTTATTTTTTCAGAACTAAAATAATATTTTATTCTTCTTTATATCTTTTATTTCTTTGCAGAAATGTGTTGTTTCAATAGGGTTCATAATTGCACATTAAAGCATTTTTATTATAGCTTTCTTTAAATCCTTGTGTGACAATTCCAACATCTGCATCACCTTGGTATGGTGTCTGTCAATTGTCTTTTCTCCTCCAGGTTGAGATTTTTCTACTTCCTGGTGTAACGAATGCTTTCGACTGTATCATGGACATTCTGAGCATCACAAGACTCTGGTTCCTGTCCATATTTTGTATTTTAGCAGTGCCTTGGTCAGTTGGGATGTTATAACAAAATATCATAAACTGTGTTGCTTACAAATGATGGATATATATTCCTGAAAATCCTGGAGGCTGGAGGTTGGAGATGAGGGTACCAGCATGACTGGGTTCCGGCAGAAGCCCATTCCAGGTGTAGACTGCCAACTTCAACATGGCAGAGAGCAGAGAAGAAAGGAGCTCTCCCTTTACTTTTATAAATTTTCTAATCCCTCTCATGAGGGCTCCACTCTCATGATGTCATCTAATCCTAATTACCTCTCAATGGCCTCACCTCCCAATACCGCCACACTGAGGGTAGAGCTTCAACATATGAATTTGGGGCAGACAAAAGTACCCAGTCCATAGCAAGTTGGTAACCAGCCTGTTTAAGGTTCAGAATCCTTGTTCTATCTTCCTTTTGTGCTTTAAATATCCAATTTAGTGCTTACAGTCTACGAAGTGCTATTCTAGTCTGCTCAATGTGTGTGTTGCCAAGATGGCAGAAATCTACCCCACAGTGTCCATGGTTCTGATGGGGCAGGGGCAAAGATGCCGTCTAGTTACTGCAGAGGTGGGGTGAAAATTAGCACCTCGCTTAGAGGCTTCACCAGAGGGGTGCTTTGTCCTTACATGAGCCCTGAGGTCTCCAGCCACTCATACTTTGTTCCCACCTTTCAACGTTCTTCGTCTAGATGACTTACACATTTTGTCCAGTTTTAAAAATTGTTTAGCAGATGAGATAAAATAAAGTATGTCTCTCACTCAGTCAGAACCAGCAGAAATCCTTTTCAAACTCTAAATTCCATGCTTTCTTCTAGTACTTCACACTGTTCTGAGGCTGTAATATTTGAAACAGTATGTGTCCTGGCTGTGCTTAAACTGGATCCTGAACATTGAGATACATTCCTTCCACTATCCTTCTTCCCTCAGTTTTCCTATTTTCCTCTACATAAGATCATGTCAAGTTATATCCAGAATATGCTCTCTCTCTCTCATATGCAGTCCTTTCATTCTTCCTTTTATCCTGTCCCCAAGGACAGGGACATTATTGTTACTAGCCATATTCAAATCACTGATGGGTCTAGTTCACTAGAGGGTGTGACCACAGTGTACCGTAAAGAGGGCTCACAGACAAGGCATTGGCTTCTGTGCTGTCAGAAGATGAAGATACAGAGTACAGTCCAGGAGGAAGGAGGTCTCTCCATCTCTATCATCCTTCTCCTTTTCAATACATTTGGCATCAGTGATGACTGATACAGAGACTATTGTGAGAGCAGGTCCAGCCAACTCTCTGTCACTCTTCTTCTCTCTCTCTTTTTTTTTTATCTTCCATGTAATTGAAGTTAAGAGAACAGGGTTTGTTACCATTGTTCTTTGGTTCTTCTTTGCAATTGTCCAGTGTTTTAACATTTGGGGTTAGGATGTTAATAGTTTAGTTCTAGCTCCTCTTTAGCATCAGAGTGGTGCACCCCTCACCAGCCCTGTGTGTGTGTGCGCATGTGTGTGTGTGTGTACGTACGTGTGCCCCCTTATGTTTCCCTAAAAGCCCTTAAGAGAATGGTTTTGGTCAGCAAGAAGAAAAGGGGAGACAGCCAAAAGTGGGTACAAGAACATTTGAAGTAAAGGTACTCTCTAGAGCCCTGAGGCCCTAACACAGTAGAAGTCTCCTATCAGTAACCCCAGGATAAAGAGCCACATGGCAATGGAAGGGGATTGTTATTGTTTATCTAAAGAGTAATAAGGACATGTTCTCAAAATCCCAGGGCTTAAGCCTGGGTAGTCTCAGAGGCCGTCTGTAAATGTTAAGATGATCTCTACCTCCTTTCTGGACATCAGGATGACTACCTGCATGATCTGTTGGGCCATTGTGCCCTTCTTCTCTCCTGCTCTTCTTCCTTTCCCTTAAATATATGCGTGGCCCTCTTAAAACAAGCTGAAGATACAGATATTCTCAAAGAAAGAAAAATACTTTTTTTTTTTTAACCAGGAAACTGAGTAGCTGTGTTCTACTAACCATACAACCATTAGAATTTTCTATAGAAGAGACTCAGACCCAAGAAGGCTGAGTCTGCCTTCTGCCCACTGTGAAAAACTTCCATAACATTTCTTCTTTTTCAGTTTTCCAGAGGTAGCGAAAGACTGCTACTTCATGGGTATTAGGAGGATGGATGCTTATGACTCTCTTGGAATTAAAGTCCAAACTACTGCAGTTGTGTGGGTGTTGGATTAAGCAGTTTGATTAGCTACTTAAACTAGATTAAGGGCCATAGACATCAGGCCTTATCATTAAACAAGCCCTCCTCATGATTCACCTTTCTCAACGCATCTCCAGAAAACACAGTTCATTGACTCAGCCAAGTTAAGCTTAGCTATGAAATTAAAAAAGAAAAAGAAAACACAGCTATCAAAGTTTTGTTTTCCACTGCTCCTCTCCTCCACCCTCTTCGAGTTTTACACTCTAGCTTCTCTTCAACAGAGCTTGATTTAACAAGAAAACACTGGGTTCATTTACCCAGTCAGGGAGTGCTTCTCATGTTTGAGCTTTGACATAAAAATTGTCTTTGGGCAAGCTTCTCCACGGCCCCTTCGAGACCAATAGGGCTTTCGTGGTGATTACGGACTTGGGGGAAGGAAGCTGTACCTCAGAAGGCAGCAGAGACAGCAAAGGATTTCTCCAGCAGGGGTCCTGAGCTAATGGAAAGCAAAAAGCAAAGGTGATGGAAATACAGTGTTCGGATGAGTCTGCGGTGATACCATTTGACTTTACAGGCTGTAAGCATTAAATAAGTCACTCCCGTGGCTCCTAGACTTTGAATGTAAATATGACACAGTTCCCAGACTCTATACCAGGAGAATTTAAATCCACAGTTTCGTGTAATATGTTTATAACATGCTTTAATAAAAGTAGGCAGAGGAACAGACATGTTCCTCCCAGCTCAGGTTGAATTGCTTCAAATATTTTAACATCTATTTTTGAGCTTCTACATTGAGTATTAGGCATACACACATGAAAGTGGCATGTTCTCTTAGGATTTATAACTTGATAATAGAGGAAGTCGCAGAAATGAATAGCTGTCATGTACATGGTTATTAGTAATATTCTACTCAGGGTATCAACACACACCGTGCAGGGTAAGAGCCTGTGTGTTAGCCTTGCCCCCAATCTGAGTTTAACACAAGGTTCTGTCTCTTATTAACTCTGTGACTTTGGGCCAGTTGTTTCATTCCTCAGAGACTCAGTTTCTCTATTTGTGAAAGAAGGACAGTATTTCATTCTGTGCAGGTGAAATGAAGATATGCAAATAAGATAATTGGTGCGTGTCCGACACGTGCAAAAAATGCACAAAGACTGGTAATTCCGCATTGATAACTTTGGGGTTTGGGGAAAAGAGAAAGACATCGTAATTTAGGGGCTCTGCAAAGGTTTTTTGCAGAGGTGGCTCTGGAGGAAAAGTTCCCTCAACAGACTGAGGTTGTAGGAAAAGGCACTTCAGTCAGCAGTGGCTGGTGGAAGCAGCCATGCAAAGGAGAGTATGAAGTTCATGGTGGGCTAACGTGCAGTGGGAGATTATTTTGTAAAAATACAACGGGGCCAAAAGACAGAAGATTTTGAGTTCCCATCTGAAGAATATGCACTTGATTCAACAGACAATAAAGTCATTGAAGGCTTTTGAGGAAGAAAATGACAGGCTAGGAGCTTTTCTTTCTCAGAAAGATTACTCCGAAGGCTGTGAGGGGGGTGGCTGGATTTCAGGGAGGGGGCTTCAGAAAGGCCTCAGGGTTAGGCCTGTGAGGGAGCGGTAGTCAAAGAGGGGTTACATATCGGAAATTACATATGTAGCATGATTTTGATTTTGTTTTTAAGGGGGAAATTAATTCTTGGCAGCAAGGACCAAGTGTAAAAGCAAAGAGAGATAGGGAGGAAGTATGGGTGGGGAGAAGGGGGGCGGGAGAACGAAATGTTCTTTCTGTTCTTTCTTGTCTACTTGACACTTGGAGGGTTGCTCTAGTAAATCATTTCACAGAGGCAATCAGCACACATGTTAGTGCCTTGGCATCTAATTGGCACCATCCACCAGCCCCTGCACAGAGGCCGACAATGGATGGCACTGGGCTGTGAGTGGAACACATTTGCATTTCTTAGAAGATTGCCAGTGAGCTAATCATCACGGTTGTCTGAAATCTTCCCAGGGAGGACACATCTGGCTGGGGCAAGAATCTCTCAGGCCACCAGGCCCTTCACTCAGGCCCTGGTGAGCACCAATATAAAGGAAGGTGGGCAGAGGACCAAGCCGTACCTATCAAAGTAGACAAGTGGGAAAGGCATTAGGTTGGGGTCCTTGTTCTGTGTCCACCACTAAGTTACTGTACATTACTGGATTTGGCCATTTGCCTTTTGTGTGTTTTAGCTAATTTTTCTGGAAAATGGTTCTGAAAGTAAGGCATCTAAGCTGTAGACATTGGGAGTGAGCTCCTGGGCTCTGGATTGGTCAGGTTAGGTATCATACATATTATTCATTTCTGACTCTTATTGATGTTCCAGGCACCAGGATTCATGCTAGGTACTAGGGTAGACAGTACAATGAGATACTGTTCTGTTTTTAAGGATCTCACAGCATGCTAGGACTAACACTTAGGCAACTAAGTGGGTGCAAAGCCCAACAGAAGTCTGGACGGGAAAGGTGTATTTAAGCTGGACTTTGGGGCATGAGAAGCATTTTCTGGCTGGAAAGAAAGAAGATTTCTAGGTAGAGGCTACAACACAGACAAACACGGAGATGTTTAATTGCATGTTCTGTGGGAAAACAGTGAGTAGTCCCATGTGTTAGAGGACTTTGGGGGAAAATTGTGAATGTTAGGTTTTGTAAATGGATTTCAGGTTATTGGAACTCAGAGCCCTCAGGTTAATACCACAAGGATCATTTAAAACTTCTTCAATCAAGATTGATATTGATGGGAATCTATTGATAGTAAATACGGTGCCAGGCACTTGCTCTGGCAATGCCCACTGATGGACAGAGATAAGAGGAGGCTACTTTACTACACATCAGACACTTTGTTGAGGAACAGAGAGCCCCAACATGCACACAAATCCCAAAGCCAGTCGCTCGTGTGTTTATCCTTTCATCTTGTCATTTACAAATCCAAGTGAACCCGTATGATGTGCTAGGATTCTGTATAAAAGATGAGTAAGTGAAGTAACCTCCTTGCCTGTGGAGCTCACAGACAGTGAAATATTGTAGATGATTATACTGTCTAGTGTTACAGGTCGTGATAAGCATACGTACAGGAGCCTGGGATCCAGAAGTCTAGTGGGAGGTTGGTGGAGGCGCACTTCCCAGAGGAATCAGCAGCAGAGGGACCCCTGAGAGTGGGACAAAGTCAAGCCAAGTTGGACAGGGGCTTGTATGTTTCCTAGAGGGCACAGAGAAGACTCTTTGGGGCAGAAGGAGGACTCCGTGCTGACAAGGTGCAGAGATCCTGTGGCTGGAACAAAATATGTGTAGGTGGAGGAAAATAGGCAGGGCTAAAACTGAGCAGACAGGTTTCACCCCCCACCGCCCCTCCCCCCAGCACCAGCCAGCCCCGAGCGGCTGTCCATGGTACCGAGGAGCACAGAGCAGCCAGCCTCTCAGTGCTGAGAGACTGCAAACACTCAGAGGCAAAAGAGAATTTTCATGGAAATGTAAAACTTTTCGGAAGAGCTTTGATTTTTATTTTAAAGCTTAAGTGAAGAAGGCCCCCAGGTCAGGAAAGGGGAGGGGGTGAGGAAAATATATGTGTATTTTTTACCAGATGCTTCCCCTGCCCGATCATCACCCATTCCAGAAGGACTGTTTCTTTAGTGCCAGGGATATACTCAGAGAAAATTCACAGAGGCTGTGAGGGGCTGGCTGTTGGGGGGCTGAAACCCCACCCCTCAGTGAAGGCAAGGCTTCATCTGCCTTTTAATGGAAGGTGAGACAGATAGCAGCCCTGGGAGCGGGCTTGCCTATTCCAGGGGCCGTTTGGAGGTCTGAGGCTCAGCCGGTAAGAAGGCCCCGTTATGAATACACTCAGGCTCCCAGAGGCTGTTCAGATTTATTCCAAGGCAGTTCTTAGAGCCTTGGTTTAATAGTTCACTAGCTTTATTGCCTTCCTACTGAAATGCTTATCAATTGTGACCCCAAAGATCAGTGGCATGGTATCACTGCTAAAGAACTAAGTCTAAAAGGAATTCTGATTGTTACTCCCTTTCTAAAACATTTAAAGGGGCTCACTTACTGGGAGGGACTATAGCAGAGCTGTTCAAGACCACTCAAGTCAGGCTGCCTGGGTGTAAGTGGGCTTCCCTGTTTACTGGATCAGTAACTTCAACTCTGTCTGTCTTAGTTTTCTATGATGACTATCAAAATCACCACAGACTTGATGGCTTAAAACAACTGAAATATATTTCTTCATAGTTCTGGAGGCCAGGAGTATGAATTCAATATCCTTGGGCCCAACTCAAGCTGTTGACAGGGCCATGTTCCCTCCAAGTGTTCTAGGGGAGAGTTCATTCTTCTTCCAGCGTCTGGTGGCTGCCAGTGCTCCTTGGCTTGTGGTTGCATCCCTCTAATCTCCAAGGCCTGTGTCTTCAATCCTCTCTCTGCTCTGATTTCACATTGGCTTCTCCTGTATGTGTAGTAAAATCTCCCTCTGTCTTCCTCTGAATAGGACTCCTGTGATCTCATTGAGGGTCTACCTGGATAATCTAGAATAATTTCTTCTTCTCAAGACCCTTAATTTAGTAACATCTGTGTATGTCTGTTTTTGTTTTTTGTCAGATAAAGTAAGTTTCACAGGTTCCAGGGATTTGAATGTGGATATCTTTTGGATGCTTATTTTTCACGGACACACCAGTATCTGCCACATGGTAAATGGTCAGTACATGTTAACAATGACAGTTATGTCATGAAACAGCTCTCTTTCCTCTTCTCTACCAAATCCCTATGGGCCTCTCTTTTTTTCCTTCCTCATCCTTCCCATTTCTACTATCCTGTTTTCCAAATTCTTTCTCTTCTCAACACTGTAAGCAGCATTCTGATAACATGGCTCTTTTTCTGTTACCACTTTTCTTTCCCCAAGATGATCTCTCTGCCAGGAGTTGGCCTTACTTTCCTCGGTGAGGAGGGGTGAAAGTGGAACGTGGAAGATGGGAGAGAGCTATGAGCAAAGAAGGGGGGACAAATGGAAGACCGTGAATCCACACACATGGACATTTTCTTTCCTGGGACAGCTCTTTCTTTCCTGACCTCATTCATAGCCCACAGATCATCACCTGCCCACGTGGGAATGCTGGAAGGCATCCTAGACCCCTCCCCTCTCTAATGTCTCTCCTGTTTCCAACACCACTCTTCACTTCTTATCAGCCCAGACCTGCAAGAGCCCATTTCAGAAAGATCTCTTCGTTGGGCCTCTGCAGTTCAGTCTCCCTGCAAAGCTCTTAATTAAGGCTCTAATGGTCACCACTGCCCATGCTCACGATTAAAATAGACTTAATTGGTTTCTGTCTCCTAATTTGCCCCATCCTTTACACCTGCCAGAAGCTCATTTTGTTTGCTTATTTGTTTTTCCCTTTAGAGGAGGTAGCACACATTAAGATAAGAGCCTGATCTTTGGACTGAGAATGGTAATGATTCAAGCTGTTACTATGCTATTTAGTAATTCAAAATATTTAATAGTTTTGAGCCTTGGGGACAGTCTAAAAAAGCTGTTACCAAAAATCTGTATAGAGTAGTGAGTGCAAAGCAGTTCTGTGGTGCTTAGCACATGGCAGATGCCAAATGAACTTGTAGTTCCCTTCTTCTTGTTGGATAAAACAAACAAATGCTCCCTACGTCATGCCCCTATATACCCTTCTATGAAAAACATGGCTTTGCTGATACTTCCCTCTATATGCTTTACCTTCAATAAGCATTCCTCTCATTTGGGTCATTCCAATCACTACACAGTCGTGTGTTATCTTTCCTGTCTTAAGAATAATTACTTGATCTACTTTGCCTGTGCGTCTTCACCACATCTCTATGTTCCCCATTGCCACACATCTTGAAAGCATTGTCTATTGCCAATATTTCAATTTTCCTTCTTTAAAGCCACTCTAAGCAGCTTTCTTCACACTGCCCTATGGAAATTGCTCACTTTAAGGTCACCACTGACCTCCAAGTTGTGAAATCTAGGGGTCAGTTTTCAATCTTGTCCTTATTTGATTTATCAGCTGCACTTGACACAGACAATTCACTTCTCTTTGATACACTTTTTAAAAGGATTCCTTGGGCTCTAAATCCTCTTGATTGTCTTTCTACTTTACTGGTGGTTCTTTCTCAGTTTTCTCTGTTTATTTCTTGTGTTTGTAACCACTTTATCTGGGGTTACTCCTGACTCTGTGCTGTTCTTCTCTTTCCTTCCAAAGTTATTTCCCTGCTGATTACACCCAACATCAAGCTATAAACAAAATCTATATGCCGAAGGGTCAAGACCTCTTTCCCAACCTCCAGATACTATAGTCAACTGTTTTCTTTACATCTCTATTTGAGAATCTAACCAACAACTTAAACCCAACCTGCCAATCATATCCCCACACCACCTACCACCACAACCTGCTCCTCTCTGTCACCGTCCAGTCCCAGCTGTTGACAAATCCTCCCTTCCATTTGCTAGCTTCAGACTTTTCCTACACAATCTTCTAGGCTATCCCACTTGGTTTTGACAAGGATTTTTGTGCTCTTGCAGCACACTGTACAGACTAGACCGTCATTGTGATGTGTATTACACTGTTTCTAGTTTGCATCTTTCTGTGTCTTTTTTAATTTCCTGCTTAGTAGTACTTTCAACTCATTGAAGTTAAGGACATAATGTGTCCTAAGTATTTGGCACAATGTTCAATAATAAGTGTTTGTGAAATAAATGAATGAAAATGTTAGGGTAGAGGAACCATAGTCTATAATTCAAAAATTGGTCTATAGTCCCTTAAAGGCAGTCAATATACACAGGAAAATAGAAGGAGTTAAAACTAGGTGGAAAATATATAATTATTTGTTACCTTTTAGTCTTGATCCAGTGTTAGGGTTGAAAGTACTGATTTTTAGCAGCATGTGGTAAAATAGAATGGAGAGGATAGACAGATCAATTTTAAATTTCCTCAATAAAAGAATCTTAAGGCATGGTATGAATGGGGATTTCAATCTGAGTACACTGGAAGATCTGAGCTCTTAATTGGGGAGAAACATGGAATTAAATCTCAGCATCATTTACCAGTTGAGGCATTTGGGTAAGTTATTTAATGTCCTTGAGTTGAAGGATCCTCATCTGTGAAGTAAACATAGTAAATACTCACCTCAGAGAGTAATTTTGAACATTAAGTGGGAGAGAACCTGGTTCCTCATTAATATTAAGTAAATGGTAGCTCTCATTGTTAGCCTCAAGGATTTGTCTCAGAAAACAAGAAATGACAGCCAACTGAGAATCTTTATGGCCAAATTGTTCAGGTTTTCTATATTTCTTAAAATTCTTATTTAAGTGTATGTTTATGCATGTATGTTTGTGTGTGTATATATATATATGTGTGTATATATATGTATATAAATGTGTGTGATGTATATGTGTGTGTGTGTGTGTGTGTGTGTATGTGTGTATATATATATATATATACATCATTGTGTTTCCCTGGCTGGTTTGGCTCAGTGGATTGAGCGTCGGCCTGCGAGCTAAGTGTCGCTGGTTCGATCTTCCAGTCAGGGTACATCAGAGAAGGAAAACTCTAACTCCAAAAAACCTCCGCTGCCTTGCGGCATACCTCTTCAGGGGAAAGGCTAAGGGAGTAAACCCCGACAGAAAATCCGGAGCCGGAGTCCCTAAGGCGGTTTGACATTGTAGTCAACACCGGCAACTCCTGCGGCGCACCTGAAGCCAAGCTGTATTGACTCCGTCTTTCCCTTGGACCCTTCAGCTGCAAAGAGAGGGGGGGTCTGCTGCATGGGCAACAGCAGACCCTCCATATCACCCTGCCCAGGCTCTGTAGCTTCAGCTTCACTGGAGAGGACACTCCAGCGTCATCGCAAGATGTCGATTCAACATGGGAGGAGACAGATACCGTGTCACTCCCGAGTCGGACTGCACAGCCATTCTCGGCGGTGCAGATAGACTCTTAAGAAGCTACACCATCGTCTCTTGAGACGGACGGCTGTGGAGACATCCTTGTGTGTGCCTATGGCTATGGCTTAGGGGGAATGGAAGGGATAAAACATTTGACCAAAGGGGCTGTGGAACAATGTGTAGCCACAGAGACTCAGCTTGGCTTCTTTAACCCACTTTCCCAGCCCCTTGCTGAGCATCATCCACTATCAAGTCCACTGCTCTCTGCTTTGCTCCTTACCAGCCACTGTCGCTGGAGAAAGCCATGACAAGACAATACTCTCTAAATTAAACTGTGAGCTCTGTCCCCAGCTTAGCATCACTTTTCTCTATCATAATCCCTGCCGATTTGGCCTGATCCCACCTGGAACATCAACAATAGTTGAGCAATGCCAATAGTCCTCATTTGTGTATCCTCGAAAACCAGACTGTAGGAAGCTAGTTAGTTAATATGCAAAGATTGTTATAAATGTTAAATTTTATATGAAAATATAAAGCCCTTGATGAATATGGGAGACCTGAATTCATAAGGAGCCGGTAAACATCAGGATCAGGCCAGTTTCTGCGGCCTCATCTCTTACTATGTCTACCTTCTGATGCCTCTTGCCCTAGAATCTTCTCGTGCACCGCTTCACGTTCTCTGGCCCTATCTTTTATGCGACCACTGCTAGAGTGAACAGTTTCACGAATGTTGCTCTGATTTTACCAGGTGCTACCTGACAGCATCCCCCTAGACCTGCGCCGCACACCTCTCACTTCCTGCCCTGGAGATTTTCTGACATTGAAGATTGGAATGTACTGTGCACATCCCTGGAACTGCGAGGGGAAGTAGTGGCTGTGGGGCTGCCCTTGACTTGATTAACAAATGCTCTGCCACCTCTCCTCTGGGCAGATGGTTCTGATAAATATTTCATAAAACACTTTAGAAAATCTTTCAGGATTGATGACCAGTTGGTTTTCTCTCGTTTGTTTTATTTTCCAACCCTTGATCCTCCTCCCTGGGTTCATATTCCTAAATAAACTACCTGTATGCAAGCCTTTGCCCTTTGCCTGTCTCTACTTTCAGAAAACTGAGGCTCAGCCCACCTGTCCCACTAAAGCAAATTGCAATGATTGGCATATGTTACAATAAATAGTAGGTGTAATTCTTTACTTCACATACTCACACAGCTTCACAGTTGGAACAAGTAAAAGATTCACTAAGATTTCCTTCTGAGACTGACCTCCTGGATACTTGTTTTCTTTCTCTTGAGTCTCTACCCCATTTATATTCCTTCATGTTTCAAACAAGATAACCCTGCAACTCTTGGGTGTGGTTTATTGACTGAAGTATGGACATCTGGCCAGAAGGAGTCAATCTTTTGGCAGGGCTGAGTCAGTCAGTTTTGATCCTGCCTTATTGGAAAAATCAGTGATATACGATGAGTTGTCTTTGCTGTGCTTCATAGATATTCCATGTCTTCACATGGCTTCCATTCTACTGCTCTTCCTCCACTGTTTGCCCAAAATAATACTTTACCTCTGCACGAGGTCACCATTCCCACATCCTGTTCATGATATCATCCTATCTCTTTACTTACCTTTGCTCTGAGCATCTTGAAAATGTCCTGTACATATACTACTTCAATGTCTTTGTGTTCCAAAGGAGCCCCTGGCAATCTGGATTCTATTCATGCAGCTCTATTAAACTGATGGACCGGTGTGTTGACATTGCTCTTTCAATGACAAAATTCATCCTGTCCTCATCCTCCTCCAATACATCTGGTTTTGTTAAATACATCTATTTTTCTTCAGGCTTCTGTGACTTCTTTTTCTGGGTCATCCTATCAATTTGGTAGGAACTTTCCTATGTATGAAAGTCTTCCCTAAGGCTCCATCATCTGTGTTCTCCCTGTAGGACCTCTTCCTCTGTGGCATTTCTACAAGATGAATGGCTGCCCTAATGACAGTGAAGGAGTTAGCTTCTCCTGTACGTTCTGGTCTGAATGCCCCATCTCTGCTGGACAGCTCCCTTGGTCAGCTCCTAAACTTTTTTTTTACTTTGTTAAATCATATTTTTATTGTTATTCTATTACAGTTGTCCCATCTTTTCCCCCTTTGCCCTCTTCTGCTCATCCCTCCCTGGCTCCCACAGTCAGTTCCCACACTGTTGTCCATGTTTGTGGGTCATGCATACATGTTCTTTGGCTAGTCCCTTCCCCTTCTTTCCATCATTAACTCCGTCTCTCCTCCCTTCTGGTCGCTTCAGTCTGTTCCATGTTTCTGTGCCTGTGGTTCTCTTTTGTTCATTACAGCGGTCCCTCTCTATATCGCGTTTCACTTATCGTGGCCTCACTGTATTGCGGGATTTAAAAAATATTTTATTTAATTATTTATCAAGGATTTTTTGCTATATCACAGGATTTTGCAGTACTGTATACATATGTTGTTAAAGTTACATAAGCTTAAGAGTGTAGAAAAAATATAAGGTTCCTACTTTGCGGGGGGTCTAGAACATAATACCCATAATAAGTGAAAGAATCCTGTAGTTTATATTGTTCATTAGGTTCCTCCTATAAGTGAGATCATATGGTATTTGTCTTTCACCAGCTGCCTTATCTTGTCTACTTCTACAAAAAGGCTAAATCTGTATGACTTTGGCACTGATTCAGAAGGAGAATGCTAGAGGAGAGGGAAAGAAAAAGAAAAATCGACAATGATTCTGAGATTTTTAGCCACCGACTTATTACTGGTAATTAACAGAGATAGAAAAAAAATGAAAGGCATTTATTGGACCATGTATCTCTTCACTCCCTTGCCCAAGACAATGGGGTAGAAGATTGTTTACTGAATCTCCCTACTGTGTGTCAGAAGCTGGTATAGGCATTTCAATAGGCTATTTCATTTAGTTTTCAAATACAACTCTGTTTTATGTATTTTCTATTATGGACCCTATTTTACAGGCAAAGAAACCAGGACTACAAGATATTAAGTGAGATTTCTTAAGGATGTGTGATGAATTTTAAATCCAGAATAAAGTACTAAGTCCATTAATCTTTAAAAACTTTGTCTTTCTCATCACAACTCACAATATGAGAAAATAAGAAAGTGCATAAAACCTTGGAGATTAGAGCATAATTAATATCTGACTTTGAAATGACATTTGAGACTGGAGTCAAGGTTTTTTAAGATTCGTGCTGGTGGTCAGTTATAAGTCATAGTCTTTCTTTATGGAAAAATTTTCTCTCAGAAATTACAAAGAGAGCTTTTATTTTATTTGGAGTTAGTCTCTTTAGTTAGGAATCTGGAACACTCTATTACTTTTTATTCTGTACTCTTCCTCATAGTTTTTTTAAACACACACACACACAAACACACGTGTCCCTATATCAGGATTTCTCAACCTGTTATTGGCATTTTGAGCTGAATATTTTTTTTGTTCTGAATGAGGCTGTCCTGTGCATTGCAGCAAGTTTAGCAGCACCTTTGTCTTACACACTCAAGACCCAGTTGCATCTTCTCCTAGTATGACAATCAACAATATCTCCAGACATGTCCAAATGTATTATTAAGGGAAAAATTGCCCATGGTTGAGAACTACTGATCTGTGTTTATGTGCACACATATCCACATTGTCTATGTGGAACAAGAATGCATGTGTGGGTCATGAGATTTATTAGTCTTGCTTACATCTCTCTTCCAGTGCTTGGGACAGTGCCTGATCATACTTGGCAGAAAATACAACAACTATTTGGTGCATGAATAAATGAATGAGAAGGAAGGGACAACAATTTTATTGAGAGTCTACTTTATGCCAGATCTTTCATTAAGAAATTTTTTTCAATACACTTATTTTCCAGATGAGAAAAGAAAGGCTCAGAGAGGGTGGCTTTCCGGATTCATACAGCTAGACAGTCTAAGAATCAGCATTTCTATCTGGTTCCACCTACACTAAAGTTTGCCCTTCTTCCAGGCTACCAGACTGGGATATACTCATAGAATTATGAGAACCATAGTTTAAGCCTGAACACACAAATTACTAATTACCATGTCAGCATTTTTTTGCCTCCAGGGAAAATGGTTTCTAAATCATACGCTTGCCAAAAGAGAATTTTTGAGTTCTCTTCTCCTAATTCTTCCAGTCTTCACTATGAGAGACCTTGTTTCTCTCTTTCCTGAGAACATTGCAAAGTTATAAACTTACATTGTGACTTGAGAGGAATGATTTTGTTCATCTGCTTAGCCACTCAGCGATGTGGACATGACCCAAATTGTTTGTGACATATTTGTTGCCCAGATATGAAATCTCAGTGACCTTGATCAACCAAGTCTGGCTGACACCTTTGTCTACAGCTGGGAGTCACAATCTGAAAAGCCAGAAATCTTTAACAAAACTGTCTTTTTCAAGAACCTCAGGGAAAATAAGCTTCTAGCTTTGCTGTTTGGAACAAGACTGGAAATAAAATGAACAAACGCATCAAGAAATATTTTTCTCTTGGTTTAAACGTTAGGCATGAGATGTTGCAGTGGGATTTTAGGTTGCAAAGTTTCTCTGGTTGGGATGGATGGCTTCCAGGTAACTGCGGTTTTGAAGTGTATGCTCTTTTCTTTTAAAAGTGAAAGATTATATGGCAATAATTTTAATAATGACAATAATAATGATAAGCTAAATGCTACCTGCTTTTAAGTCATCCCTATAACAGAAAAGCAATGTTGAAATTCCTGCGGGAGCCACCATCCTGGGTACCTGCCCTCCAATGAATATTCAGGGGTGCAGACCCCTTCCAGCTCATAAGGCTCCCATATTCATCACTGGGCTCCCAGGGTTGATGCAGAAAAGAAAGAGAGAACACGGTGAAGGTTTACCATATATTTAAATTCCTTGGCCTAGGATTGACACTCATCCCTTTCATTCTCAGATTTAGTTTGCTAAAAAGGAGTAACAGGGCCCTACGTAGAATAACTGCAAGTGCATTGGGAAAGGTAATCCGTTGCTTGGCAACCACTTCCCAGCAACAACCGTGGACCATAGTTAGAGAACAGGAATCTGTAGAAGTCTGAATTTGTGGTATGTATTGTATGCTTTTCAAGGTTCATTAACATGATACCTTTTTACTACAAGTAAATGGCACTTAGGAAGTGTACTGATTGTTATCTATTATATTTGTTATATTTTCTGAGAAAATGGACCTTTAGCATTAGAATTTTTAAAGGGTCATTCAGGGACTCCAAAAAGGCTGTGTTCTAGGTTGGTATTCAAATTCTGTCCATTTGGTGGCACAGACAGTGATTTAATGTTTCCTATGTCTGAAGAGTTTGTCTCCAGGTAGGGCTGTGACTGCCTCTGTCTTCTTGGGTCTGTTACAAAATCCATAAGCTATCATGTTCCACTGAATAGAAGGAATGATAGATGTACAAATTCATAGGACTGTACATCCTCAGACCAAAGTGCTTCTGTGGTGTTGGGTCTACAGCAACTCAAGTTCACTGAGAGCTGATGCATCTTTAACTGTATTAATTTCCTATAGTGGCCTTTACACATTACTACAAGATTTGGGGCTCTAACAACAGAAATTCCTGATTTACAGTCCTGGAGGCTAGAAGTCTGAAATAAAATTGTCGCATGGCTGATTCCTTCTGGAGGCTCTGAGGGAGCGTCTGTTCCATGACTCTCCCTGCGCTGCTGCTGCTTGCTAGCAATCCTTGGTGCTTTCGGTCTGCAGCTGCCTTGGCCCAAACTCTCTCTTTTTCTTCCCAAGACATTCTTCCTGTGGGCCTATGTCCAATTTGCCCTCTTTCTATGAGGACACCAGTCATTAGAGTAGAACCCACCTCAATTATGGGTTTATCCTAACTTGATCACATCTTCAAAGATCTGATTTTGAAATAAAGCCATGTTCCTAGATGCCAGGCATTAGGACATGAAAATAACTTTTTGGCAGATACAATTCAACCCACAGCATTAACCAAATCAATTTCACTGAGGTTATTATTAATAATAATAGTAATAAGATGTCAGTTGTCATATACTTGCTATATACTGGGCATTGAGTTAAGTATTTTATAGGTATTATCTTGCTTAATCAAGACACCCCTATGAAGCAAATTTTGTTGTTATTATTATGACTCCTGCCACTATCATCATCATCATCATCACACAATTTTGATGTGGAGAGACTGAGTGAGACCCAGAGAAGTGTGATATCTTGCCCTTGGTGAGACAATGAACTGGCAGAGCGGGCCCTGGAATAGAGTTAGTGTAAGTTCAGAGCCTAGAGTCTTATCCAATATCTTGTACAGTTGACATCTTTTTCTAACCCAGCAGAGTTCCTAGAACCAGTGGAAATGAACATTCTTCCTCCAGTTCCAACCCAGCATGTGAGGTCTTCTCCTGCTGCTTCTCCCTCTTAAACTTTCCGTTTGAACCTTCCTGTCAGTGCGGCTACACGTTCCCCCATGTCCATCTTGGCGCTGTCAGGGGGCTGCTGTTCTTCTCCAGCCCCTTTAACCAAAGCCAGGGCTTATTAGCTGAACCTTTTCCTGGAGCTGAGCTCTTGCTCAAGGCAAACTTTCAAGATGCCAGCTTCTTTCCTCAGCATCTCTGGCTGATATGTCACATAATTGCAGAGCACAAAGAGCCCCTGCCATCCTCACGATTCAGCTTTGCTGGGAACCTGCATTAATATTCCTTTCACCTAGAGGCAAATCAAAAATTACTATTATAGTGGGAAGAAAACTTAATTTTTGTTCATTTGATGTTTTATAAATTATAAAAAATTGTCAGTTGTAATGAGTAAATATTAAAAGGGAAAAAGTAAACCAAAGGTGTATCAAGGCATAGCTAATGGTCCCCTCCACAATGACACCGTTGTTTCTAGGCATCTGAAGTAGCCAATGTTAGTAAGCTATATACGTATTAAATAAAATGCTCTTACATATTACATAGAATGAGGTAAAGGTTTAATTAGATTTATTTTAAATATAGCAGAATCATACAATACATATAACTTTAAAACTTACTTTAAAAAATATGTCATGAATATATAACATAACTTGTCACTATTTTAATTAGGGTGTAGTCCTTGGGCCTCTTCTCTGGCCCACTAGTCTTTCGGTGATATCATTGAGTCCTGAGCCATTAAAAATCTCTAGGTTGCTGACTTGCAAATGTGCACCTCTTGACTGGAGCTTTGCCTGAATTTCAGACTTGGATATTGTATCGCCTACTCACCAACGCTCCTCACCTGTATTGTAGATACTTAACACTTAATATGTCCAACATGGGGTTCCTAACACTCTCCTCAAAACTGACCCCGCCCCCTCTTCATTTATGAAGTGTCCATCATTCCATTGGCTCAGCTCCCCAAAATCTTGCAGCTGCCTGGGAGTCCTCTTTGTGTCCCATGTCAAACCGAATCCCTCAGCAAACCCTTTTGGCTCTCTTTCAGAGTATATTCAGAATACAGCCACTTCTTACCTTCCTCTTCATCTCTGTTCTGGTTTGAACCCGAATTAAGACATAGAGTTTATATAAAAATAAAAAGTATACAACAATAAAAGTAATATATTTATATGTAATATGTAATTATATAGGATGTATTATGTTTATTTTGGTTTAAATATACATAAATATATACTACATATAATTATATATCACATATGTTATACTCCATAATAATATACATATAAATTATATAATATATATAATTCTTTATTCTAATTTTTATAAATTAATATTTTACAAAAAAATTGGATTATTGCATATATGTTGTTTCATTGTGTTTTTTCTCTCTGCCATCATTATTTCCAGTTCCTGCTATTTTTATTGCCAGACATTTGTGCCTTCCCTTTTCTCAAACCATGCAAACAACCAGAAGTGCATCTTTTCGTGCTTAGTTTCTCTGGCAGAGCTGTGAGAGAGAGGGACTCTGTGTTCTTCATGTCTGGAGTCTGGGGACTCACCAGAATCTGGCACATTGCAATGAATTAACCTGTTGGACAATTATGAGAATAAGAGATGGACTAGCCCTGTGCTCTGATTTACGATGTAGATATGATTCAAGTCCCCAAGGAAATGTACCTGCAATGACTTGTAAATGTTTTGAAACAAATCCTTTCCCTCCTCATTGACAAACCTCTGACCTTCTGTTGGAACCACCTTGCTTGCTTCTGAGTCAGAAATAGAACAGAAATAATAATGGTGGCTCCTGAGATTATATGCCCAATACGATGGTAAACAAATGACACGGACCATCTCATTTAGTATTCATGACACTGAATGAGAAGGCACTGCAGTGTTTCCCATTTAGTAGATGAGGACTCTAAAGAACAGAAGAACTAATGTCATACTCCAAATGGCAGAGCTCTGCTTCAAGGCAAGGCAATGTGACTCTGGTACCTGAGTCTTTATTTTTTATTGAATTGATTGGGGTGACATTGATTAATAAAATGATATAGGTTTTAGGTGTACAAGTCTATAATACATCATCTGTGTCTTGTGTTGTGTGTTCAGATCTCCAGATTGTCTCCTCCCATCACCATCATGTCTCCCTTTGCCCTCCTCTGCCTTGTCCCACCCGCTTTCCCTCTGGTAGTCACCATGCTTTGCCTGTGTCTCTGAGTTTTATTTTTTCTCAATCCCTTCACTTTTTTCACCTAGCTCCACAACATCCCACCCCTCTCTGGCAGCTGGCAGCCTGTTTTCTATCTGTGAGTCTGTTTCAATTAGTTTATTTTGTTCATTAGATTCCATAAATGAGAGAAAACATATGGTCCTTGTCTTTCTATGACTGACTTATTTCACTTAGCATAATGCTCTCCAGGTCCATTCAGACTGTCACGAAGGGGATAACATTTCCTTCTGAAAGAGAGGTGGCAAAACAATACCTTCATAACAGCTCAGAACATTTCTGGAAAGATGCATGGGGCTTTGTTTCAGCATTAGCAAGACAAGATAAAAGGACTGGAGCTGACCCAATAGTGAGTCAGGACTCCCATGCCTCTTACTCTGACATCTCAATAGGCTTCCCAGACTCCAGTGTCTCCATTTGTAGAACTAGAGACAGAGCTGGCTGATTATGGCATAGATGTCACGGGCTTTGCAGTCAGGCAGTCTAACATGGCTTTCATCACATACTTGCTCTGTCTGCTAAGGCAGGTGACTGAATCATTCTAAATGTCTTTTTTAATTGCATCCAGAGTGGGCATATAAAATCCTATAATAATAAAAAGCTGTTGGGGGCAGAGAAATGTGCTCTATCCAGAGAAGAGCTCAGGCAGGGCTCATGGTGAATGCCCAGCTCAGCACTCTATGACATGTTCAGGTCCTCTTGCAGGTGAGTCTGGAAAGAGGACGTGGTTCCCAGAGCCCCTACCTCTCTTTAGCACCTTTATTTCCATTACTGTCCTAATCCAAACAACCTTCCTGATCTGTGGCTGTGGGATCTGAGGTTGGAATGTATACAGAGCTTGGTTCCCTGGCAGCTAGCATCAATGCCAGGATTCTCCCCACGCCTCCTCGTTGTAACAGCCCTCTTCTCCGGACACAGCCTTCGACTGCCCTGCATATAGAATCTCTGTGATCTCTCAATAGCCTCTCTTTGAAAGCCTTGAGAGAATTTAAGTAATTCTACCACCCTTTCTTCCATTTCACTTCTTGGGTTCTTTACTAAAAGAATGCTACACATAAGGGGAAAAAACTCTCAACTGGAAAAAATAGTAGCTGAGACTTAAGAATTATTAATATACAGTTCTCTGATAACTTTGAGTTAGAGTTTGATAAATTAAGGATGAAATGAGGTGTCTTGCCTCCCCAGATTTGAATTTTGGGACTCTTGGGCTAAAGCATGCTTACACAGGAAGGAACATGTAAATAGACACCAAGTTCCCTGAATTTATTCATTCAACCAAACATAGGGGATGGGAAGAGAGAAACTAACAGGGAAGACCAGCCACCCCAAAGCTAGACCATGCCCAGGAGAGTTTATTGCACTAGGAGACAGGATAAGAAAGAGAGGGGACAACCTAGGTTTCTGTCCTGTAAGGCACAGTGGCTTTGCCCTCCAGTAAACGTGGCCCAGTGAGTATATGGACTTTGGTCAGTCATCTCAACAAATGGCTCATGATGAGGGAGGGATTCAGGGAAAAGTAGAAGCAGTTCTGGCATCAAAATTATTAACATTTGAAGGAAAAGTTCTAGAAGTCTCCTCTCCACAACTCATTAATCACAAAACTCTTTAATGTATTTCCTTTTCAAACAAGTAGACAATTCACTTTAAGAATTCTTGTTAAATTTCTAAATTATCAAGGTAGAAAGGATCATTGAGGATGTATGGTCGACCAACCATCTTTTTTGGATGAATAAACATATCAGCTAAGCTTCAGAAAGAAGTGACTTGCCTAAAGTAGAAAAATTGCAGGGTTGCAGACTGCTTAATCAGCATTTCCCCTTATACTATAACACACCTCTAATCTCGACATGCTGTTATATTGTTTTCATTCTTCTTCTTCTCTCTTACGCATCTTCTTTTTTTTTTTCCTTCCAATCTTAATGTATACCACACCTATATCCAGAAAGGATTTATGCACATATAGAAGACTGTTAAAAGGGGAATTCATTTCTAAGTATATACCCAATAGAAAGAAGTGCCTGTATATACCAAAATGATTATACACAAATATTCATGTTGGCTCTGTTTATAATATGCTCAAACTTGAAGCAACTCATACGCCCATCAACCAAAGCATGGATTAATAAAATGTGATATGTGTATACAATGAAATACTACACAGCAATACAAAAGACAAACTCTGATAAACACCATAGCTGATAGGTTTTAAACGCATTGTATTAAGTAAGAGAAACCAGATACAGAAGATTGTATACGCTATGCTTCAATTTCTGTTAAGGTCAAGAATAGTCAAAACTAATTATGTGAAGAGGTCAGAATAATACATTTGAAGTTGGGAGCAATTAAGTGGGCAGTGGTACAAAGTAAACTTGAAGGAACATGAAAATAGAAACTCTATGTCTTGTTCTGGGTGGTAGTCTCATGGTATGTACATGTACAAAAAGGCCTGTTCACTTTACAATATGGAAATTATATCTATATTTTAAAAAATCTTTAAAAAAGCAATAGAAATGCTGAAACTATGGTAGTGGAAAAAATAATTAACACACTCAAAATCTAGACTAGTAAAATTACTGTCATTGAATATAAAATTTGATTTTGAGATTCAACTAATGGGAAAAATCCTAATTATTTTTTGCTCTCATTTTCTTTGAAGATAAAAATTAAAATAATCAGAAGAAAATAATTTTAGAAGCAATATTTTACTTCTAAAATTAACTTACCATGTAATCTTTTAAAAAAAAAAACATTAATACAATGGACAAAATCTCTGAGAGTAACTCAGTTGCAATGTTGAGACATTATAACACGCCCATTTTTCCTACCAGTCTTCTATAAACCTGACATTTATGGTGAAATATAACAAATATATTATCTTAGAGAAAAAGAAGCTAAGAGACCTAGGTGAGCATGAGTTACCTCACTCCTCAGAGAGGGATGTACCCAGAAGTCACCTGGGGATCTTGCTGAGATTCTGTGTTTCTAACAAACCCCTGGCTACTGCTGTTTCTGTTGGAACAAAGACCACACTTTGAGTAACAAGGGGTCAGACCACTCAGGAAATTTTTATTGTTCGTATTATTCCTATTGAGATTATCTGTGAAAAGTCAGGTTTCTGGATTCCCTCTTCCCAGGAGGTGGGACCAAGGATCATGCCTTTTTATCTTTAATAAATCTCAAGAAGATTATGGCGTACATTAAAATTTTGCAGCCACTGACTTATAAGAATGGACTTAGGCATTCCCCTTATGGTATATACAGTTGTTGCAGCTGGTTTTGCACATCAGAAGAAAGAGAAACATATTTCCAATGCCTTACATACATCAGTCACTTATTGGATATACAATTAACCTTCATTCATTTAATTCTGATGAGTATCCTATGAAGTGAGAATTAATGTCAATATTTTAGAATTTAAAATAACAGGTGATCATTACTGAGCAGCTACTATGTCCTAGACATTGTACTAAATGCTTTAAAAACACCATCTCAATGAGCATCCCAATGAAATAGGCTCTGTGATTTCATCTCAGTTTTGCAGTTGAAGCAACGGAGACTTAGAGAACTTAAATGATTCTGGACTCTGACTGACTCTAGAGCTCAAGCCCCAAACACCGCAGGCAGGGCCCCTAGCAGTTGACATCACACAGGAAGCAGGAAGATCAGGATGCAACCCAGACATTTTTATTTTTATTATTTTGCGTCAACTATAATAATCTGACCTATTGGCACATATTACTCTTATTTCACTTTGCCTTTATTATTGCTTCTTTCAATTCTTTTGCTTTGAGGAGAATCAGTACAGACTCAAGGTCTCAAACTATAATTGATAACATCTGTACAGTATTTTACAGTTTGCTGATTATGTTCAAAAAACTTGGGTTCATCTGATTTCCTAAACTGCATGTATCCTCATCTTATGAATGAGGAAACCAAGGGCCGGGAAAATGTATTGAATTTCTCTAGAACTCAGACTCCAAATTTCTCCAAATCTGTGAGCTTCCATTAGCCAGTATGCCAAGGAAAGAGAGAGCAGGAAAATTGTGTGGGAGAGTGAATAGCACTCACTCAGGAACCCGCTGCTTTGAATTCTAGTTCCAGACCTGCCAATAGCTGGATGCAAACCTCAGGCAATCTGGCTGCTTTGTTTGCACCATGAAATTTTCAAGCTTAAGGTAAAGGTTTATCATAAAACCAGTTATTTTAAAATAGTGTTGGCTTATTTTTTAAAAAGGAAATGTTGCAACAGATCACTCACTCACAAAGTAAATCTGGCAGCTGACAATGAACAATTGAACTCTGGGAACTCACCCCTTGGCATTCTAGGGCAGGGAAGGAACTGTCTGAGTTGTTCACCGAGTTCCTAGATCAGTGTCTGACACACATTAAGTGCTTAAAAATGCTTGTTGAATGAATAAGTCTTCTTTACAAATTCTTTGGAACCCCATAGGCCACAATATAAAGATTATTGGGCCAACAGGTCTGAAAAACATGGGCGTAAGGAGAGAAGTGAACCAATGTGCCTGGAGAGGACAAGCTCATACGAGCATATTCCTTTAAGAGTTCTACGTTACTAGGACCTGATTTTTGTCTAGGGATGCTAAACATTATGGAAAACTCAAATACAGAAATCTATCAGCAACTCAGCTATTTAAATTTACTTCGCTCTTTGACTTTATTTCTTTCTCTCATACACAGATATAAATACCAACTGTTAATAAAAACTAATTCTAAACTTTTAAAAATGAGAAATGAAGCATAATTTAGTTTAAAGTCATAACAAAAACTATCTGTTCCAAATCCTTCATTTGTAAACAGAATTTTTCCCCATCATTCTCAAGACAAAACTACTCTTTTTAAAAATTTTATTATCGTTCTTTTACAGTTGTCCCAATTTCCCCCCCATTGCTCTTCCCTTCCTGCGCACACTCCCACCCTCACAGTCAATCTCCACCCTGTTGTCCATGCGCATGGGTCATTTATACCTATACCTGTTCCTTGACTAGATCCTTCCCTTCTTTACCCCCTTAGCCCCCTGCTCCTCCCCTCTGGTCTCTGTCACTCTGTTCCTTGTTTCCATGCCTCTGGTTCTATTTTGCTCATTTGTTTGTTTTGTTCATTGGTTTCCTTTATTGGGTGAGATCATATGGTATTTGTTTTTTGCCACCTGACTTATTTTGCTTAGCATAATACTCTCCAGTTACATCCATGCTGTCACGAAAGGGAGGAGTGCCTTTCTTTCTCTCTGCTGCATAGTATTCCACTGTGTAAATGTACCACAGTTTTTTGATTCACTCATTTACTGATGGGCACTTAGGCTGTTCCCAGCACTTGGCCATTGTAAACAGGGCTGCTATGAACATAGGGGTGCATAGGTTCTTCTGAATTGATGTTTCAGGATTCTTCAGGTATAGTCCCAACAGTGGAGTTACAGAATCAAAAGGCAGTTCCATTTTTAGTTTTTTTGAGGAAATTCCATACTGTTTTCCACAGTGGCTGCACCAGTCTGCATTCCCACCAGCAGGGCACTAGGGTTCTCTTTACTCCACATTCTTGCCGGCTTTTGTTGTTTGTCGATTTTTTAATGACGGCCATTCTGATCAGTGTGAGGTGGTATTTCATTATGGTTTTTATTTGCATCCCTCTGGCGGCTAATATTGTTGAGCATCCTTTTATACGTCTATGGGCCCTCTGTATGTCCTCCTTGCAGAAGTGTCTATTCAGATCCTTTGCCCATTTTTTAATTGGATTGTTTGTCTTCGTGGTGTTGAGTCATATGAGTTCTTTATATATTTCGGAGATCAAACTTTTGTCCTGGGTAAAATTAGCAAATATGTTTTCCCATACAGTTAGTTTCCTTTTCATTTTGATAATGTTTTCAAGGATGGTATACTATTTGCACATCAATAAATGTAATATACCACCTAAACAAAATGAAAGACAAAAATCACATGATCACATCAATAGGTGTTGAAAAAGCATTTGATAAAGTACAGCACCCATTTATGTTGAAAACACTCAGAAAAGTAGGAATAGAGGGAGCATAACTCAACATAATAAAGGCCATAGTGAGAAACCTACAGCCAACATCATACTCAATGGGCAAAAACTAAAAGCTTTCCCCCTTAGATCAGGGACAAGTCTTCTAGCTTTTACCACTTTTATTCAACATAGCATTGGAAGTTCTAGCCATAGTCATAAGACAAGAAAAAGAAATAAAAGTCACCCATATTGAAAAGGAGGAAGTAAAACTGTCATTATTTTCAAATGACATGATAGTGTACATAGAAAACCTTATAGGTTCTACCACAAAACTATTCAACCTAATAAGTGAATATGACAGAACAGTGGGATATATCAGAAATCAAAGACATTTTTGTACACCAACAATGAAATATCAGAAACAAAAATTAGGAAAAAAATCCCATTTACTATAGCAACAAGAAAAATAAAGTATCTAGAAATAAACTTAACCAAGGAGGTAAAAGACCTGTACTTAGAAAACTACATAACACTGAAAAAAGAAACTAGGATACAAATAAATGGGAGCATATACTGTGTTCAGTACAGTTAGCCCTGGCTGGTTTAGCTCAGTGGATTGAGCGTCGGCCTGCGAGCTAAGTGTCGCTGGTTCGATCTTCCAGTCAGGGCACATCAGAGAAGGAAAACTCTGACTCCAAAAAACCTCCTCTGCCTTGCGGCATACCTCTTCAGGGGAAAGGCTAAGGGAGTAAACCCCGACAGAAAATCCGGAGCCGGAGTCCCTAAGGCGGTTTGATGTTGTGGTCAACACCGGCAACTCCTGCGGCGCACCTGAAGCCAAGCTGTATCGACTCCGTCTTTCCCTTGGACCCTTCAGCTGCGAAGAGAGGGGGGGTCTGCTGCATGGGCAAGAGCAGACCCTCCATATTACCTTGCCCAGGCTCTGTAGCTTCAGCGTCATCGCAAGATGTCAATTCAACATGGGAGGAGACAGATACCATGTCACTCCCAAGTCGGACTGCACAACCATTCTCGGCGGTGCAGATAGACTCTTAAGAAGCTACACCATCGTCTCTCGAGACGGACGGCTGCCGACGACTGTGTTCATGAATTGAAGAATTAACATCATTAAAATGTTCATACTACCCAAAGCAATCTGTAGATTCACTGCAGTTCCTATTAAATTACCAATGACATTTTTCACAGATTTAGAACAAATATTTCAAAAACTTATATAGGACCATAAATAACCCAGATAGCCTCAGCAATCGTGAGAAAGAAGAACAAAGTAGGAGAGGTCACGATACCTGATATCAAACTATATTACAAGGCCACTATAATCAAAAGAGTCAGGTACTGGCATCAGAACAGACACATAGATCAATGGAACAAAATAGAAAACCCAGAAATAAACCCATGTCTCTATGGTCAATTAATATTTGACAAGGGGACAGAAGCATAAAATGCAGTAAAAATAGCCTCTTCAACAAATAGTGTTGGGAGAACTGAAATGATACATGCAAAAAAATGAAGCTAGACCACCAACTTATACCATACACCAGAATAAACTCATAATAGATAGAAGACTTAAAAATAAGCCGTGATGCCATAAAAATCCTAGAGGAAAGCATAAGCAGTAAAATTTCAGATATCCCAAGTAGCAATATTTTTGCAGATAGATCCTCTAGGGCAAGGGAAATAAAGGAAAGAATAAACAAACGGGACTACGTCAAATTAAAAAGCTTCCACATGGCTAAAGAAAACATCAAAAGCAAAGTTCTTAAGCTGAAGTTCTCTAGCATAAGTAAGTGAAACAAAATATAGGTTCCTTCAAATGCTTTTTAGTGAAAATTGTAAATATAATATTAATTATATGTTCATAGACAGTGACCCAAAAGCAAAAAATGGGTAGTTTTGTTATTTGTTTCGCTAGTTTTTTTTTGGTAAAAAATTGACATACCTTTTCAGTATTCGTCATCTTTGTGTTATCAAATGCCCTGGTGAGAACTCACCAGGGGCACCCATCTTGGGGGAGGAACAGTGTGGTGGGAACAACTTTCAACCTGAACAAAGGCTACAATGAGCTTATCAGGGCCTTCAATGCATTGTGTTATTAATCATAAAATTGCTTATGGAAATTTATAGTTTATTTGTATAGGCAAGGCATCTATTCACTCTACAGGCAGATTCTAGGTGTGCCTTTATCCCTGGCTAGGTTCCTTGTAGTATTTGTAAGGCCTCCCCTGTCTCCACCCGTGGCCCTGTCTCAGACAACCGATGCAAACACTCACAGGCAAAGGGATCTATTCAATCTGTTGCCTGTCTTCGCTAAACATTCCTTAACTTACGGCAGTGCTATGCTAAAGCTAGATTGCATCTGCTCATGCGCGGGGCTGATGACGCACTTCTGGTTCTGCTTCCCCTTTGGTGCCATCACACAGGGAGCTTGAATAAGGCACGGTGGGAATAGTAATAGCATGGAAATAGGCAAACACTACACATCACACTTTTCCCCTAGAATGCTACTTGTTCAATCTTTACCAGAATGCCACTGCTCACTGGTCCCTTCCTGTTCTCTCGACTCCATTAAAGCCTCCCATCATGTGCTATCATGACCTCGTGGGCTCCTCCCTTCGGAAGCACTCACCTTTGTTATAATTTGATGTTCATTTCCAGTGGGAAAATGAACTGAAATAGTGTATTATGAGTACTGATCACAGGTCTCGGAAGAAAGTGTTTTTCTAAGTTATTAAGTTTGTTTATTATTATGTACTTGCAGTAAGTACTCACTTAATGTCATTGATCAGGTCTGCGACTTCAAGCAAAAAACGTATCACTAAGCCGTTTTTACCACAGACTAATTGATCTAAACATGAGATGAATCCCTATGGCATCTCAGGCATTTCATTGTAACAAACCAACCCTGAACAAAATAGTGTCATTTGAGGATGTGCTGTCTTGCGTGTTATGTTCCCCTCCACGGGACTCTATCTTACATGAACGCAGGACAACATTTGTGTCCTGTCCTCAGAATCTATCATAATACCTTGCTCAAGGTAGATGAGCAACTACAACGTGACAAAGGAATAAATAAAATCCCCATTTTCAGCTACCGGTAACAGCTCTCTGGTCCACCACACACCCCACCCCCTGCACATTTTCTGCCCAGAGTGACCAAGTGTGGATTTGGCATATCACCTGTGGAGAGGGTGTGAATGAGGGTCCTACTTTGGCTGCCCCTGATTCTGTCACATCAGTGGTCATAGCATTTGTGCCTATCCCTGCTTTTCAGTGAATTATTAATATGAGGACAGGTTTCCTGAGAAATTAGGTAAGCTTTGAAAAATATTTAGTGAGTAGGAGCAACAGATGCATCTTGGGGATTTATACTAATAAAATAGGTTTAATGAGGCACTTTACCTTTCACTACTCTCCTGTCCCCTCTATGTAATCATTGGGCTTTGATTTGGCTATCCTGGCCGTTTTTGAGAGGCCGTTGCTTTAAGAAAGTGAATTTTCTTCCAGTTGTCCGTTGTGAGGATGTTACTCAAAGGGAATTATGAAGTATTTTTAGCCTTCATTTTTTTCAGTTGATTCATTAGTGGGAATGTAGCTCAAGTGTGGCCTCATTAACTCTCTCCATTGGTGGGAGTACATTCACATAAAAACACGGCCTCCTGACACTGACTTTCACCCGTGACAGGCGTCCGGTGCTTCCTGTTCACTGGCAGGGGCTGGCATCTTTAATCAGACCATCAGGGTGCTCAGCAGCCCGGGCTGCGTGGCTGAGGCTGCACGCAGGGATTTAAAGGTCAACCCAGGAAAATGAAATGGTTTTGTTTTTCAGCACTTCGTCCTGCAAGCGGGCGATTTGGGGTGTCTCAGATCTCCCAGCACCGGGTACCGAGCGTGCAAGTTTTCGTGCTACGGTGGCTGCCCATGACGTTGTGTTCTTAGCGTAAATATGTTGCTAACATGGGCGGCCCCTGGGATTCTGGAAAGGGCATTTGGCTAGAAGTCAGGAGCCCTGGGAAAGCATTCTGTCCCTGCTGTTAAAAATAACAATAATAAAAATAGTTCACACTCTTTGAGTTCTAACTTTGTGTTAGACATTATTTTAAGTGATTAATAAATATGGGGAAGTTGAAGTGGTTGACACATTAACTAACATGGTAACACAGATAGACATAAAATAATTATTTTTATTTATGTTTGCTCTAGTCTTCCTGTGAAGTCCCATATGCTGGTGTCTAGGAAAAAAGAAATAAAAACAATCATTTACTCCAATATAAGTTCAGCCGAGTAAATACTTTTAACTTGTACTCTCTAATATGGTATCCACTATTCACATATTTCTATTTGAACACTCGACATTTAGCTAGTCCAAAATAACATGGATTATAAGTATAAAATGCACATCTGATTTCAATTACTTTGTATGAAAAAATTAGTCTGTTAAGTTTATATTTACTGCATGTTGAAATATTTTAACGTTTTGGTTAAATATATTGTTCAAATTAATTTCACTGCTGCTTTTTACTTTTGTGTGACTACTACAAAGGTTAAAAGTATGTGTGTGCCCACTGTAGGCAAAGCAATAGCGTGTGTTAAGGCTCTGAGTCCTGAAAAACTGGAAGCTTTTGAGGAACAGGAAGATCACATAGTGTCTTGGAGCGCTGTACCTTGGAATAAGGAGGGGAGTATATAAAAAGCATGGAGTGAGATAAAACGGGGAAGGAAGTAAGGGGTCAGATCATGTAGGAACTGTCATCTCTGGCAAGGAGTTTGAATTTATTCTAAGGACAGTGGAAAATTGTTGAAGGTTTTAAGCAGCAGAGATGTGATATAATGCATGTTTTTTATCACCTCTCTACATACCAGTTTGCCCATCTTTAAAATAGGTATAGTAATATTAATGTCTTTAGAAGGTCATTCAAAGAAGCTAATGATTGCTTTGGAACTTGCAAAATACTATGAAAATATAAATTAATCTTATCACGATGGTTACTGCTTAAAAAACCTTTCATGATTTCTCAACACCAGTGGCGTAAGATCTTTCATTAATGTGTTTTAGTCTCATCTGTAGGCCCCGCCTGACCAACGCATACATTTATCTCATGTTCTATCTCATTATATAATCTCCAGCCTTCCCCGCATTATACCTCCTGCTCCCACACCTGGCTGTTGCTCATGATGGACACCTGCCATTCGGAATGTCTTTACTATTTTCCCCCACCTATCCCAATCCAATTACATCTGTGCTTATATTATTTAGGACTCTTGGGTACAAAAACCAGAAGCACCTCAAACTGTCTCGAAGAGTTAAAAGAATCTGTGAATGATAGAAGTGAAAATTCCAGGGGACATCAGGTTCCTTCAGGCAGAAATGGCTTCAAGAACTCAGGAAGCCATGTCGGGAATTTGTGTTGGGCCTTGATCTCCAAGTTTCATCCATGAGTTGTCAAGATGATCCGTCACCCATCGCTCCAGACTATCCAAACAGCTTAGCAACTCCACTAAAAGATAATTTCTCTTGCCAATATGTTCTAGCGGAAGTCTCATGTTCCACTCTAATGGCCTAAATTTATTATGTACCCTGAATAAACCTACATAATATTTATTGGCCAAACCCCAGGCCAGAGCCCACCCCATGGTTTGGGGGGGGGGGGTACTAGTTAAGTTAGCCCCAAACCAAATGGATAAAGTGGGACTGGGGAAGGTTCCCAGAATTGAGAAATGGACACTAAACAAGCAAAAAGAAAAGAAAAGAAGAACCCCATCCAGATACCCGCCATAATGATATGGCTCAGATCCCATGGACTCCATGAGGCCTCCCTCTATGACTTCAGGCAATAATTATCTTTTTTCTTCTAACTTTTATTCATACTCCATCTCTGGAGCCTGAATTTTTGGGTCTTGATATTTCATTCTTTACTTTATTACAACCATAACATTTTTACTGCTTGATTAGATCTTAGTCATAATCTCATCATAGGGATGTGAAATCCAAGATGGAAAAATAATAAATTTTGGATTATTTTCAAAGTGTTTCTTAAGGACTTTTAGGCTATTTCTAGGGGAGAAAATACAAAGAAGTTCTTTTAAACCCCCTTAACAGTCTTCCTAGAACTTTTTCCATCATTTTTCTCATCCTTAAAAATTCTATATTTGTCAAGTATAACAATTTTATGAAGTAAGTAATGCATGGTGTAATTTTACATTTCTAACTCAATTGTGTGTCCGGTAAAAGATGTGTGTGTTTCCTTTTTTCCTAAAAAATATTTATGTATGTCTATATTTATGTAAACATATATTTTTAATTCATTTGTTTCTTTTTGATCTTGACTTAAAACTTTTCCAACCCTTTTCTCTCTCCTTACCTCCCACCCCCACTCCTTTGGGTCTGCACATGCTCAGGTCGGCCTTACTGTCGTTTCTGGTGTGTGCTGGTGTGTGTGTCGCACTTGTCCCTGAGCTGTGAGAGTTGTGTACCCAATAACAATGGAGTATCTGTGTTTGTTATGGGTCTATGAGCTTCTGTACACCTATATACGTGTTTTTTCCCCCAGGTTTACAGTGGTCCCTCTCTATATCGCGGTTCACTTATTGCGGCCTCACGGTATTGTGGGATTTAAAACATTATTATATTTAATTACTTATCACGGATTTTTTGCTATGTCGTGGGATTTTGCAGTCCTGTATACGTATGTTGTTAAAGTTACATAGATTTAAGAGTGTAGAATAAATGTTAAGATTCCTACTTCGTGGCGGGGGAGGTGTCTAGAATGTAATACCCGTGATAAGTGAGGGGATACTGTATTGAAATATAATGGACATATAACATTGTGTAAGTTTAAGGTGTAAAGTGTGATGATTTGATATGTTTATGTATTGGGAAATATTTACCATAATAAGGTTGGTTAAACACATCTTTCACCTCACATAATTACCATTTTGTCATTGTTATGGCTACAACATTTCAGCTATACAATCATAGCAACTTATGAGCATGCAATAGAGTTTAATTTACCACAGTCACCATGCTATGTGTTAGCCCTATGGAACTTATTCATCGTATAACCGAGAGTTTGTACCCTTTGGTCAGCATCTCCCCATTCCCTCCACCCCTTAGTCTCTGGCACCATCAGACTACTTCCTGTTTCTGTGAGTTCTATGTTTTTATATTTCACATACAAGTGAGATCATACAGTACTTGCCTTCTTTGTCAGACTTATTTTACTTAAATAGTGTCTTCAAAGTCTATTCACATTGTTACAAATGTATATGTGTATATATATACACATACACATATGAATATTATTTTAATTATATAAAAATTTTATATATTATTTTAATAATAATTAAGTAAATAGCATATATAGCTATATGAATATATATTCATATGTAACTCTATGAATATATATTCATATGTAACTCTATGAATATATATATATATATATATATATATGCCCTGGCTGGTTTAGCTCAGTGGATTGAGCGTCGGCCTGCGAGCTAAGTGTCGCTGGTTCGATCTTCCAGTCAGGGTACATCAGAGAAGGAAAACTCTGACTCGAAAAAACCTCCGCTGCCTTGCGGCATACCTCTTCAGGGGAAAGGCTAAGGGAGTAAACCCTGACAGAAAATCCGGAGCCGGAGTCCCTAAGGCGGTTTGACGTTGTAGTCAACACCGGCAACTCCTGCGGCGCACCTGAACCCAAGCTGTATCGACTCCGTCTTTCCCTTGGACCCTTCAGCTGCGAAGAGAGGGGGGGTCTGCTGCATGGGCAACAGCAGACCCTCCATATCACCCTGCCCAGGCTCTGTAGCTTCAGCGTCATCGCAAGATGTCGATTCAACATGGGAGGAGACAGATACCATGTCACTCCCGAGTCGGACTGCACAGCCATTCTCGGCGATGCAGATGGACACTTAAGAAGCTACACCATCGTCTCTCGAGACGGACGGCTGCCGCCGACGCCGATATATATATACACTTTCCTTTGTTCATTTATCTGTTGATAGACATTCAGATTGTGTCCATGGTCTTGGCTGTTGTAAATATTACTACAATGATCATGAGAATGCAGACATCTCTTTTAGAGAGTGTTTTCATGTCACTTAAATTTATACCAAAAAGTAAAATTGCTAGATAATATTCATCTTTTCCAACTTTCTGAATTCACTGGTAGAAAAAGAGTAACAGACATTTCAGGCTGCACATCCCTAGGTGCTGAAGTAATTTTGGGTAGAGAAGTAATATGTTTAATTTATTTTGCAATAAAGAATTCTGGTGGTAAAGTTGTGGATGAATTAGAGGGAAGTTAAATGGAAGTTTAATTAGGAAGCAATAAAGGTCTCAAGTAGCTCAGTGAGAATTGAAATGAGGAAGTGAATTAGTGACACAATTAAGAAAAAACCCTGATAAGCCTTAGTAACCAATTAGGCACAAGGACAGAGGTTTGGGGAAGCTGGAGATAAATATGTCGTTTGTAGCTTAGGCAACTGGACATCTCTAATTACATAGAAGAGAGAGGGGTAAACTTTGAAGAAACATGAAGGGTTATGGTTTGGAACTACCGTAGTGTTTAGAACTGTTGAGATGTCTCAGTGTGACATCTAGCTGGATGAGGCTGACCTTATATATGGACCTAAGGGTCTAGAGCTAGAAAGAGGGTCATTGGTGGCGTTATACATTTAGGAATCACTGTCATATAGAAGACAGTTGGAATCATGAAAAATGGTGAGAATTTAGCTCAATAAGATAAGAACATTTAATATAGAATCTGTTAAAGATCCTGAGATGTTTGGACCATAAATTTTATGCTCACTGTTCCTTCTAAATAAGCTTTAGTACTGCTCTGAAGAGAGAAAAAGGCAGTTTTAGTGTCAAGATTTGTCTCCATGAAGGTAAATTATGATCATAGGTAAGAAAATAGGTTTTCTTTCTTGCATGGAAGAATTAAGGGATAGTCCTGGGCCTCCTCAGACTATGTGTTTGAGTCCTCTGGAACCCTTCATATTGTATCTCTGCCTTATAAAGTGGCATAATTGCAGTCCCTTTGGCCTGAAATGTAATGAGCTTTCTTCATGTTGCTAGAGAAGGTGAAATTAGTTGATGATCACAAAATATTGAACTGACCCATTGATTTGCATCTAGAGAGACTAGTGTGGTATCCTACACATAGCAGGTGCGCAATCAATTGCATTTTGGCAAATGAACAGTTACCATCATGTGACTAGCTTAGTTGTACAGAGAAGAGACCTGGGTGCTGGGCTCCATTCTGGCACTAGGCTAGCTCTCAGGGTGATCTTAGGCAAGGGGAAGGAGGCTCTTGTGCCTCAGCTTCCTCGTTTACTAAGATGGGGGAGTTGGCTCTGCTGTGAGGTCCCTCTTTGCTCTCTAATGAGAGGGGTCTCTGTCCGTCAATGCCATGAACAGCCTAAGGATTATGTATTTGTTTGCTAGGCTGCCCCACCAAGATTTTTTTTTTTCTCAGAGAGTGTGGGCAGAGAAAATTGAAGCTTCTACATCCCACCTCAAAGTTCTGAATTTATTAACATTATGTTAATGAATATTTTAAATCTGAGAACCTCTGTTTTTGAGGAAAAAATAAATAATGTAACAGAATAAA